>NW_006771758.1:2030983-2038540 GCF_000442215.2 Lipotes vexillifer
CCCCCCCCCCCACCGCCTTAATTTTGCATTTGAGGCAAGTGCCTCACACACCTTACCTTGGTCCCAGCCCTGAAGTGATTCTGAAAGCAAGCAGCTCATATTTGTACACAACTGCCATTCAGGGAACTTGAAATTTTTCTTATTTCTTTTGATTTTGTTCAATACCCATCTTTCCACATGTTTTGTTTGTTTGTTTGTTTGTTTTTGTTTTTTTTTCCACACTGCATGGCTTGCGGGGATCTCAGTTCCCTGACCAAGGAGTTGAACCCGGGCCACGGCAGTGAAAGCCTGGAATTCCAACCACTAGGCCACCAGAGGACTCCCCAGCACTGGCTATGTGTGAGGCAATGCTAGGAATTGTCAGAGCTGATGCACAGATAAGTTAGGAAGCTAGCCATAGCCACAGAAATAAAGCAGGTGTATAATTACGACTTAAGGCAGAGAAGTGCTGGAAGTGTAGAAAAGAGGCTACGAGTGGGTATGGAGGTAATTTTTATTTGGGTGAACTTGGAGAAACTTTTTGAAGAAGGTCACGTTTGAGATGGACTTTAAAAGGGTTGAATACAGCCCAGATCTTTTGGGGAGTGTTTAGAAAATAAACCAAGCAGTCGATAAAACGGAAAGATTCTGTGGTGATTCAAAAACACGTATGATAGTGGCACAGCTATATAATGTAAATGTAGACTTTAAAGATAGTAATAGTGTCGACGAAAATTCAATTAACTATGAAGTTAAGAAGAAAAAAAGGGAATTTAATTTGAGCCAAACTGAGGATTGTAACCCGGGGAAGCAGATTCTCAGAAAGTTCTGAGAACCGTTCCACCTGTTAGAGGTCGAAAGCAGTCATATACATTTTTGAGACATCAGTATGTCATCAGTCAAAATGACATACTGATATTTTACATAAAATTCATCAAGGATACATGGTCCAGGTAAACACATACAAAGTGAACAGTAAGTCACCATGACCCCCTACAGAGCTGGGAAAGAACACTATTCTTTTAAGAAGTTACATTGCTAGTGTCAGAAGAAAGAAAAAAAATGATGTTTATGGCTGAGCAGGCACCCCCATCTTTGAGGAGCTCTGGTCAATGTGTAATGCAGACACATACTGCACATTAGGGAGGGAGAAGCCCCAAACAAACACAGAGAGAAAATTTTGTGTTTAATTTTTTTTGTCCTGCCTTAAAAATACATTTTATTTCATCGGGAGGTACAACAAATAAATTAAAAGGGCTTACCTGCCTTTTTTTGCAGGATTCTACATCCTTTTAAAGTTCTTCAGCCTGCAAGAGATAACTGACATTGTTTCTCAGTGGGACTCATGCAGGGTACGCATCTTTCTGTTATAAAACTAAGTGTAAACTGGGGTTAGTTCCCCAATGCCAGGGTTACTGCTGCCACCTGCTGCTATAGAAAGGTGTAGCAGGCAAAGCAAACTACGGACATCCTCCTGGCCCATCTGCTGCACACAGGTCTGGGTTGTTGAGATTATTATTAGTGATAAGGTCATTAGTACCCATGAGACAACAGCAACAGTGAAAACAGTGATTAGGAATTAAAACTACACAGCAGACTGCAGAGAACAGTGCATTAGCGATGATTCTCACTCAAAGTGCATTGTTCAAACAATATAGATGAGCTGATAAGTCTTTTGACAGGAATAAGCAGAGGCTGGAGATGAACAATTTAATTAGCTAGCTTCCATTGTTTTTCTGTCTGGACTTTTTAACAAGCAGAGACACAATGTAATTTACTAATAAGAGTTCAGAGATTATTATTTATGAAGCTGTCTACCAATGACAAACATAGTAAGACCAAAAAAATCAATAGGGTAAATGTGCTGGAACATTTGGACTTCTGCATGCTAAAAAAAGTCTTCTAGAAGAAAACACAAGGGAAAAAGTCTTTGTGACCTTGGATAGGACACAAAAAGCTTGACCCATAAAAGAAAGCAATTTATAACTAGGACTTCATCAAAACTAAAAAGCTCTGCTCTTTGAAAGACACTGATAAGAAAATGAAAAGATTATCCACAGCTTGCAAGAAAATAAATATAAATAACAAATACATATCTGATAAGGGACTTTTGTCCTGTGTGTGTGTTTGTGTGTGTGTGTGTGTGTGTGTGTGTGTGTGCTCTTACAACTCAACAGTAAAAGAACAAACAAGCCAATTAAAAAATGGGCAAAAACTTTGAACAGAGAGTTCACCAAGAAAAGATATGTATGGCAAATAAGTACAAGATACTCAACACTAGAGAAATGCAAATTAAAACCACTACATAGCCATTAGAATCGCAAAAAGGAAAATTGCAGAGGAGGGTACAGAGCAACTGCAACTCTTACAGTTTGCTGGTAGAAATGAAAACTGCTTTAGAAAACTGCTTGACACTTTCTTATGTAGTGAGACATATACCTATTATAAGGACTTGCAATCCCTTTGCAGTAACTCGAAAAAAAAAATGAAAATCTTATGTCCATAAAAGATATGTATCTGAATGTTTATAGGACTGGAAATAGCTGAAATGTCCATCAACTGGTGAATAAATAAATGAATTATGGTGCATCCATACAATGGAATCCTCCTTCAGTGTAAAAAGGAACAAACTATTAATACACACAGCAATGCTGATGGACCTCAAAACTTTTATGCTAAGTGAAAGAAGCCAGACACAAAAGTCTACATACTGCACAATTCCATTTATATGACATTCTGGAAAAGGCAAAACTATGTAAACAGAAATCAGATCAGTGGTTACCAAGGGGTAGGGGTGAGGGCGGGGATTGAATACTAAGGGGGCACAAAAGGAATTGCTTGGGGTGAGGCAAATATTCTATATCTTAATTCTGGTGGTGGTGGTTAGATGACAGTATATATTAATCAAAACTCATTGAACTGTTCACTTGAAGTTAATTGTACTGTATGTAAACTATACCTCAATAAACCTAACCTTAAAAAAATCGACAAGGTGGAGAAAAAGTGTGACTATTTCTGCTTGCCACTTAGGATCAAGTGATAAAAATGATGTTCTCTATAATGTGCCAAGCTCCTAAAACAGGCAAGATGCTAGTTATCATGTACTCCTGCCTGTTACTGCCCCCTCATCTCCTCCCACTCTCCCTTTGCTTGTTAATTGTGGAGCACACAGGCTCTCTTCCTGTCTCTCTAACTCAGGAGGATCATGGCAGCCTCAGACTCTTTGCACTAGCTGTCTCCAAGATATTTGCACAGTTGACTTCTTCTCATCACTCATGTCTTAGCTCCAAAGACAGCTCCTAGAAGAGGCTACCTTGATCACCTTCTAGAAAGAAGCTACCTGCTAACCCACCTAGCTACTGCATTATTTTGTATTATTTTTCTCCTCATAGCCCTTATCACTATTTGAAATTCTTATTTGCTTGTATGTTGTTGTCTGTGTCTCTCCATCAGAAGGCAAGGCTTTTGTCTGTCATTCTTACCATCTAGGGCAGTCTTTGGCACAGCAGATGCAATAAAGATTTGTTGAATGGATGTAGTCCTTGTTAAACTAGAGAAGACATCTTTTTTTTTTTTTGGCCACGCCACGCAGCACATGGGATGTAGGATCTTTGTTCCTCAACCAGGGATCGAACCTGTGCTCCCTGCAGTGGAAGCATGGAGTCTTAACCACTGGACTGCCACAGAAGTCTCTAGGGAAGGCATCTTTAAGGAATAAACTTCCTATTCAGATTCCGGAAGTATAGCCAACTAAACAAATGTTTGTTATACACCATATTTTCACTAGTCCCTCCCATGACGTGAATTTCATACCATTATTCATTTGTAGTTTATTGTAAAGAACACTAGACTGAGAGTCAAGAGTCCCAAATTCTAGCCTTGATCCTGCCACTAACTAAAACACTGAAAATTTGGGTCCAAAATTCCATTTCTAGAAATTTATAGCAAGGAGAAAATTACAAACATACACGTGCACCAGGAACCAGGATGCTCATCCAATGTATTGACAATAGCAAAGTTGGGAGGAAGATAATTTCACACAGCAGTTTTGGCTAAATATACCCTGGTTTATCCATCAATGTCACATTGTGAATTCATTTGAAAATGATGATTATTCAGTATTCATTTTTTTACTTATTCAATAGATGTACATGGAGTACTTGCCAATTTCAGGTACTGTTCTAGGTGCTGAGGATGTAGCAGTGAATGAAACAAAGGCCCTCTGCTCATGAATCTTGTATTTTAAAGGGGAAGAAAGACAATGAAAATAAATCAACTACATAATATGATATCAGATGATAACACGTTCTATGAAGGAAGGATAATGCATAGTAAGGGGATTGGGGACATTCCCCAAGAGAATGACTGGGGCATGCCACTTTATATAGAGTGACCACAGAAGACCTCTCTGATAAGGTCACATATGGCCAGAGACCTGTATGAAGTGAGGAGGTGAGGCATGTGAATGTCTGTGGAAACAGAGTTCCAGGAAAATGCAATGGGTCTAAGGCAGAAGTAGGCTTGAAAATTTCGAGGGAAAGAAAGAAATCCTGTAGCCGGAGAAGACTGAGCATGGAAAAAAATGGTAGGAAATATTATTATTGGAGATGTAGCTAAGGACTAGATTTTGTAGCGCCTTATATACGCCATGGTGAGGACATTAGATTTTATTATAAATGTGATGAAAACCTTGGAGAACTTTGAATAGAGTGGTTAGATTTTTTTTTTAAATTGGGGTATAGTTGCTTTACGGTGTTGTGTACGTTTCTGCTGTACAGCGAAGTGAATCAGCTATATGTATACATGTATCACCATTTTTTTGGATTTCCTTCCCATTTAGGTCACCACAGAGCATTGAGTAGAGTTCCCTGTGCTGTAGGTTCTCATTGGTTATCTATTTTACACATAGTAGTGTATATATGTTGATCCCAATCTCCCAATTCATCCCACCCCACCTTTCCCTCCATGGTGTCCATACTTTTGTTCTTTACGTCTGTGTCTCTACTTCTGCTTTGCGAATAGGTTCATCTGTACCATTGTTCTAGATTCCACATATATGCGTTATTATACGATATTTGTTCTTCTCTTTCTGACTTACTTCACTCTGTATGACAGTCTCTAGGTCCATCCACGTCTCTACAAATTACCCTGAGTAATACTGCATTCTATATATGTACCACATCTTCTTTATCCATTCATCTGTCAGTGGACATTTAGGTTGCTTCCATGTCCTGGCTATTGTAAATAGTGCTGCAATGAACATTGGGATGCATGTGTGTTTTTGAATTATGGTTTTCTCAGGGTATATGCCCAGGAGTGGGATTGCTGGGTCATATGGTAGTTCTATTTTTAGTTTTTTAAGGAACCTCCATAGTGTTCTCCATAGTGGCTTTATCAATTTGCCTTCCCACCAACAGTGTAAGAGGGTCCCCTTTTCTCCACACCCTCTCCAGCATATACTGTTTGTAGATTTTTTTGATGATGGCCATTCTGACCAGTGTGAGGTTATACCGCACTGTAGTTTTGATTTTCATTTCTCTAATAATTAGTGATGTTGAGCATCTTTTCAAGTGCTTCTTGGCCATCTGTATGTCTTCTTTGGAAAAATGTCTATTTAGGTCTTCCACCCCTGTTTTGATTGGGTTGTTCAGATCTGTCTTATATTTTAAGACTGTGGTAAATAGGCTAAGGAAGGACAAAAGTGGAAGCAAGGAAACTAGGCTATTTCATAAGTCCAGGGGAGATTATGGTGGCATGGACTAGGACTGAGGCAGTGGGGATGGTGAAAATTAATTATATTTAGGACTTTTACTTATTCCCAAATACAAGTAATACAAAAGGCCGGTATGGTAGTTTTGAATGGAGTACGAGAGAAAGAAGAGTAAAGGTGAACCTTTAGATTTGAGCCTTTGCAATTGAATAAAGATGTGGGATAGGAGGGTCTGAATGCAAAGGAGAGGGTGTTGCCAGGGCCTGGATAGCATCTGGGTATTATCACCTGGATGACATCCCACTAAGAACTGATAACTGAGTCCTGGGGCAATTCAAAAGATCAGTTGTGCCAAATGCTGCTGAGAGTAGAGTAAGATGAGTACTAAGAATGCCCATTGGCGGTCACAGTGTACGTCACATTGGTCTCAGTGAAGGGAGAAAAGCCTGATTGGGGTATGCTCAAGAGTGAACAGATTTCTTCAACAAATAAACTGATGGTGGGGGGTGGGGATTGAGGTGGAGGAAGGAAACTATAGATTAAAAGATAATTAAATGATACATCATCCAGTTACAAAGGGGTGGACGTTATCGGATCCTCAGATAATTGGTATACAAATACTGACTTGATTTTGATGATATTAAATACTTATTAATTTATTTTAAAATGAGACAATGGTTCTCTGGTTCCAAGAACAAACAAAACGAGTCCTTACTTTTTAGAAATGCTTGATGAACTGAAATAATGTCTATCGGTAGATAATTGTTGAAGTTGGGTGATGAATACACTATTCTCTCTACTTTCGTGTATGTTTGGGAACTCTCCGTAATTAGTTTAAAAAAAAATCAAATAATCTTAAAGAGTTAAAGTTGAGAACGTTTATCAGAATAACAACCTTATTTTTGTAAGCGCAACATGCTCTTGGAAGATCCCATAAATTTAGAAATGTGTAACATTTCTTACGAAAATAACCTCCAAAAGAATTAAGTGTACTTTTTTTTTTTACACTTGTAATTTGTTGCCTGGAAATAGAATCTGAATTCGCAAATTAAAATAAAAGTGAATAGACGGTGAAAAAATGCAAATTAAGAATATATTATTGATTCTCAATCATGTTCACAGGTATTTCCAGATTACAAAATACTTAAACAGCGTATAGAGTCCAACCTCATATTTTTAAATGTTATTTTTGACAGTGGGGCTACAGTCAATATCATTTCTAAAAATATCTGCTTACTGTATTGTCTAACGTTTACGTAAGACGTATGGATGCCTCAATTTTAAGCGTTGGAAAAAAAAAAGAAAAAGAAAGGAACGAGCTACCAGCTGCTGCTTTTATTGATACAAAGTACAGAAATCCTCCGCGGCTGCAAAAGCCGCAGCCGCAGCCAAATTGCCAGAAGGCGGCAGGCGGCTCGGGGTCGGTGAGGGTGTGTGTGTGTGTGTGTGTGTGTGTGTGTGTGTGTGTGTGTGTGTGTGTGTGTGTGTGTGTGTGTGTGTGTGTGTGTGTGTGTGCGTGCGCAGGCGCAATAGCAAGCCCTCGGTCAGAGGCGGGCCTAGAGCCTCGGTTAAAGGACAGCTATTTCAGCCAATCAAGGGACAGCGTCAGAGGCTTCTTCCTGGAAGAGGAGGTTGGAAGTTGGGTCTCGGCGGCAGTGGAGAAGGCAGCTACCAGTGTAAACCCGGTGCTGAGGTGAGCGGTCGGCGACGGTTTGGTGCTCCGTTCAGTGTGCATTTCTTCTTCCGGACCCCGCGACTTTCTCCGGGCGGGCTGGGAATGGGGGGAGGCCTGGTGCAGAGTACGCTCGACCGCATTCTTTTCCCGCGTCCCTCGGGGAGCGCGGCCTCCCCGCCGCTCGCTGAGCCCC
>NW_006771758.1:2038614-2039160 GCF_000442215.2 Lipotes vexillifer
AGGTTGGCGGACCTCAGTTCTAGTCTTTCGCGGCTGGTTTGCTAAGGTGGGTGGCCTCGGCGAGTCCTTTGGCCTCTCCAGCCTTACGGGATAACCAGCCTTGCTTTTCCTCCTCAGGGAGCAGTCCTGAAATCAGAAGAATTAATGGGAGGCGGGGAAGGAGGTAGATGTCAAGCCTAACCATTAGATCATCTGGAGAGGTTTTAAAAACAACATACCAGCGGCCCCATTCACAGTAGACAAAACGAGTCAAAAGTCTGGGGATGGGACCCTAGAATACCTTTCTTTTTTTGGTGAAATACCGCAGAACGGAACAAACACTAGAAGGTGGATCTTGAGTCTGATAACGAGCTATGATGCCTGGCGCTTGTTTTACTGAAAACCTCCATCGCCTTTGACAAGTTTAGCCTAGAGAAGTGATAGGGAGATAAATAGGACTTCTGTAATACGTCAGTTCCCTTTTGTACTGTTAGATGCTTCATAGTTTACTGATTTAAGGGAACTTGTACTGTGTACAAGAACCAAGGTTAAGAATTCCTGCTGTGC
>NW_006771758.1:2039198-2111762 GCF_000442215.2 Lipotes vexillifer
CCTGCTGTGCCATTTACTGGCCTTTGATCTGGTTGCAGACACTTCCCCTTGGTGAGACAGACTTGGGATCCTCATCTCTAAAATGAAATTGAAAATACTACTTAACTCATAGAATTGGTTTGAAGATTAACTAAGAGAGGATGTGAAACAGTGGTACCTGTCACTTACTTGCTCTTTGGGGATTGGCAGCCAAAGTAGAGGATTACACATGGTGCTGGGAGGCCCAAAACTGGGCTTCCAATCTAAAAAGGTTTGAGTGGGGTGAAACCTGGGCTGTCTGAAATTTATTTTGAAGTACCAGATCATTGCTAATTCTCTGATTTTGGTAATTATGTGGTTATAAGAGAACATTCTTATTTGGGGGATACCCACTGAAGTATTTGCGGGTGCAGAGATGAGAGACCAATAAGGCAAATGAGGGAAAGTGTTAACATTTGGAGAGTCTGAGTGAAGAATACGGAATATTCTTTATACTATTCATACAGCTTTTCTATAAGTCCGAATTGATGTTTTTGGAAGTTTTAAAAAGTTGATTATAACTATTTGCAACTCGTAAGTGTGTTGTAAATAAATGAAATGGTACACAGTGTTTATAACCCTCCATCCCATGCACTTTCACCCCTTTTTTCTTAATGGCTGTGTTGTGTGTATATATAGACATTTTATCCAGCCCTCATATTGATGAAGTTATGGGCTGTTTCCAGCTTTTCCTGCTCTTTTCAAACAATGCTGCGTTAAACATCCTTAAACACACTTTTGTTTACTTGTACCAATATTTTTGTAGGATAAATTTCTAGAAATAGAATTGTTGGGTCACACAACATTGTTAATCAACTATACTCCAGTATAAAATAAAAATTAAAAGAAAAGAATGATTGGGTCAAAGAATATCAGCATTAAAATTTTTGATAATGTCAGGTCAAATTCCAAACAAATATATTCGTTTCCTTTCCTGTCAGTTGTGTCTGAGGATTCCCCATATTCTCTTGGCAGTACTGGCCTGCCACCTGAGAGTGTTATGTGATGGCTGTCATGGTGGCTTCTGTGAGAGCTGAGGGGAATGGATGCTCTCCACCACAGTAGGCTTCCCTGCAGGGCCAGAGGAGCTAAGAGCCTGCTTCTAAAATTGGGATGGCCACTCTGAAGAAACTGAGAGGAAGGAGAGTGTGACCTGTGC
Source organism: Lipotes vexillifer (assembly GCF_000442215.2). NCBI lineage: Eukaryota > Metazoa > Chordata > Mammalia > Artiodactyla > Lipotidae > Lipotes > Lipotes vexillifer. Next base: position 2,040,376 of record NW_006771758.1, read on the forward strand.
TGGAATCCAGGGCCTGCCACATAGAAGGTGTTCTAACATTTGTCAGATGATGGAGTATGTGAAATCTTGATAGTCTGTTAGATGAAAAGACTCCTTTTTAAAATTCGCTTTTAACCGTGTGTTTGTCTGAATATTTTCCTGCCTTTATTCAGCATTTGCATTTTTCTCATCTTTTGCCTATTTTTCTATTATTTTTTAAAAAAATATATAGGTTTAAAAAAAAACTCAGTGGATCTTTATTGAGGATTTAGCACCTTCTAGGCCTTGTTTAAGGTACTGGAGGTAGAGTTGTGAATAAGACAGGTAACTGCTGAAGTCATAGTGCTTTTCTTGTGGGGATGGAATCAGAAAATATGTTTTTAAAAAATCAAAATTAAATTTCTAATATTTGCCCTTGTGGGCTTGCAGGCATTCTTCTCCCAGAAAAATGGGATTGTCTTTTAATTTTGCTTATGATATATTTTCCTATATAGAATTTTTAGATTTATCTTTGGTAGTCAGATCTGTTGGTCTTTTGTAGTAACCTTAAAACATGTAGTTAGCTATTTGTCTGTTTTCCTTTATAGATTGTAAGCAACGCAAGGATGGAGGCCATGTTTATCCTTGAAAGATAGTATGATGTAGTGTTTGAGATCTTTAGGCTCTGGCTCCTTTACTCTGTGACTTTACGCAAGTGGATCAACTTTTGTGAGCCACGGAGATCTCATCTCTGAAATGGAAAGAGCACCTTTTCTCAGATTTCTCGCAACCATGAGAAAAGTATTTAGCACAGTGTCTGGCACATACTATGTACTCAAGTGTTATCTGTCATTATAATCATCGTCATACGTTAGACAAACAGTAAATATTTGGAAGAGTAAATAAACATTAAAGATGTTTATACCTACTTCCAAATTCCCATTGATTTGAAGCCTTCTTGAAATGAATGGAGCTACCAACAAATACTAGAAGACAATATGCTAGGATATGAGGGGGAAGGAATGTGGTATGAGAATTAGGCTGGCTATTATATAGAAGAACTGTAGTGAAATCAAAAAGATCCCTGGGAAGCCATTGTATTCCAGGTAAGAGGGAATGGTGTCTTGATCAGAACTGATGAACTTGAGATAGTGAGATAGCGAAGTTTTGGTTCTTGATAAATTTGGCAGTGATGGTGAGGAGAGGAGATTGGTAAAAAAAGGAGGATTAAGATAACCTTTAGGTTTCTGGCTTGAAATACTAGGTGGATAATGGGGACATTTTACTGAAACAGGAAAGAGTAGAAGCTATGAGAGGAACAGGTTTAGGGTGTGTGTATTTATGGTAGATGGACTCAAAAGAACTTTCTTTTTTTCTTTTAAGTTTGAATGCCCTGTGAGACATCCAGGAGCAGCCCAGACGCACGCAGTCTGGACTGGAGATAAAAAGTCAAGAGTCAAGAAAAGAAAGACAAATACTATATCACTTATATGTGGAATCTAAAAATAATACAAACGAATCTATGTACAAAACAGACTCACAGACAGAAAACAAACTTATGGTTGCCAAAGGGGAGAGAGAGAGAGGGGCAAATTAGGAGTATGGGATTAACGGACAAACTAATATACATAAAATAGGTAAGCAAAAAGGATTTACTGTATAGCACAGGGAATTATATTTAATATCTTATAATAACCTATAATGGAATATAATCTGAAAAAAATAACTGAATCACTTTGCTGTACACCTGAAACTAACACAATATTGTAAATTAAGTATACTTAAATTTAAAAACAAAGTCAAGAGTCATAAATATAGACCAGGGTTTCTCCACTTTGGCACAATCTATTGACATTTTGGGCTGGATAATTCTTTGTTGCTGTGCATTGTATGTTTATAGCATCCCCAGCCTTTACTCATTAGAAGCCAGTAGCACCCCCTCCCTGGTTGTGGCAACTAAAGGTGTCTCCAGAACTTGCATATATCTTCTGGTTGGCAAAATGACACCTGGTTGAGAACCACGGATAGAAATGGTATTAAAAGCTATGGAATTGACTGAGATCATCCCAGGGAGAACATAAAACAAAGGCCTAAAACTAGTGGCCAGCAGACCACAAAGACTGTTGGAGATAAATATTTTTTGACCTCACAGTATTTGACAATTTCTGCAATTAATTGCCAGTATTTTTAAAAATTGAGAAATTTCACATAAAAATCTGGATTTTTTTTGCCTTACTTGAAAACTCAAGACGAAGGAACAGTGAATCTTCATTTGCACATGAATGCTAGTGGCTAGAGGCTTTGAGGTCTGGCTTGGAGATGCTCAGTTCTCCTTCACTCTTTATGTTGCCTGCCTTTTTCCCTTTGGGTTTTGAGTTTGTGAGTCTCTGAGGCATATGCCAGCATTAAAATTTGGCTAGAGAAGGAGGGGCAGTAAAGGAGACAGAGAGGCAGCGGCCAGTGTGATAGGAGGAAGACGTAAATGTAGCATCACAGAAGCTGAGGGAGAGGGGAGTGTGTTGAAAAGGAAGAAAATGCTGCTGAGAGATTAAGATCAGCTTAGAAAAATGTCCATTGGATTTGGTCATGGGGTGGTTGTTGATGGCCGTGACGAGCAGTTTTTGTGGAGGTAGAAGGTTGACGCCAGATCGGATAGTGACAAAAATGAATATGCAGAAGGCTAGTAAAGCAGTGAAGTGTGGGTTGATACAGTTAGAGTAACTCATCATGCCCATGGCCACTGACAGACTGATTCTCAGCAGCAGCCAGTTCACTGCTGTGGGTTGGTGGAAACTCAGGGCTGCCCCACAGCTGCCCTTATTACCTCACAAATTCCAAGTATAAAACTGCCTCCAGTATATTACTTGCTATCTCTCATGTTGGATGGTGTTATGTTATCTTGAAAATCTGGTAAGATCCATCTAAGTGAGCACTCGGGATATTCTCATTTTATGATATACCTAAGCTTCAGATGGAGTAGATGGAGGTTATTGTGGCTATTGAAGGTATAGTTGAATTTGAAATTTCTGTAGTAGATGGAGAAAAGTTAATGAGTCTATAAAAAATTGTAGAGTACATTGTAGGAAAAAAGGAAGAAGATAAGATGATGTGAGTTTGTCTGGAATATAGTAATTTTAATTTTGTCAGAGTGTTCCTTAGTTATAAGTGTTTGCTTTTGGAGATCAATCTATAATATAAAACGAGTGATTGTAACATGAGATGGGAAGACAGCATGTGTAGTTTGGCTGTAGGGAGGGTAGAGAAGTGACGCATAACTGGTGAGGGGTGTGGAATCCAGATGATTTAATTTATAGATGAAAATACAGTTGATCCTTGAACAACTGGGAGGTTAGGGGTGCCCACCCTCTGTGCAGTTGAAAATCTGAGTATAACTTAGAGTTGACCTTTCGTATCTGCAGTTCCGTCATATTTGCGGTTCTGCATCTGAGGATTCAACCAACCATGGATCTTGTAATACTCTAGTATTTACTATTGAAAAAAAATCCACATGTAAGTGGACCCATGCAAGTTCAAACCTGTGTTTCTCAGGGGTCAAGTGTATACTACAGTATATTTTTTGTGCCAATGAAAGTATTAAGTAGAGCAGGAAAAATACGATGATTCAGTATATATTGCTAATTAGAAAAGGATGCAGCCTTTCCCTGTTGTAAATGTTAGTTTTAGAGACCAGGGAGATCATTTTGTCCTGGGTGCCAAACTGCCAGGGGAGAAAAGGGAAAATGTTCTGTCATTAGTCGCTGAATGTGACAGGTTTGTTTTGTAGCTCCACTCTCAATCTTTGGTCTATTTCTATGTGTGTGTGTGTGTGATTTTTTTTTTCTTATTTTTTGTCTGATGGTCCATTTCTGTAGGTTCTTGATCTTCCACAATGGGTGAGCCACAGCAAGTAAGCGCCCTCCCACCCCCTCCGATGCAGTACATCAAGGAGTATACAGATGAAAATATTCAGGAAGGCCTCGCTCCCAAGCCTCCACCTCCAATAAGGGACAGTTATATGATGTTCGGCAACCAGTTTCAGTGTGATGATCTTATCATCCGCCCTTTAGAAAGTCAGGGTATCGAACGGCTTCATCCTATGCAGTTTGATCACAAGAAAGAACTGAGAAAACTCAATATGTCTATCCTTATTAATTTCTTAGACCTCTTAGATATCTTGATAAGGAGCCCTGGGAGTATAAAACGAGAAGAGAAGCTAGAAGATCTTAAGCTGCTTTTTGTACATGTGCATCATCTCATAAATGAATACCGACCCCACCAAGCAAGAGAGACCTTGAGAGTCATGATGGAGGTGCAGAAACGTCAACGCCTTGAGACAGCTGAGAGATTTCAGAAGCATCTGGAACGAGTCATTGAGATGATTCAGAATTGCTTGGCTTCTTTGCCTGATGATTTGCCCCATTCGGAAGCAGGGCTGAGAGTAAAAACTGAACCAGTGGATGCTGATGATAGCAACAATTGTGCTGGACAGGATGAACAACAAAGAGAAAATTCAGGTCATAGGAGAGATCAGATTATAGAGAAAGATGCTGCTTTGTGTGTCCTAATTGACGAAATGAATGAAAGACCGTGAAGGATGTTTCTTTTTCTTCTTTTTTTTTTTTGTTTCAGTAAATAGCATATATATTAGTTAATTCACTTTTAGAGAGTCTCAAAAGAGATAGCACTAGAAGTCTTGCAAGCAGCTTGACTCTCCAACTTTCTCAATTGTTAGACGTCACAGGCAGTTTATGTCATTTCACTTTATGGCAAGCCTAGGTAAATGAGTATGCCTACATTAAGAGTAATCACCTTAATAAAAGCAGTGTTTGCCTCTATTGTGTGGAACATCCCTGTTTTCGGAGTTTCAGTAAACTTTGAAGATATCCTCAATAATAGTAGGTTTTCATCCCTGAAAAGTAGATTTGTCATTTGCTTTAAGAATGATAGATAATAAAGGATATCTAACTTTATAAATATGAAATTATGAAATCCTTAGATTTATTTCACTTAAAAATTTGGTTAATCTCTAAAAAGGAATAGTGTAACATGTTAAAAGAGAGGAACCCTGGAGAGTTATAAAACAGCAGTTTTTTTTTCCTCTGGGCTGCTCCTGCAAACACTCTGTCTCAGCCTCTTGTCCCTATCCTGGATGGGTCCCAGAACTTTTTTACAGTCACTAAGAAGTCCTTTGATCACTTTTAGTCACATTCATTTTAATAATTAAAATATCTGTGTAATTACCTATACATTTCCTAAACTCAGGCTTGCTTAAGGCTGGAAGCCTGCCCTGGGAAGGGGCTTTGATGGCAGAGACTGCTGGATGTCCACCAGAGATTCTTGCTCGCCTGAGATATGCTGCCCTGCTAGGGACTATGTTCCCCCCATTCCTCTTGCATCTCTGTGAGGCCATGTGACTGAGTTCTTAGCAGTGGAATGTGGTGTAAAAATCCAGGCCTGCCCCATAAAAATTTCTCTTCTTATCTGCTGGTTTGATGGTCACACCCAGGGAAACTTTGGAAGCCACTTGAAGATGGCAAAAGTTCAGTCATTTCGGGTCCTTGAAAGCCTGAAGACTAGGCCCTCCTTTCATTAACTCCACCCTCTCCCAGTCCCCATCCCAACCCCCACTGATGTGACTTCACCACGTGAATAAGAAGTCAGCCTGTTTTGAGCACCGAGATTTCATTTCTGCACCTTCTTTTCTGTTCTCCAGCTTCTCTTCCGGCAAAATCTTGATGGAGAGTCTGCCTTGTGTCTGAGGGTGGCTGCCAGCCTTTCTCTTAATAAAGGCCAGTGGTTCTCAAAGCGTAGTCCTGGACCAGCAGCATTGGTATCACTTGGGGACTGGTTAGAAATGCAAATTCTCAGGTGCACCCCACACATCTTAAATCGAACTCTAGGGGTGGGGCTCAACAAACTGTGGTTTAAAGAGCCCTCAGGTGATTCCCATGTAGGCTCAAGATTAAGAATCACTGAAAATGGTAAGGCCTTTTGCCAGATAAGCTGGCAAAGTCCAGTTTAAAGTGGCCACAGGCCGGTTCGGTATGTGAAACATTCATGCATCCTTTTCTTTAAAAATCTGGGGAGTGTAGGCTGTTTCCAAGTAGACAACCCCTCTATTAGGCACTTAGTTGGCAAGTCTCATTTGTTTTTTCCTGATATGTGTTTGGTATAGATTTTTGGACTCCAGAGACTTCAGGAGACACAGTCCAGGCTCTCTTAAGCTTAAATTAAAGGGGGAGGGGAACCCCCTCATCTCCCGGTGGCGGGGCAAGGTAGACATTGCTCAACACTTGAGCGACTCTCCAAAAGAATCTCCTTTGTAAAGAAGACCTCAATCTTTTTACAACCTTGAGGAGGGTGCTGGGCTAAGAGGTACAAAACCAATTTTTGGCTGCCTTACAATTCCTTGCATGGAAAAAACTAACTGAATCACATTATCACATCCTTAAGAGAGTCACGACATCATTTGTATACAATGTGTGTTTGTTGGAGAGAAGGATTAAGAGATTAAAATTTCACGTGGAATCTTAAATTCTGATCTTGGGAGGACCCGATCTTGTAGGTCTGTGGGTGGGACCTGGCATAAACTCTAAAGAATTCTGACGTGAACTCCTGGTATAATGGGTTGAAGGAGCACTAGTGGTCTGATAGTTGTTACAAATTTCAAAGTTTATATAGAGATTCAGTCTATGAGGATTAAAATACATCTCTGCACACCTGGTCCTAATGAATATTCCTGATAGATTGATTCCTCAAAGTGAAATATCTGGAAGAATAACCTGGGCAACTTTTGAGATTACCAATGCCTGGGCCCCAGACCACCAGGATTCTGGTTTCATTGTTCCGGACTGGGGCCCTGGTATTGGTTTTAAGAAATCTGTAGATGACTCTACTGTGCAGTAGGATAAAGGAGGATTACATTAGTCAGTACTCTCTATTGAACTAGTTTAAGCAAAAGATGAATTTGTTGAAAGGATACTGTGTTACATAAGTTGAACATCCAAACCATGAAGGACTGGGAGGGTCTGTAGGGCAACTGGGACTCAAACCTGATCCAGAACCCTCTGTCTCTCCTTTCTGGCTTTTCTGTTAGCTTCATTCTCTACAAACCAAATTCTTTGATGGTACGGGTGCAGAACATGGCTGCTAATGATTCCCGAGTGTTAGGTCTTTCTATACCACTCTCTGGGAGTTGTCTCTCAAAAACAAAAAAAAAAAAAAAAAAAAAAAAAAAGGGAAAAAATTAACCAGTTCGGAGGGAGGAGTTAGGGGTGGCACACCTGATTCCAACAAAAAAAAAAAAAAAAAAAAAAAAAAAAAAAAGGTGAAAAATTAACCAGTTCGGAGGGAGGAGTTAGGGGTGGCACACCTGATTCCAACTGGGCCATTCAGCTGGGGACAGATTCTGTAAGAATCTGACAGACCCCAGCATGTCAGTGTGTGGGGGGAGGAGGTCCACCCCTCCCTTTAAGTTCATTTATTCCTTGCATTCATTTAGTGGATATTGTGTTCCTCTCTATTCCTGATACTGGTTTAGTTGCTGGGGGTATGAGGAGTGGGAAGGAAAATGGAAGAAAGATAAACAGGAAAACAAATAGGTTAATTTTTGAAGGTATAAGTTCTTGCTTTAACCATTCAGCCGTTATAACAGAAGAATCTTACTTCCAATTATATTCCTATTTCCTGCTCAAAACGCCTTGTCCACATTATCTTCTCTTTTCAAGTTATGTTTCTATGTTCACAGTTGTTAAGGGTGTTGGAAGGCCATTTCAACTGTGCTGTGTTGTATTTGAGAGAAAAGACGTATCCTGGGTCCTGAGGTCACAGGAAACAGCAAGTGCAAGTGTCTCATGAGACAACTAAAAGTTGGCATGATTTGGGGGAAAAGGCTATTATGGCCGCAGCATAGGGAGGGAGGAGGTTGGAGCTAGAGAAGCAGATGGAGGTCAGGTTACAGGACTTAGAAGGCCAAGGGAAGGAGTTTGTTATATCCTAAATCTGACGGGAAGTGTTGGAGAGAGGGAAATTTCCCCCTCCACCCCTCTCGAGTTCTTGTGGTTGGACTAATAAGAAAATTGAGGCAAGATAAATTAGCAGGAGGAGACATTTTAATTCTTATACAGGGAGGTCTCATAGAAATGGGACCTAAGAAGTAGCCAAAGCATATATACTCTTTAGACAAACACTGAATTTCTGAGGAATTGACAGGACAAAGAAACTTAGGTTTTGGGTGCTCAGTTAGTGAAGAATCTAAACAATTGGGGCTTGGGGTAGTAAATTAAAGAAGTAACAAGGTTTGTATAGGCTTCTTGGCTCAAATTCCTTCTCTCAGGCAATAAGGGTGTCCTTTTACCTTTACTGCAGGGAGTGCACCTTTCATGGGAGAGGTTTATTTTTTGCTTTGGGGGAAACAGAAAGTGGGGGTCAGAGTGTCCCTCCTCCATTGGCCATTTCTTAGTTCAGTATGCCGTCGTAGCATATTTTGGGGCAGCCTGCTAGCACTTTGTTGGCACTGTTCTAATCACTTTATGGATGAAAAGCCGTTTTTATCCTCAAAACAACCCATTGAAATCATTATGATTCTTACACCTATGTTACAGATGAGGAAGCAGAGGCTCAGAGAGGTGTCATTTACCCGAGGTCACCAAGCTAGTGAGTGGCAAAGCCTGGATTGAAACATTCTAGTTTCAAAGCCTAAGCAGTCAACCTTCATACTCTGTCACCTCTGTACTGCATCATATAGTTAATAAATCATAGGTAATAAGTAATGGAGTCAAGTGGAATCTGATATTTTGACCCTAAAATCCATACTCTTTTTTTTTTTTTTTTTTTTTTTTTTTGCGGTACGCGGGCCTCTCACTGCCTCTGCCTTTGTGGAACACAGGCTCCGGACGCGCAGGCTCAGCGGCCATGGCTCACAGGCCCAGCCGCCCCGTGGCATGTGGGATCTTCCCGGACCGGAGCACGAACCCATGTTCCCTGCATCGGCAGGCGGACTCTCAACCACTGCGCCACCAGGGAAGCCCCTAAAATCCATATTCTTATACACTACATGATACTGGACTGAGGAAGATTTGTAGACAGAGATTATGAGCTCCCTTTGAACATTTTAAAGCATTTTTGTCAGAATTCTGCTGTTATCTTAAGGAGATGCTGTGTGTATAGCACTAAACTTCCTAAAACTCCCTCTTAGTAGCTATCACCGCCACTTTATGAAAGTGGGGGTCAGTTTTGTAGTTTGCTCAGGTGGTGTTTCCAGATTAGATTCTAGGTCAGGAGTCAACAAACTTTTTCTGTAAAGAGCCAGTTAGTAAATATTTCAGGCATTATAAGTACTCTCTTATATGGTACAAAGGCAGCCACAGAAAATATATAAACAAATGAGCATGGATGTGTTCCAGCTTTAGATATGGACATTGAAACCTGAATTTAAATAATTTTCATGTTATGAAATATTATTTTGATTTTTTCCCCCAATCATTTAAACATGTTAAAATAATTCTTAGCCTGTGAACTGTACAAAAAACAGGCAGCCAAATGAATTTGGCCAGAGGTTCTGATCTAGGTGATTAGATTCTAAACCCTGGAGTGTTTTCACAAAACCACTTAATAACCACAAAATAAAAATTATAGGTTTGTTCTAGGGCCTAAGTGAGATTATGGCTACAAAGCACTAAGCCTAATTTCTGGTAGTTAGTAAGCTTTCAAAGGTTAACTGGTACCTTTCCTGCTAAGTCTTTTGCATTTGGCATTTAGAATCAAAGATTTAGGAACTGGTTTCAAACTGTAATGCGATGAGTCTAACAGTAAGTGGCAGTCTTACCTCAAGTTTAGAAGCTGCAGCCAGGTGGCAGAGGAGGAGATTAAGGTGGAGAAACTCACAGGTGCTGCTTGTAATACTGAGCTTTTTATTCAACAAGCGAGACTTGCTGCTTGTGTCTGACTGTGGCCTACAAACTCTTTTCTGATGGAGAGAATAGGGTGTAAATTTGTCAAAATAACCAGTACTATGTTGCAAATAAGAGATTTTTGGTTAGAGCTTTTCTCCTAGGACTGCCTGGATAAGACCTGAGGAAGACCTCAGGCACTGTTGGTTAGTTCTGAGTACATGAGGACAGTCAGATGCTTCTCATATCTGCTTAGCACCAAGTTCTGTGAAGCTGCTGGTTCCCTGCCCCTGCTCTAGGTTTGGAGTAAGGGAAGACACTGAAAGGATGGGTGTCAGGTGGGGTGATGTGGCTGGCTAGGAATGCATTGTGTCATAACTACAAGGAAAGATGCCTTTGGGGTCTTTATTGATTTTCACAATTATTCAGTCATTCAACAAACCTGAAGATCTATGAATACCATGCAATCGTTAAGAGCCATTAAGAATGAGAGTACTGATGTGGAAATACATTCTATATATAACAGAAGTTGCTGGGTATAGGCTGAGTCCATATTTTTGTCTCTCTGTCTCTCCATACCCAAATTGGAAAAATATATTAAAAACTATTTTATGGATGAGGAAATTGAGACTCAAAAATGTAACTTGCTACACACCGAGGACACTTGGGCTAGTAAATGGCTGTTAAAACTCAGATTTAAAAGAAAAGAAACAGAAAAAGAATAATGCGTGGTAGAATTTGGGCTCCTGTGTTTACTAGTAGTTTCGCCTTGGTTTGACCTATTAACCTCCATGACATTCGATTTGCTTAACTATGATAATTATGGACCCATAGTATAGGGTAGGTACCATTTAATGTTGGGAATGAAAGAGAAGGCCCATGCTGATTCTTTCTGAAACTTGTTTGTCCCCAGGCAACATACTCAGAATCATCTGTGCAGAAACATCTGATCTGGAAGGGCTGAGGGGGTATCTGAAAGGCTTAAGTGGTTCATAAGCCTGAGGGGTTCTGACTCACTACTACTTAAAGGGGAGAGTGGTTAAAAAATAAAGGAAGCCACAAATAATAGCAGAAATGAAAAAGGGATATTACTATAGATTTTATAGACAGAAATAATAATAAAATATTATGAATAACTTTATACCAACAAATTTGAAAATTTAGATAAATTGGACAAATTCTTACAAAATTACCAAGGTTTAAGAGTAGGAAACTTGAATAGCTTTCTGATGATTAAAAAAAGAAAAAGTTGTCAAAATCTTCTCAGAAAGAAAACTTCAAGTTCAAATAGCTTTGCTGACAAGTTCTACCAAACACTGTGAGGAAAAAAAAAAATCTTATACAGACTCAGGGACTAGAAAAAGAGGGAACATTCCCCAGCTCTTTTTATGGGACTGGGATGGTGAGTGAGTTCCCTCACTTGTTCAAAAATGTAACTTGTTCAGCAAGTTACATTTTTGAGTCTCAATTTCCTCATCCATAAAATAGTTTTTAATATATTTTTCCAATTTGAGTATGGAGAGACAGAGAGACACAAATATGGACTCAGCCTATACCCTTCCCTTTGGGAGGTACAAAGGACCCAGAGAGCCAAGATACCCTTTTTTTGGCCATGCCACTCAACACATGGTATCCTAGTTTCCCAACCAGGGATCAAACCCACGACCCCTGCAGTAGAAGTGCAGAGTCTTAACCACTGGACCACCAGGGAAGTCCCAAGATACCCTTGATAAAAGAACTAAGGGGAGGATTTGCCCTATGTGACATCACCATTTCCCGTAAAGCTGCAATAATTAAAATGATGTATTATACTGACAAGAAAGATAGGGAAATATACTATTGGAACAGACTAGAAAGCCAAAAAATAGATCCATGCCTCTATGATTTTTGAAATATAACAGAGATGGCATTACAAAGTAATGGGAAAACGCTGGAATTTTCAATTGACAAAATATACAAAAATCAATTATGGGAAAATTAAAGGCCAACAGTGAAAGAAAAAACTATAAAGCCTTAAAGGTAATGTAGGTGACTATCTTCATAATCTCTGCGTGAGAGAAGTCTTCTTAAATAAAATACAAAAAATATAACCCACCAAAGAAAAGGCTAGTACATTTTACTACGTTTGAATTAAGAAATTGTGTTCAAGAAAACATACCATAGATAAGTGAAAAGCAACGAAGTGGGAGAAAATATGACAGATTAAACCAGCAGAGGACTGGTATCCCGAGTATATAAATTATTCATATACAGCAATAAGAAAAACTGAGAAACCCAACAGAAGAATGGGCAAAAGACTCAAACATTTGCGCTCCTCCCCTTCCCCAAATCCAAATGGTTCACAAGCAAAAGAAAAGGTGCTCATTAACCTTGTTAGCAATGAGGAAAATGCAAACTAAAGCTGTAGTGAGAGGCCATCATATCCTTTACCAGTTTGGCTAAAAAAAAAGTCTGGCAATACTAAGTGTTAAGGAGGATGTGGAATAAGAGAAACTTATACTCTGCTGGTAGATGTCTTGGAAACAGGCATATGTAATAAGGCTCAAAATATGTATACCCTCTGACCCAGTAATTGCACTGTCAGATATATGCTCCAGAGAAACTCCTATATGTGTCCACCTGAATCCATGTATGAGAATGTCCAGGATGGCATTGTTCATGAAAACTGAAACAGAAGATGAAATGTTCACCTGGAAATAAACAATTTGAGGCATATCCAGTCCCAGGAAAACTATTCAGTAATAAAAACAACCCACAGGGATACAAAGCAGCATGAATGGATCTCACAAATACACTGTTAAGTAAAAGAAACAAAACACAAAAGCCTATAGACAATTTGATTTCACTATATGATGTTCAAAAACAAGCAAAATTATATATGTAACTTTAGGATGCATTACCTAGATGGTAAAACTATTTAAAAAAAAAAAGGAAGCAATTATTGCAAAATTTAGAATAGTGATTGCCTGTAGGACAGGGGGAAGGCTTTGTGATCAGGAAGGGACATGTGGTCTTGGAGTGGGCGTCAGAGGGACTTGAGGAGATAGGCCATGTTTTAGTTTTTGTTTTGGGTACTGGTTACTTGAGTGTTTGCTTTCCCAGTATTGGTAAACTATAAATTTAAGTATGCAGTGTTCTGTACATCTGTGCCATTTTCCGTTAAACAGTAGTTTAACCTTAAAACCATATTGTGACATCATCATACACTCATATAGGAAAAAATTAAAAAGTGTGACAGTCCTGATACTGGCAAAGATGTGGGGGGCATCGTAAGAGTTCTTCTCAGTGTCAGAATGTAAGCTGGAATAAACACTTTGGAAAACTGCTCAACATTCTCGGGTAAAGCAGATGCCTGTGAGACGAGAGAAATGAGAATGTGCGTCAAGGACAAAGGGGGGAAATAGTAAAATGAAATAAAATAAGGGAGGGACCTCACCGGGATTGATGAGGAGTATGTCCATCAAACTGAGGATGATTAGCTTTAGTATCTGAACCTGGAGCAAAAAACTAATAAACAAACACAAAGAATTGCCGTACTGGAGAACATGCTTGGGATGAGCGACCACTCACAGCTCCCCCACCAGCGTCGCCCTGGAGGAGACAGTGGGACTGCCATTTTCAAGGTGAGACCACTGATAGGAGTTCCCACAGTGACTCACACATAGCTCAACAGAATTTTCTTGATGGTTTTCATCCTTTTCAGTTTCGTCACTGGGAGCCTCGATGAGTTATCAAGGGTAAGTTATTTCACACCCCTCCCATGTCCTCCACTCTGAAAGGTTTGATTACATGAGCAGGAGCAGCACTGAGCTGGCTCCGGCCTTGGTTTGAGCGTGGCCTCAAGCTTAATCTCTCTGGCACTCATCCAGAGTTACTCAATATAAAGACTCTCTAAAGACACGAGAGCTCCTTGGCATCACCCCAGGGTTGTGAAGAGTGTGTCCTTGTAAGTTAAAAAGCACCGTATTAGCTTCCCTGGTGGTGCAGTGGTTGAGAGTCCGCCTGTCGATGCGGGGGACGCGGGTTCGTGCCCCGGTTCGGGAAGATGCCACATGCCGCAGAGCGGCTGAGCCGCTGAGCCTGCGCGTCTGGAGCCTGTGCTCCGCAACGGGAGGGTCCACAACAGTGAGAGGCCCGCGTACGCAAAAGAAAAAAAAAAAAAAAAAAAAAAAAAAAAAAAAAGGCGCCGTATTAGTAAAATGTCGTTTTTGTAAGAAAAAGAACCATCCATATTCGGAGGGGCAAGTTTTCTTTCCCCATCTCCCCACCCCTTCCCTTTCTGGGAGGGGATCTGTACTGGATATTTGCTTCTGCTGCCCAGCATCCATTTGTCCTTCTAAAATGCGCCATGCTTTTTCTTTGGGGAAACCACCTTTCTCTCACTTTCAGAGCATGAGATTGGGGATGTGACCCAGGGCTCACCCAATTAGTCCTTTTTGAACCTATGGACACAGATTGTTCAGGAATAAGTCTGTAACCCAGCGTGGGTGTTTGAGGGGGTGTGCATCTGTGGGCTTGTGTGGGAGTGGCCAAGAGATGTTCTTGGTGTGCAGATATGTGCTCTGCAGGGACGGGAGAAGGACGCTCTGTGGCATCTGCAGAAGGTGCCAACGCCAGGACAGCCAGAAACCAGGTCCCTGCTGTCCTCACTGGGGCCACTGAGCCAAGTCTTGCCTGAAGCCAGACTTTTCAATAATGTCAGTCAATAAATCTGTAGTTTAAGCTAGTTTGAGTTGGGTTTTCTGTCATCTGCAACATAAGTAAAGTATAGGGTTTTGGGTGAGAGAAGAAGTCTTTGTTGGCATAAGAGCACCAAGATCACGCTGTGAGAGATGGGCAGTAGCAAGGGAGAAATTTATTCATCTTGTAAGTGACCCTGAGAACCTGGAGTTTTCCACAGGGATGAAGTAGCCCTCTCAGTGCTGGGACCCAGTGCAGAGGGCAATGCTGAAAGCAGCTTGATGCAAATGAGAGCACTGAGACCACACAAATAAAAGTAGAATAAAAATAAAAAGACTCGGAGTGTGGAAAGAAATGTTTTGTACCTTCTCCTGGATCCCACTGAGTTCATGATGTTCACAATCATCCATGAGTAAGACTTTCTTACTAGAGATATACCCACCAGAGGTACTGCCATTAACACATTGTATATATAGAGAGATTTATAGAAAATATCTGAAAGGAGACCTGTTTTGGTGATAGTGGGTATTTCATGGTAGTGGGATCTGGCCTTTATTTTATTTATTTATTTTTATTCTTATTTTATTTTTCAGAATTTTCTACAGTGACTATGACTTGTATAATAATAAAAACAGTTTTCAAGTACTGTACAGGCACACAAGGTTACAAGCACTCTTAACGAAAGTCACATGGCTAGCTGTAATCTGTAGGTCAAGATAGAGCTCAAAGTTGCTTAACTTCTTACCCTTTATATCCAACCCCAGTGTCTACCTTTGCAAAATTTTGGGACTAATGATACATGGAACCTAACTGAGATGCTGTGATTTAAATGAGAGGATTTTTTATTCAAATTAAGTACATATAGGATTCCAGCTTTAGTGGGCGTTATTGTCTCCCCCATATCCATTCCACTGTGGCTCCCCCATTGTACAGGGTAGATTCTAATTGGACTGAGTTTTTCCAGGTGATCCCATTTGTATCGCCCATGCTTTCCTGTCTGCTGAGTAAAATTCTCTCACTTCCATTTTATGAATTTTGTCAAGTGGCCCCTTAGTTATCTATAAATGTGTAATTCTAATTACACATAATTCCAGTGTTTCCATTTGGTGTTTGGAGGCTATCTTTAAGGAGTCTGAGATTTTCTCTCCCTTTTCCTGTTGACAAAGGGAGAAAAGCAAAACAATTTCTATAGTAGTATCATATGCAATAGTTTTTTTTGCAGTTATCCCTCCACATAATTATAACCAACACTCAACTGTCCCTTAAGAAAATTCATGACATGGCTTTCTAAGCAGAATTTAGAAACTAATTAATTACAATACAAAAGACTTCTTTACCAAAAATACATTCCAGGGCTCCTTTTATTTTTTTATAAATTTATTTATTTATTTATTTCTATTTTTGGCTGCGTTGGGTCTTCGTTACTGCATGTGGGCTTCTCTCTAGTTGTGGCGAGCAGGGGCCACCCTTCGTTGCAGTGCGTAGGCTTCTCATTGCGGCGGCTCCTCTTGTTGCAGAGCATGGGCTCTAGGCACACGGGCCTCAGTAGTTGTGCCTCGATGGCTCTAGAGTGCAGGCTCAGTAGTTGTGGCTCACGGGCTCAGTTGCTCCGCGGCATGTGGGATCTTCCTGTACCAGGACTCGAACCCGTGTCCCCTGCATTGGCAGGTGGAATCTCAACCACTGCACCACCAGGGAAGCCCAAGGGCTCCTTTTAAAAAGCAAACTTCTGATGCACATAATTAAAGAATCATAGACCTTGATGGGTCTTTTATGATCATCTTTACTAATAAATTGAGACATGAAGTATTCTTTTCAAGGGAATGATCACTTTGTTATTTTCACCCAGTGTTTTCACCCAATGGGATCTATGTAGCCATAATAAAGAACAAGGACATTCTATATGAGCTGAAATGGAGAGGTGCTCAGAATAGAATGTGAAGTTGAAAAAGAAAGTTGCAGGCTGATCAATCTTAGCATCTCTAGATGTGGGGCAACCAGACAACTGTGATGGAATAGCACTAGCTGTGTATTCTTGCCAAAAAGTGGAACCTGAATCTAACCAGACCTCTAGAGCTAAGTTTCATTTATAGGAAATACAAAGAAAAGAGGAATACTTTAAATGATGCCACAAGGAAACAGACCCAGAAAATGGAACAGTGCACAGGACAGTTGGTTTGTACAACTAGTCAGTGGCAGGGGAAAAGGAGAGAAGACTGTCCTCAATTAAAAGAGACAAGTGTCATAACAACCAAATGCAATGTAGGGAGCTGTTTAGGTCTGGACTTAACCTATAATAAAAGGACATTTTTGAGATAATCAGGGGAATTCGATTATGGACTGAAGAGTCAGGTGCTGCTAAAACATCATTATTAATTATGTCTTGTGTGATAATGGTATTATGGTTGTATATAGAATGTCAAATGTTTGAAAACAAGATGCACACTGAAGTCTGTAAGGGTGAAATAACATGACATCTGGGATTTGTTTTAAAATGAAAGTTTGATGATTTTAAATTTGTGTATTGGGAGTAAGTACTATTCTTTGCTTTTGATATGTCAGAATTTTTTTTTTTTTTTTTTTTTTACTGTACGCGGGCCTCTCCTGTTGCGGAGCACAGGCTCCGGACGCACAGGCCCAGCGGCCATGGCTCATGGGCCCAGCCGCTCCGCGGCATGTGGGATCCTCCCAAACAGGGGCACGAACCCGCGTCCCCTGCACCAGCAGGCGGACTCTCAACCACTGCGCCACCAGGGAAGCCCAATATGTCAGAAAATGTTTATATAAAATAGTAAATAGAAAATACAAGGTGCAAAATGTATGTATGGTATGCTCTTTTGCTTAAGAAAGGAAGGAATAAGAATATATATTTTATTTTCTTGTGTTTGCATTGGTAGGATACACAAAAGACATGACAGTAGAAACCTATAGGTTGGGTTGGGGAAATTAGTGGACTTGGAGGGGTGGGAATGAGGCTTCTTAATGTAAGCTTTTTATATTGCTTTAAACTTTAGCCATTTGGATGTATTACCTAAACAGTTAAAAAAAAAAGAAATAAAAGTTAAATGAACATGACAATGTTCAGAAACAGTCCTTTATACACAGAATAAAAGAAAGGGGTTAGAGTAGATTTCTAGGCTCCTTCATGTCTAGACTTCAGTGAATTAATACATTGTTAATGTTTTATAAAGTTGGACCCAGTAGCAATTCTAGAGATGAACAGAAAACAGAGTAATAATAATAAAAAACAAAACAAAAATCAGAGCACAAAATCTGATGGCTAAAACTTTTAAGAGTGTTGCTTGAAGTCATGCTGTTAGTAAATCTAATCTCTGAACCCGTGTTTAATCAAGTCTGCCTTACACTTGAATATGGGCATTTGCTGGTTGTTTTGAGATATGTGGGCAGACATATTAAGGGCAGATATGAAATTCACGAAACATGGTTTATAATGGAAAAAATCTGGAGCTTAGGGGACTCAATTCTTATTTGAAATGACCAATCATGTACCTTTGGGCAAATCAATCTTTTCAGGTCTCAGTTTCCCTTATATATACAATGAAGAAATTGAACATGATCTCTTGAGTAACTGCTAGCTCTGTGGCACTATGGAAGTACACACATAGAACAAGCTGGATATTTATATTACATGCATTTAATAAGGTTTAAAGTGAATTATAAGGACTTCCCTGGTGGCGCAGTGGTTAAGAAGCCACCTGGCAATGCAGGCGACACGGGTTCGAACCCTGGTCCGGGAAGATCCCACATGCCGCGGAGCAACTAAGCCCATGCGCCACACCTACTGAGCCTGCACTCTAGAGCCCGCAAGCCACAACTACTGAGCCCACGTGCTACAACTACTGAAGCCTGCGCACCTAGAGCCTGTGCTCTGCAACGAGAAGCCAGTGCAATGAGAAGCCCGTGCACCGCAACGAAGAGTAGCCCCCACTCACCACAACTAGAAGAAAATAAAATAAAATAAATAAAGTGAATGACAAGGAAATTCAGGCAGAGAAGACAGAGAAAGGCCACAGGGTTTTCAGAAACTATTTCATCGTGAGCTCACTTCCCTTTTGTAAATAACCATTGGCTTTTAAGGTTTCCAGACAAAAGTTACTCTCCCAGGGCTGAGATTGTTTGGGTCTGAGATGTTACCTTAGTGATGGAGAGTGTGGCTGGAACTCAGTACTTTCTGACAGTTAATGCCCGAAGACTGTGGGGTGGGAGGAGAGGGGACATCTTGTGTATATGAGAGGAAATAGAACATTGAGGTCCCCTCAGTTCCCCCCACAGGAAGGGGAAAGAAGCATTGCAGAAAGGAATGCATTTTTCCTAAGTGAAAGAGTTTGAAAGTTCAGGTCAAAGTCAGAATATTAGAGCAGGGAGCTCTGCATATATCACCTAGCACAATTTCCTCATTTTATAAACTTTATAAATGAGGAGACAGGTCTAACAAGGTTATATGACATAGCCCAATTCGTGTTAGGGCACAAGCTAAGAATTAGGCTCATGACTGGAGTGGAAAGGGCACCTAAACATGAGTATAAGGAATAGGCCATTCATGGTGGTATTTCCCACCTCCTAGTCCAGTTCCTGACACATAGTAGGTGCTTCATAAACATTGGTCACAGGACTCACCAGTTGACTGACTTGACTGAATGAATGCATGAGTGATACATTTCTACCTGTGTTTCCAATATATGCTGTCCATTTCAAACAGAGGACTATGTATTATTTCACCGGAGACGGTAGAGGGCTCACTCTACTTGCCAAGAGACCCTTGACGAAGTAACCCTTTTCTTCCTCTGAGTATTGCTTCCTCTTTGTTGATGCGGACAGAATAAATGTCAGAGTCCTCACAGGATGTGTGTGGTCTAGCATAGGAGAGAAGCGAGGTTCCCTTTGCTGTCATCGTAGACTTGACAGTGTTAATAGAGGAGTGATTGGTCGTCAGACATCTGGTGTGCTGGGCCTGCAGTTGGGAGAGTGGCCACTACTCCTGTGACTGGGGAGGAGAGACAGTTCCAGGAAGTACCCAGTTCAGCTGGAGAATTAAAACGGCACCTAAACAGAGCTGTTCTTTGCCTTTTCTTCTTCAGGACCCATGTTTTCACATTTTTCCTTTGACTGTGTCCTGCTCTTGCTGCTACTACTTACAAGTAAGTCTGGATTTTTGGAACTGGATAGTGCAAGATGAAGATGCAAGGATGGTCATCGTAATGTTAGCAAGAGCAAAAGTTTGGAAGCAACCTAAATGTCCACCAGTAGGGCAGTGGGTAAAGAAATTATGATATATCCATGATACAAACAGTGATGCTGATGAAACATAATGATATGAGATGTCTGTAAGTCATCAGGTGAATTGAAGAAAGCAAGGAGCAGAATAATGGGTATATTGGACTTCTGTGTGTGTGTCTGTGTGTGTGTTGCAGGGGAGTGGGAATACATGAATGCTTCTTAATGAATAGACTCTGGGAACGGGAGCTGGGAAATGGAAAAGAGCAGGGAGAGGGAGTAGAGTTTTCATATACTTTTTATGCTGTTCGAATATGTGTGTGTACATATATATATATAAATTAATTTTAAACCTCAGAACAGCCATACACTAACTTCTTATTCAGCCAAGGGTTTTTATTTATTATGTGCCTGGTGCTTGAAAAACAAAAGAGATTTGTGTTAGGATAACTGCCCTGTGTTGGTGAACAGACAACTAGCCCAGATGGGTGAGCTCTTTTCCTGGCTGACAGTTACCCATTGTCTGATTGTCTATTTGCATCAGCACTGCCCTCCGGTGTTCATAGGACCGGCCACAGTTCTCTCCTGGGGCACTGGTTTTCAGAGTGAGGTTTTGAGACCAGGCATATCAGCATGTCCTGGGAACTTGTTAGAAATACAAATTTTTGCCCCCCCCCACCCCCCGCCAAGCTATTAAGTCAGGAGCTCTGATTAATATTTAATCAGATTAATTAACTCTAAACTCTGACGGTTGAGCCCAGCCGTCTGTGTTTGAACAAGGCTTCCTGGAGATTCCAGTGCCCCTCAAGTCTGAGAATCATTGCTGTAGTGAACTGTCCTCCAAACAGGATAGCAGTAGTGGTTTCCTCTTTATTCTGCAAGGCATTGCTTGCAGTTTTTTTGAAATGGAGCAGTCTCCCTCATTGCTCTCCTTCCCTCTTTATGCAGGGTCTTTGGAAGGAGTATGTGTGTCTGAGGTGGGTCAGGATGCTGATCTGCCCTGCGCCTACTCTCCACCCACCCCTGAGGATCTCGTGCCTGTGTGTTGGGGCAAGGGACCCTGCCCTTTGTTTCAGTGTCACAGTTTGGTACTCAGCACTGATGGAAAGAACTTGAGCTATCGGATATCCAGCAGATACCTACTAAAGAGGAATTTCCGCAAAGGAGACGTGACCTTGACCATAAAGAATGTGACTTTAGCTGACAGTGGGACCTATTGCTGCCGGATCCAATTCCCAGGCCCAATGAATGATCAAAAATCAAACCTGGAGTTGGTCATCAAACCAGGTGAGTGGACCTTTGCATACTTTCTTTCTGAATGAGATTTGCCTGTGGATCATATTAAATACACTGATTGGTCTCACCTCTGGTCTTCCCAATTAAAGCCCTCAGGTTGGGCCCCTAAGACCTAAAGTTTAACAGGCCCCACCAGCAGTGCCCAGCCATGTTTAATTCCCTCCATCTATTTTGAACCTCATGGCCAGGATCTAGAGAATGGAGGAAAGGCCTAGATCAGAGGTCTGAGTACCTGAATGGTCATTAAAATCACCTGGGGAACCTTTTAACTCCCACAGATGCTTGGGCTCCACCCCACAACCAGAAAAATCACCATCTCTGGAGGTAGAGCTTGAGTGCGGGGGTTTTACAAAGTCTACCCCTGATGATTCTCCCCCCATGTGCAGCCAGGATTGAGAACCACTGGACTCTGCATGTGTTGGGGAGAGGGAGCACGTGTGCTTGCATGTTTTAACATTTATAGAGCATGTACTTAGTGGCTGATGGAGCTAAGTTCAAATATGACACTGCTTCTTACCAGCTGTGTAATCTTGGGCAAGTTATTTAAGCTCTGTGACCTCCTCCTCTGTAAAATATGATACTGCCTACCCTATAGGCCACTGGAAGGATTTTATGAGATGTTTGATGAAAATCATTTACTGTGGCTGTAAGTTCCATTAATAACAATTAGACTGTGATAATGATGACTGTAACACACCTCTGTCAGATGTTTGGAGTGTCATACACTCTCAACGAAGGTGTTCAGGTAGGTTTGGAAGTTGAGCATGTGTTTCTCTTCTTTTGTTGTGTTTACAGTTGTTTCTGCTGCCCCTTTGATTCCCTGCAACAAGCTCTCTGCTCTCAGAGAAGCCTCATCCTTACGTTGGTTTCTGTCTTTAGCCAAGGTCACCCCTGCTGGGACTCCATGGAGGGACATCACTACAGCCTTTCCAAGGACGCTCACCACCGAGGGACCTGGCTCAGGTAATTACATATGGGGTATAGGAGGAAGCCTTTAGTTGGTTTCTGAGCTAAGAGGATTTTGAATATGGGGAAAACATGAGAAAACAGTTTGAGTTTTCTCAAACTGTGCACCCAAGATAGTGTTTGAGGTGAGGGAGGTGGTGGAAGTAAATTTGTGCTGGGAAAAAGGATCCCTGGGCTAGGATTCTAAATTAGTCAGGAGTAGCCCTCAGACCTGGGCCAAAGCCTTTCACTTCTCTGGAAAGCAGCTTCCTCTTCTGTCTGAGGTATGGGTTCAGAGACTTTTGGATCTCACCACCCAGTATAAATCCCAACCCCCAAAAAAGAATTTTGATGAGCTATGTATTTTGCCAAACAAGGAAAGAAAAATTTCTACTATTGCCACCCTGCATTAAAAAAAAAAAAGGACACTTTTAAATTAAATAAGTTTAATCTAATGAAAAACTCATTATGCTGTCCTTATTATTTTTTGATTTACTCCTGGACTGGTGATATTTTCATGAACTGACCCCAGTCCATGTTTGGTGTTATCTGGATTAGGTGATTTCAAGAATCCCTTCTAACTGGAATGAAGTCCATCATCTTCCTCAGATTTTGACCTCAGAAGGAGCAGCTAAGTTCTTCAACTAATTCAACAAGGACTTTTCCCTGCCGCTTTGAAAGAGAATATAGGGTCGAAAGAGCAGACCTCAGGTCACGTTGATCAGGGAGGTTAATCTTAAATATTTCCTGTCAGAGTCCTGGTCTCCCTAAACTCTCTGGAGCTCAGTCTTTCATTCTGTAAAATGAGGTTAATAATAGGTAAATTCCAAATCCTAATCTCATAAATCTCAGATTTAAATAAGGAAGTGTGTCTAAAGTGCTTAGCCCAGCGTCTGATCATGGTACATACTCAGTACGTGTTAGTTAATGTCATTATCGGTAAGATCCAGAAGCAGAATGAGATTGTGGTTAAGTATGTCAGTGACAGGCAGGATGGGTTCTAATGTCAGCTTTTTGTATTAGTTTCATGAACTCAGTTATGTTGCTCAAGCTCTGTGAGGCTCAATTTCCTTACCTCTACAATGAGGGTAATTCCAGTGCCTATGTCATAAGATTGTTGTAAAGATTGATGTGATCATGTATGTAAAGCACTCAGCATAGTGCCTAGCCCAGAGAAAGCACTCAAATATTAATTATTATTATAGATATTAACATCAGCTCTCTAGAGGTTGAATCTTTGGTGGTTCTTTTGTCACTGGTAGCCAACATCTCTTATGAAATTAATGAGGAAATTAAATATGGTGGAAACAGATGATCGCCCGCGTAGTGGGCTAACCAAATCATACAAGTGTTCATCATATGCCATTGTTATATTTTAAAGAATCCTACAACTGTAGACCTAGAAGAGACTTGAAGGATCCCACTTTCCCATCTCGTGTTTCAAGGTTCTTTACAACATCACTCCCAAGTTGGCATTTGCTGTATGCTTACACACCTTCTGAGATGGAGAGGTAGCTTCCTCACAACACAGTGCATTTCTTTTAGAAGTGTCTATACCATAACCAGAAGTGTCCTTCCCTTCAGTTTTTACTTGTTTGTTCCTTCCATTTAGGGCAACAGAAATGGTGCCATCTTTTGCATCTGAGAATATAGGCAGAGTACCTACAATCTCTGAGCTTTTCAGAGGCCTGAGAAAATACTTAAACAAAGAAAGGCAATGGCTCCAAACTATGAAAATAAAATGGAAAATTGAAATTAATTAGTATTTAATGACATGACTATAATATGTAATATTATTTCAGTTAGTTACCTGCAAGTCAACTTGTGTGTAGTTACACCTTTTCTTTAGTTTGTAATGTGGGTACTTATTTTTTTTTCAGTTTTGCAATTCTTTTTTTTTTAAATTTTTTTTAACATCTTTATTGCAGTATAATTGCTTTACAATGTTGTGGTAGTTTCTGCTGTATAACAAAGTGAATCAGCTATACCTATACATATATCCCCATATTCCCTCCCTCTTGTGTCTCCTTCCCACCCTCCCTATCCCACCCCTCTCGGTGGACACAAAGCAGCGAGCTGATCTCCCTGTGCTATGTGGCTGCTTCCCACTAGCTATCTATTTTACATTTGGTAGTGTATATATGTCCTTGCCACTCTCTCACTTCATCCCAGCTTACCCGTCCCCCTCCCTGTGTCCTCAAGTCCATTCTCTATGTCTGTGTCTTTATTCCTGTCCTGCCCCTAGGTTCTTTAGAACCTTTTTTTCCCCTTTAGATTCTATATATGTGTTAGCATACGGTGTTTGTTTTTCTCTTTCTGACTTACTTCACTCAGAAAGTATGGCAAACTCTAGGTCTATCCACCTCACTACAAATAACTCAATTTCATTTCTTTTTATGGCTGAGTAATATTCCATTATATATATATACCACATCTTCTTTATCCATTCATCTGTTGATGGACACTTAGGCTGCTTCCATGTCCTGGCTATTGTAAATAGAGCTGCAAAGAACATTCTGGTACATGACTCTTTTTGAATTATGGTTTTCTCAGGATATATGTCCAGGAGTGGGATTGCTGGGTTGTATGGTAGTTCCATTTTTAATTTTTTAAGGAACCTCCATACTGTTCTCCATAGTGACTGTATCAATTTACATTCCCACCAACAGTGCAAGAGGGTTCCCTTTTCTCCACACCCTCTTCAGCATTTATTGTTTGTAGATTTTTTGACGATGGTCATTCTGACTGGTGTGAGGTGATACCTCATTGTAGGTTTGATTTGCATTTCTCTAATGATTAGTGATGTTGGGCATTCTTTTATGTGCTTGTTGGCACTCTGTATATCTTCTTTGGAGAAATGTCTATTTAAGTCTTCTGCCCATTTTTGGATTGGGTTGTTTGTTTTTTTGGTATTGAGCTGCATGAGCTACTTGTAAATTTTGGAGATTAATCCTTTGTCAGTTGCTTCATTTGCAAGTATTTTCTCCCATTCTGAAGGTTGTCTTTTTGTCTTGTTTATGGTCTCCTTTGCTGTGAAAAAGGTTTTAAGTTTTATTAGGCCCCATTTGTTTACTTTTGTTTTTATTTCCATTTCTCTAGGAGGTGGGTCAAAAAGGATCTTGCTGTGATTTATGTCATAGAGTGTTCTGCCTGTATTTTCCTCTAAGAGTTTTATAGTGTCTGGTCTTACATTTAGGCCATTCACATTTAGGTCTTTAATCCATTTTGAGTTTATTTTTGTGTATGGTGTTAGGGAGTGTTCTAATTTCATTCTTTTACATGTAGCTGTCCAGTTTTCCCAGCACCACTTATTGAACAGGCTGTCTTTTCTCCAGCGTATATTCTTGTCTCCTTTATCAAAAATAAGGTGACCATATGTGCGTTGGTTTATCGCTGGGCTTTCTGTCCTGTTCCATTGATCTATATTTCTGTTTTTGTGCCAGTACCATACTGTCTTGATTACTGTAGCTTTGTAGTATAGTCTGAAGTCAGGGAGTCTGATTCCTACAGCTCCGTTTTTCTTTCTCAAGATTACTTTGGCTTTCTGGGGTCTTTTTTGTTTCCATACCAATTGTGAAATTTTTTGTTCTACTTCTGTGAAAAATGCCCTTGGTAGTTTGATAGGGATTGCATTGAATCTGTAGATTCAATGGGTAGTATAGTCATTTTCACAATGTTGATTCTTCCAATCCAAGAACATGGTATATCTCTCCATCTGTTTGTATCATCTTTAATTGCTTTCCTCAGTGTCTTATAGTTTTCTGCATATAGGTCTTTTGTCTCCTTAGGTAGGTTTATTCCTAGTTATTTTATTCTTTTTGTTGCAATAGTAAATGAGAGTGTTTCCTTGATTTCTCTTTCAGATTTTTCATCATTAGTGTATAGGAATGCAAGAGATTTTTGTGCATTAATTTTGTATCCTGCTACTTTACCAAATTCATTGATTAGCTCTAGTAGTTTTCTGGTAGCATCTTTAGGATTCTCTATGTATAGTATCACGTCATCTGCAAACAGTGACAGCTTTACTTCTTCTTTTCTGATTTGGATTCCTTTTATTTCTTTTTCTTCTCTGATTGCTGTGGCTAAAACTTCCAAAACTATGTTGAATACTAGTGGTTAGAGTGGACAACCTTGTCTTGTTCCTTGTTTTTCTTTCTGACTTACTTCACTCTGTATGGCAGACTCTAGGTCCATCCACCTCACTACAAATAACTCAATTTCATTTCTTTTTATGGCTGAGTAATGTGGGTACATTTAATATGCTTGCTATAAAGTGGAGAGGAGCCTTAACAAGTAGGAGTCCTAAGGGTCTTTGAAGCTCCTAAACCCACTTTGAACACAGAATAAATGCAATCTCTCTTCCACCTGAAGAAGGCAGGACTGGATCATGGATGAATCCTTAGCTTCCGAGGTAGACTTGGTTTGAATCTCAGATTTGCCAGTTAATAGCTGTGTGATTTGGACAAAATACTTCTCTGAGACTATTTCTTCATTTAAAAATTGAGAAAATAATAGTACCTACCTATTGTGGTGAAGATTAAAAGATATTGTGCACATAAAGTGTGAAGCACTATGTCTGGCACATAATACATGCTAGATGGTAACTATTACATTTATATACTTTTAAAATCATCACGTGCCTCCCCCATTGTCATCTCCCCCACCCCCCAGTCTCGGGTCTTCTAGGAAAAACACTGTAACTTCCTCCAGCTGTCCCACGCATCTTGGTTGATGTCTACCTATGTGAAAATAAGGTGTGATAACCCAACAGTGCTCTATTTTATTGATCATTTTCACTGTAAAATGAAATTAAAGAAAAATAAGTTAGACAGTCTTACCATTTAAGCCAAGAAAAGTAATTATAGGGAAGCAGAAACTGGATTTACACTAGAAAATGTTGTGTGTGGTTAAGATGCATGTTTACTTAGTAGTTCCACCAGTGTGGTTTTTAAATTCCTTTTGGGAAATAGGAGCTAAGGTAAGTAGAAAATGATCTCTTTCCTTTTTTTTTTTTTAAACTTTAGGCTGAGAATATGCTTTTGTAATATTAAAATCAGAGTCTGTAAACCAGTTCTACATTAAAAGGTTTAGGCTTCTAAGCTTCCAGAAAGTGACCTTGACATTTAGAAAGTTTCAGATCCTCTGACTGACACAGAAAACTACGTTGGCATGCTTAATCTTCCCAAAGCTGACAACTTATTGGTTTTTAGAATGCAGTGTTTACGAGGTCAGGGCCTGTGCGCATCTTGTTCCCTGTTCTGTCCCTGTCCCCCGTGCCTGGCATAGAGTGGGGGTGTAGTACATGTTCATTGAATGGATAGGCAGATGACTAACTAAATGGATAAAAAGGAAAGAAAGTGAGCTGGCAGTGTGGAGGCTTCGTAATCACAGTGCCGAGATGAGCCTTGTTGGAGGCAGCACAGTTAAGAGTGTGTGCTTAAAGCCACGTGGACCTAAATTGGAAGGCCATTTCTGTTATTCACTAAGCTGTGTGACTTTGGGTAAGTCACTTAGCTTCCTAATTCTCAGCTTCTTCATCTGTGTAATGGGACTAATAGTCCCTACTTTAATATAGTTGTTTTGAATGCTAAATGAGATGCTTCCCTTGAAGAATTTAGTACAATGCCTGTTCATGGTAAATTATAGTTACAGTTATTATTATTTTCAATTTTTTAGGGAACAAAATACCCTGTCTTACTCTTAATGAGTAAATGTTAAATTTTTTTTAAAGAAAATTAACTTTCGTTACCTTTCAAATTCTAACCATGCCACATCTTCTTTATCCATTCATCTGTTGATGGACATTTGTACAATGGAATGTTACTCAGTCATAAAAAAGGATGAAATAATGCCATTTGCAGCAACATGGATGGACTTTGAGATTATCATACTAAGTGAAGTAAGCCAAACAGAGAAAGGCAAATATCATATGATATCACTTATATGTGGAATCTAAAAAAAATGATACATACGAACTTATTTACAAAACAGAAATAGACCTACTGACATAGAAAACAAACGTATGGTTACCAAGGGGGAAAGGGAGAAGGGAGGGATAAATTAAGAGTTGGGGATTAACATATGCACACTACTATATGTAAAACAGATAATCAACAAGGACGTACTGTATAGCACAGGGAACTATACTCAATATTTTGTAATAACCTATAAGGGAAAAGAATCTGAAAAAGAATATATATATATTCTGAATCACTTTGCTATACACCTGAAACTAATACAACATTGTAAATCAACTATACTTCAATTAAAAAAATGAGCAAAATAAATATTAAAGAACAGTTATTTGATCTAAAAAAAAGTCTAATTATAATGCCTGCCTATGTGTCATCAGTGTTGTTGGAATTTTGCAGACCTCTTTAGGGCCCTGAGGGCACAACAAACCACATATTCAAAATAGGTTTTCCTGGAAGAAGTCTCCATTTCCTAGAACATAAGTAGTTGGGTACATCATCTGGACGAAAAAAGTGTGGTCATCCTGAAGTTGATTTGTAAGTGTTCAGTAAGTTTTGTTTGTCTCTTAGTTAATTATTGTGAAGAGTATGGAATAGAATTAATTTCAAATAGGATTATAGGTAGCTTTTAAGATTTTAAAAAAACTCATATAAAAGAAAGCATTCTTAACTGTTCTACTGGCTATTTTTCTTCTTTGTGGCAGAGACACAGACACTGGAGACCCTCCATGATAAAAATCAAACAGTGAGTAACTGTGTGTGTGAGCTGACCTTATGCTAAACTCAGAGGAAAAAAGTATGGCTTTAGGCTTCCTTCCTGCCCACTCATTCCTTGGGGAAAAATGCCTTAATCTCCCTTGGCTTCAGGTTCCTTGGCTGTAACATGTTGCTGATAACTGTTGTAACTGCGAGTCCTGTTGTAAGGATGGAGTGGGGTGAAGCATGTAAAGTGCCTGTCACATAGTAGGTGCTGGAAGACCAAAAGGAAGAAGCATTAGCATTTTGTCCTTATTCTCAAATTTCACAGCTGTATACCACTGCGGAGGGTTCGGACACCCTCCATCACCCCAGAATATGTTTCTCCTTGCTTCCATTGCAACCCTAATGAGAAAGATTGTTTGTTTAAATTTATTTATTTATGATAAGACACCAGGCAAGAATATTCTAAGCCAAGAACTTAGGTATCTAAGTAAAAATAAAGCAGTATTTTAATCAACCACCATTTTAGTGTCTCCCACCTTCTCAGAGTAAAAGGGAAAACCACTAAAACTGGGGTCCCCATTCCCCGGACCGTGGACCGGTACCGGTCTGTAGCCTGTTAGGAACTGGGCTGCACAGCAGGAGGTGAGCAGCGGGCGAGCAAGCGAAGCTTCATCTGCCGCTCCCCATCGCTCCCCATCGCTCGCGTTACCGCCTGAACCATCCCCCTCCATCCCCCCCGACCCCAGTCTGTGGAAAAATTGTCTTCCTTGAAACGCCAAAAAGGTTGGGGACCACTGCATTAGAGAACAAGCTGATAGCAGTGACTGGAAAATTCTTTGAGGACGTATCCAGGAGTCTGCATTCATTTAACTCAATCTCTGACTCAGTGTCAAGCATTTTGTGTTTGTCCTGTCCTCTTTGCAGTCCAGGTCTGCCTTTTCAGTACCTCTGTGTGCCCACAGTGCTTACTGCAAGTAACCTTGCACGGTGCACTCCTGCAGTAAATGTCTGTTGAATAAATGGAAGACTTAATTCCTTGACGTTGTTTTAAAAGTGTTTACCATTACTCTTTTTAAAGGAAGAACATGAAGTGAAATTTTAGAAGCAGTATGTTTGCTGTGACTGAGTTAACAAAATATCTAATTAATTAGAGCAATAGCAATAATAGCTACCACTGATTGAGATTATCCTGTACCAGGCTCTGTGCCAAGCATTTTCTGGTTTTCGTCACTTAATTTTCCTGATAACTCTACACAGCTCTTCCTGATGACACAGCTGTTTGGTGACAGAACTGGGATTTGAACCCAAGACAGTCTGGCTGCAAATTCCTAGCTTTTAAATCACTGTCTTTCTGTGAAAGTTGGGGTTTCATGACAAGACACCAAATTTAGACCACTCTGAAACTCCCTGGGAACACCAGGGAATCGTCAATGAACAAGGTCCCACTTTTTATTTGAGGAAAGGGGAGTCCGTTTACTAAGGCGGCTTCTCCACCCACAGCACAGACAGGCACCTCTTATTCCCTTGCTAACTCCAAAGATTCAGCTAATTCCTTTCTTTGGGTGGTTTGAGGCTTGTCTAGAAGGGGACAGATTATGAGTCATTTCAAGGTCCCTGCATTCCTGAGATACTGTGAAAGGGATGGTCCCATGCGTAAGTCATGAGACTGGCTGGGCAGACAATGGATTTCTGGTCATTTGCTGCAATTCTGTTTGTGTTTCCATAGGAAATATCCACACTGGCTAATGAGTTACAAGACATGGGCGCCACCACCAGAATAGGCCTCTACATCGGAGCAGGGGTTTCTGCTGGTCTGGCTCTCGTTCTTATCTCTGGTGCTTTAATTCTCAAATGTAAGTCATTTGATGGTGCTTCTCTCTCCATCTGATAAGGAACTGTTAATATAGGAACCAACACAAACCTAAGATAGAACTATTAGTTTATATTTATACCTACAGGTGATTAGAATAAATACTCTTTAGTCCTTCCAAACCTCAACAATAATAATAGCTCATTTTTATTCAGTGCTTACCATGTAACAGGCATGTTTTATATTTATTTTTGTCACCATCTTATATAAGGTAGATAGCACTGTTATCCCTATTCTTATAGCAGAGTAGAGTAATGTTTAGAGACAGTAAACTTTCAAGGTTTTCTCAAGGTTTCAGAATCAATAAGTGGCAAAGCTGGAATTCAAATTCAAGCAGGTTGATTCTAATACCTGTTTTTTTATCTTTTGTTAAAAAAATAAACCTTTTAAATTCATGAACATGTCCAGTTTTATTAGGAAGCACAACAACGACAATCACTTTCTTCTGTGCATTTTTCTATCTTATTTATTTCTCAGGCATGGTTCTTTAAAGAGGGGTAGCAGGTTCCTTTAACACTGGGTCATGCCCAGAGATGCAGCATTTGTATTTTCCTCCATTGTGGCACTCAGCACACATATTTTATTTCTAAGTTACTTATCTTTATTAAAAAAAAATTAAGTATGATTTTTATGCAATAAACTGTATATTTAAAGTGTGTTCAACTTGATGAATTTCAATAGATGGTTTCACCCAGGAAACCATCACCACAATCAATGCCCAAACACTTCTATCACCCCGGAAGCCTCACATACTTTTATAACTGTGATATATTCTCTTCTCTTTGGTGCAGAGACCAAGGCCTTATACCACTATTATTTTATCAGCCTTTCTTACTAATACATAAACACCAACTATGTGTAGGGTTACAAACCATTCCAAATTTTCCCATGATTGAAGGAGGTTCCTAATGTGTGGGTTTTCACTGCTAAAACTGGAACGGTCCAAGGAAAATTGGGATGAGTTGCTCATCCTGTGTGGCTTGAAGCTGCCAAGTGCTTTATGTGCATTAAATCCTCATAACTACCCTGTTGAGAAAGGTACTAATATTATTCTCATGTACCAGTTGGAGAACCAGTGTGCTAAAAGGTTAAGTAACTTGCCCAAAGCTACACAGTTAATTGATAGAGGATTTGAAGCTGGGGCTGTCTTGCTCACCATTTTGTCACTCTGCCATTAATGGTAAATGGATTGTTGAGAGGAAGAAGCTACTCACCCCCACTTACCTGGGTTTATGGAGAGATAGCAGTGGAGTTTGGAAATTGACCGCATGAATATGGAGTCTACAGGTTGATAAGGAGCAATGACCACACCCACTTTTTGAGGTTTGCCAAGGCCTGGATATTAGGGACTGTTCTGGTTTGTGTAGAGGGTATGAAAGCAGGGTGATGAGGAGTGGGAGAAGTCATGTTTTGTGCACACATAATGATTACTCCCAAAACATGACTACCTGGAAAAATAGATGGGAAAGTTGTATTCGGTTTGCAGTCTTTTCCCTAGAAGTTGCTGGAGAAAATCATACAACCAAGGTGATAGGTTTTTAAGTCAT
The DNA here is from genome assembly GCF_000442215.2 of Lipotes vexillifer. Lineage (NCBI taxonomy): Eukaryota > Metazoa > Chordata > Mammalia > Artiodactyla > Lipotidae > Lipotes > Lipotes vexillifer. Next base: position 2,072,471 of record NW_006771758.1, read on the forward strand.
GACATCAAAGCCATAAATTGGTACTCAGTAATGGCCAGCAATCCTGTATGTTTCTAGTGCACTGTCTGAGATGAGCATCACATACTTCGTTGCTGCTCAAATCTCCCTCGCCTCTCACTGCACTGATGAAGTATTAAAAGCCTGTTTCAACCACTTTGCCTCAGCCAAGACTTTGTTCTTCCTTTGATCACTTTCTCCAGAATCATCTCTCTCTCCATTCCTGTTTATGCTATTTTTATTAGCATCAAAATATGGCCTAGTTCACACATTTCTCTCCAGCGACTCCCATTTCTCTGCTCTCCTTTACAGCTGTATTTCTCAGATGAGTTGTTCCTACATCTCACCCCTCTGCACTCTTTTAACCACCCCCCCTCCCAATTTAGCTTCTACACCTGAAGTGCCATGGAAATAGTTTCAGTCAGGCTCACCAGTGACCTCCATTTTGCTAAGTCCTATAGCTACCTCTGTCTTCATTATAGTACGTCTTTCAGCAATAACTAAGTTGACTCTCACTCGTTCTAAAAAGTCTTCCTTCTCTTGGCTTCTGAAACACCACTGTCTTCACTAGCCGCTCCTTTCAGTCACTTTTGTTATTTTCTCTTCTTCAGCATGATCTTTAGATGTTGTGATACCCCAGGGCTGGCCCTTTTCCTCTCTCCTTGCCCTCTGGCTGATGACGACCTATATTCCCATAGACTTAAATGTCATCCTTAATTTCTCTCTCCAGCACTCAAGTGTGTTGGTACTGATTGGCCAGCTGTCCAGTTGTTATCTCCACTTAGATGTGTCCCACACTGTGTCAAGAAAGGAGCTCTAGAGTCTATATTCCACCTTTGTAGAACCCAACCTCCCCCTCCCTGATCTTCTTCATCATAGTGTTTCATTATATTTTACATCTGGTTGCTTAAAGCAGAGAGCCAGAAGCCATCCTTGAATCCCCTCTTTCATCACTCCTAATACACAATCCAACTTCACTTTCCTGCACTTTCTCCAAATCATATCTAAAATCCATTCGTAATTCTGCATCTCTCTTTCACCACCTTACTCTGAGGCAGTTCTCTACTTACCTCCTCATTTTTTCATACTTCCTTTTAATTCATTCTCCACAAAGCAGCCAGAGTGATTGTCTTAGAACCCAGTCAGATCATATTTCTGGCCTTCAGTTATTTCCTGTGTCTTAGAATAAAATCCAAACTCCTGATTATGACTTACAAGATCCTATAATATCTAGCCCAGCCTCCCTCTCAGACCTTACCTTGTGCCACTCTCTTATTCCAGCCATGCTTTCAGTTTCAGCCACTCACTACTATCTTTACCAGGGCTTTACTCGATCCAGAATGCTCATCCAGGCTTTTTGTTTGGCTGACTCATTCTCTTCTTTCAGAACTGAGCTTAAAGATAATTTCTTCTGATAGTTCTTTCCTGATTACCTTCTTGATTATCTATTCCAGTGCATTGTTGTTTTTTTTAAAGATTGAAATACAGTTGATTTACAATATTGTGTTAGTTTCAGGTATACAGCAAAGTGATTTCAGTTATATACATATATATATAGATAGATAGATAGATAGATAGATAGATAGATAGATAGATAGATAGATAGGTTATTTTAAGATATTGAGGGCTTCCCTGGTGGCGCAGTGGTTGAGAGTCCTCCTGCCGATGCAGGGGACACGGGTTTGTGCCCCAGTCCGGGAAGATCCCACATGCCGCGGAGCGGCTGGGCCCGTGAGCCATGGCTGCTGAGCCTGCGCATCCGGAGCCTGTGCTCCACAACGGGAGAGGCCACAGCAGTGAGAGGCCTGCGTACCGAAAAAAAAAAAAATATTGAGTATAGCTCCCTTGCTATACAGTAAATCCTTGTTGTTGATCTATTTTATATATAGTGGTGTGTGTCTGTTAATCCCAAACTCCTAATTTATCCCTACCCTCCCCCCTTTTCCCTTTGGTAACCATAAGTTTGTTTTCTGTGTCTGTGAGTCTGTTCCTGTTTTGTAAATAAATCCATTTGTATTACTTTTTAGATTTCACATGTGTGACATCATATAATATTTGTCTTTGTCTGATTTACTTCACTCAGTATGATAATCTCTAGGTCCATCCATTTTGCTGCAATACTTTTCTTTCTATTACATCACAATTTGAAATTATTTTATTTTTCCCATTTACTTTTTTTTTCTTAAATGCCTCTCTCACTAGAAGACAGGTTTCATGATGTCAGGGCTCATAGTTCACCTTTGTGTCCCTGGTGCTTAGCGTACTACCAGACACATAGTGGGCACTCCCTATATTTGTCAAATATGAAAAATGCATCTGTATTACTTTTAGCATAGTTTATGTAATAAATCAAGACGCATATCAGTGGTTTGATTTAATTCAATCTAATAGGTAGACCAGATTTCCCTAAACAATCTTTGCTTCTAGTTAGCTCATTTTATTTATCTCATTTACTTTATGAAAGCATTTTAAATTGACTTTTCTTCACCTTTTTACCTAGGGTATTCTGATAGCAAAGAGAAGATGCAAAATTTAAGGTAAGAATAATGCGTGCAGTAGTGGAAGGTGGGACTCTTGGATATTCCTACTCTAATCTGGGCTTTAATCTTTGCTCTTAGAAGTCCTGCCCTGAGACTTTGGGATCTAAATTTTTACTGCTTCCTTTTTGCTTTAGGCCTAGATTTACGAAATGCAAATTTAACATGTTGCTCGGTTTTATTCTTGATCCCTAATCCCTCTAGCTTCTGTAGTCCTAAAGTTAAGGTAGAGAATTTGTCTCCCATTGATAGGAAATGCTTATATATTTCTGATTAAAGGGCTTTTTCAGTGAACTGACCCTTCAGCTGATTGAGTACTTACTACATCCAGGTTCTGGGTGGCCACTGGTTTACAGATGTGAACAAGAAACTCAGAATCTACTCTCAGAGCTTTTACAACCCAGCCCAGTTCTTCTTAACTCTGATTGCCTATTAGAATCATCCAGGGCACTTAAGTATACTATTGTCAACCCCAGAGCAAATAAATCAGAATCTTTGGGGACGAGGCCTAACCATAGGTATTGTTCCAAAAACTTTCAAGAAAAAAGTGATTCTGTCCGCTGCATACTCTCTAAACCACTAATAATTTTAGACTAAATCTAGATCGTATAGTTATGAAGACAAAATAGTCTGCAGTAAAAAAGTCAAATAAGATCAAATAAAATATTTAATCATCACTGGCTTTATATTTTCTGTCAGTATTCTTTATTAGAGCTGAAACTTGAAATGTGGTAATATCAATAGGTAATATTTACATGCAATAATTCATTCTTTATGAAATTATTTGGTTAATGTTCATCTCCACCTATAAATGTAAACTCCATAGAAAATTAGGAACTTGTCTGCCACATTAACAACTGTATCTCCTAGCACACACCTGATTCTTAGTATGCATTTGATATTTGAGGATTGAATGAATAAACGTTCCTTACAGCAGCCCTGTGAGATAGAGTACTTATTCCCATTTTATAGATGAGCACCCTGAGACACTAAGTTTACTAATATACAGCCTCTAGGGGATTTTTGTGTTTTGTTCACTGTTGCATCTCTTGATGCATAGAACAGTATAAACACGTTAAATAGTTCTTGAATGAATAAATGAAAAAAGCAAATCCAACTTACCCAAGATTACATGGGTGGTAAGCAACAGAGGCAGAATTCAAACTCAAGTCTCATTGGATCCATAACACATTCATTTCTCTTACTTTTTGAAATTGTTCAAGCTGACATAATAATTGAAGTAATAATGCAAGGAACAGTAGAACCCTTCACCTAAGCGTGTCATTTAATATTTTGTCACATTTGCTTTATCTGTTTCTCTATTTACATACATATATTTTTTTTCTGAACCATTTGTAAAGGTGTTTCAGACATCTTGACATTTCACCTAAACACTTCAGTCTGCGTTTCCTCAGAATAAGGACATTCTCTTAGATAACACAATGCCATTTTTATACCTAAGAAAATTCAGATTAATTTGAATTTGTGCAGTTATTCCCCAGACAACTTTCATTACTATTTTATGTTTCCCCCGCCTAGTCAGGACCTGATCAAGGATCATATACTGCCTTGGTGGCTATCTCTTCAGCAAAGCCCATTCTCTTAACTCTATTCCATGTTGCCTGGGATGCTTAACTCAACTGCATCACTTTATTTCCACAGCCTCATCACTTTGGCCAACCTCCCTCCCTCGGGGTTAGCAAATACAGCAGGAGAGAGGACACATCCAGAGGAAAACATCTATATCACTGAGGAGAACGTATATGAAATGGAGGATCCGTACGAGTATTACTGCTCCGTCAGCAGAGGGAATCAGTCCTGACAACCCCTGGGCTGTTGTCTTTCAACGCCACCAGCTTCACCACTTCCTTTTGGGGTTTGGTGTTATCTTCTTTGAAAACTATGAGATGGCTCGACTGACTGGTTTTAGGGGTTCTGTCCTTGGCCACCGAGCAGAGTTTTTCCATGTTCTAAAGATAAGTAGCTCACCCGAGGATTGAACGGGGACCAGCATTGTACTTAGACAGGTACAACATTACCTCTGTGTTCCCGCCACCCAACTCGGAGACTGCTAATCAGGGCATTAGAGCTCAAATGGGCTTTTATAGAGAGTAGGAATTCTTAATATGGGGTCTCTGGAATTCCAGATATTCAGTTATATGGTGTGTCCATGAAGCTCCTGAAAATACAGGGGAAATTATGTGCTGAGATACGTGCGTGTCTTTTTCGGTACAGGAAGTCTAAAGGGGCCGCCGATTCTCAAAGAGCTCTGTGAACCGTAGCAGGTTCGGAAACTATTGGAGTAGGAGTAGATGGTCTTGAAGGTTCCCTTTGAGTCTCAAGGTTTATGCTTCTTTGAATGTTGACTCTGTGACAGTAAGTGCCAGTGCACAGCTCTCCTTGGCCTAAGTTAGGAAGACTGCCCAGCAAGGCCTGTGGTATGGCAGGTGCTCCTGGAGAAAAAGGAAGTATTTTTAGTGTGTGTTGACAGGTTTTACTTAGGGTGCACTCAGAGGGAAAGATCTCTGACCAACTTCTCCATTCATGGAGAGAACTGGAGCTGTGTTTTTCACAAAAGAAGAAGCAGTGACTGGGACACAAATTCTGTTTCCTGGTGGAAAGTAGGTAAAGGGCTCCGGCCATCTGTGTTTGTCCCTGTCAGATCCCCTGATGGAAAGACAATGGCCCTTAAGCTTCAGTTCCAAGATGGTAGAGAGTAGGTCTATCTTGCCTATTCGCTTCCTCCCCAGTCTTGGCACAGCTCTGACACATAATATGGATGGAAATTTACTAAATATCTTTGGAGTGAAAAAATTAAAGAAGCAGAAAGGTAGATTTCTGGGAAGACTTTTCCATTGGAGAGCTCAGATAGAGCTTCACTTGTTGGGGAACTCGAAAATACTTCTAAGCTCCCTTTTCTGCTCTTGTCCAGCATCTGCTCTTCTCAGCATCCTCTCCCTTCTCAGGCCCTTGGAAGTGTGTTATTGTCTTTTTTCCCGTTTCTGCTGAATGAATCAACAATAGGGACCTGTCGCTGCCTGAAAACTGCCTTCCCCAGGTGATGACTGAGCTGCTACTGCATTGCATGCAGGAGATGTTGGTCACCAAGGATGCAGGCAGCCTGTCTGTTGCAGTGTTTGGGCTGCATCTGGGCAGTATTGGGAAGCACTGGCTTTCTACAGGGAGATCATTTTGCAAAGTTCCAGGCAGTAGCTTTTAAACAAGCTGAAAAATTAAGTGTTTTAAATTTATGAAATTCTAGAGGGAAGGGACCACAGAAAACATATGGACCAGATTAATGATTCCCCCACAAAAGGGATTTTTATTCTGCAAAAATCTTTACACAAGGATATGTATACAAGGACGATCATTGCAATGGTGTTTGTGAGAGACGTTTTCCATCAGTTGAGGAATAATTGGTTACTGTGGTATGTCAACACACTGGCACAAGTAAAAAAAATTCGGTGGTTTCATCATTGAGCTGTTTTGCTAATTCAACAAATATTAAGTGCTTACTCTGTGCCAGGTTCTCTGGTGCTGGGATCATAGAGAGAGACCAAATAGACACATCTCTGACCCCATAGAACTTCTGATTGATCTGACAGGAAGGATGATTTCATTCATTCATTCATTCAGTCATTCTTTCAGTGAACATTTTTTGTCACCTACTTTGTGCCAGACACTGTTTTAGTTCCTAGAAATATAGCAGTTAAGGAAACAGACAATATCCCGACTCTCACAGACCTTGTGTTACTTGTCAAAGGAGAAATCTGTATTGCTAAGTCAAAAGAAAAAAGAGTTCTAGAATACTATATATAGTTAATGCTAATTTTTTTTTTTTGCCTTTAAATAATCCAGAAGAATATTCCCAAATTAATATGGTTATTCCACAAGGGCAAATAGTCAAAAGATAGAGTTTCACTTTTTGCTTTTATGTGCTTCTATAATTTGAATTATTTTATCCATTTTTTGTAATAAAAAAAATAGATTTAAATACTGTAGCAATGTTTTCCTGTCCACCCTCCTCCTCATAGAAAGAAATTAAGACTTGGATAAGTTAAGTTCAAGGTCAAGGCGGGCAGTAGAGTGCGCCAGCACTCTAGACGTGTCTAGAGTGTTCCAGCAGAGATTGGAACCCTGGTTTTCAGGGTAGGATCCACTCTACATCAATTATTTGTAATACAGAAGATGGAAGAAAGGGTAACAAACTATCAAGCTACCCCAGAGGATCTGAGCAATGGCAAGTGGTCACTTAATTAAAAACAATGTAAAAAGATTGAATGTGTGGTTTGCTCTTAGAAGTGCTTAGGATTTTTCTTCCAGAGCTCTGCCATAGAGACCCACAGTACAAGAAGAGGCTCCCTCATCTCTTCAGACTGAAAAATTAAGGTCTTACCATGTTTTAACTGCCTATCACTTCTAGTGTTAGAATACCCCAGGCAGAAATTCCAAGTGGTTTAACCTGTCATTCATTTATTTGGGGGCATCCCTTCATGCCTAGTCCCATATAAATTTAATTCTCATTTAAGTTTGAATTAAAAAAAACTGAATACAAATTAATTTTCTGTCCAGATTTCTACTGAGAAAGTCTTTCTAGAGGTAAGTAGAGATGCCCTTAGTGCTGTAATTTTTAAGATTCTTGTCATCCTTTTCTGGGGCTCAGTTGGGAAGTGGGAAAAAGGAGAGGGGCAGCTGGAACACTTGGTTGGAGGGTTCTCAAGCTTCAGGAGGGCTCAGATTTTGGCCTATTTTCAGTGGAAAACCTATGCAATGGAGCAATATGAGTCAAAAATATGAGTTTCAGGATTCTAGATCCTCTAATATCTTTTTTTTCAGTTGTATTGACTAATTATAAAGGTCATTCCAAGTCACTCTTTTATTATTAGTAGTTTTCTTTTGTAAATTCTTGGTCAAACTCCTTCTGCTTATGGTGTGACTCTTTTTCCAGAGAAAGCAGTGATGTTTAAAGAAAAAAAAAGTTATTTAAGCTATTCAGGTGTGGTGGTGGCACTGGGACATCTGTTTAAATACCCACATTATTTTAATATAATTGTTTTGTGGGTGGGTCACCTTTGGAAAATATTTTATTATAGCTTTATAGTCTATACTTAACAACCTGCTTCATGATAAGTTGACATGTCCTTTGTAATTTCTACATTTTGAAATTGTACTTTTTCATGCATTTTACACTTAGTTCGTGTAAAATAGAAATATTTCACACTCCAATGCAGTGTTATCTTCTTTTGGTCAGTTCTGAAATATCCTTATATCCATATATCTATATCGAATCTGTTTTAAATTTTATTACCCAGTTTTACTTGCCATTCCTGTTCACTTGCGTGCAGAATTTAGTTCTTGTTCTGGAAACCCTTAAGTAAAAAGTAACAACTGTAAAAATATAGGTGAAGGTTGCTATACTAATCATGTAGATTTTTTATTCATTTCTTTATCCCAAAGTTCACCACAAGATCTTACCAAAAATCTCTTGACCTTAATCTGAGGGCTGAAGCAAGGAGCCAATGGTGAGGGGCTTTGAAAGCTGCCAGCTGTCCAGGCCACAGTGAAGTCCTCAGAGGGGTGGCGCCTTTCCTGTTCTCTCCAGCAAGGCTCCTACTCCAACAAAAATTACTGGTAGCTAAGCAGCAGCCAGACAGCTTCTAACCACCAGGGAAGAAAGGAGTTTTCTGAATAGATGGAATTTCAGGTGAGAACTAGGGAATATGACATTTAGTTTTCCTAGCTGCCTTATTTCAAGCAAATGTGTTTACAAGGAACTCTGGGTGGGCAAGCTAACTTGGAGCCAATTGCTTTACAGTACGTTGAGACTCTGAGTAAGAATCTCTAAGCAGAAAGTACATCTTGTTAGAGTGCTTGTTTCCCTTTTTATTTTTTTAGGTTTTTATTTTGAAATAATTTGAGATTTGCCAAAAAATTGCAATGATAGTACAAAGAGTTCCTGTATTCAGCAGTTTTTTCAGTTAACAGCTTATATAACCATGGTACCATTTGTCAAAACTAAGATCTTAACATTGGCACATGACTATTAACTAAACTACAAATTTTGCTTGGATTCCTACTACTGGCTTTTAAAATTTTAAATTAAGTGCTTTTTGAAAAATAGAGTTTAAATTAAAGGTGAAAGTCCCTATTCTGTGTCCTCTCTATCAAAATTTCTCCCCAGTCCTACTCCCCAGGAACAATCCTTCTAGGCCAGCACTGTCCAGTAGAAATACAGTGTTGTTGTTGTTTTTCATTTTAAGTCTTCACAATCCAGTGAGTATTTTCCATTTAGAGCACATCTCCATTCTGACTAGTCACATTTTAAGTGCTCAATAGCCACATGTCGCTATTGGCTCTAGAATTAGCAAAGTTCTGGGCCATTCTCTATTTTTTTTTTCTCTCTCTCTCTCTCTCTCTCTCACACACACACACACACACACACACACACACACACGGTAACCTAATTTCTTCCACTGCTTATAGAAGGCCATCGCTCCATGTCAGAATGGGACAACAGCCTTTACTTAGAGAGCTATGTAGTATTAAGTAGAACAAATGTGCATAACCTATTAAATCACTTTCGCATGCATAGATGTTTAGTTGGGTTTTTTTTCCCCCCATTTCAAATAAGGCTGCAAGGAACATCCTTTATTCAAAAACCTATGTGCATTTGTATACTTCCAACATATATGATTCTGGATATGGAAATGCTGTGTCAAAGGATGTGATTGTATTTGAAGTATCATGACAATAGAACAGTAGTATATATATATATTTTTTTTTTTTTTACATCTTTATTGGAGTATAATTACTTTACAATGGTGTGTTAGTTTCTGCTTTATAACAAAGTGAATCAGTTATACACACACATATGTTCCCATATCTCTTCCCTCTTGCATCTCCCTCAGAACAGTAGTATATTTTTGAACAAATATACCAGTCAGTGTATTACTAAATGCATATTATCTTTCTCAAGACAGTCATTTTAGAAAGCAATTTATTTCAACAGTGTTCCTTTCACTCAAAGTAATTTGTTTTGGGTTTTTGAAATTTGACTTAAGAATCAGTTTAAGCTAAAATAACTAGGCCAAGTGACTCTCGTAGGCCTTATCCCTTTGTAGTCACATTTAATATTTATTCACTCATTTATTTCCTCCCTCCCTACTCCCCTCCCTCCATTCCATCCATCCAGTTCCACTTTCGCTTTCCTAATAGTTTAATCTCCTAACACAGCAGCCTAAGTATTTTCTTTTTCTTTTTTAAAACTCATCAACCAGGTTCAATTACTCTGTTATTTAAAACCTTTCAACAGCTCCACCAGGGCCTGAATTTCTTCTGACCTCACCAACCCCTCCTTCTTTTTTTGTTTCATCCACACTGGTTTCCTTTCTGCTTCTAGAACAGACCAAGTTCTTTCCGGTTCCAGCACCTTTTTTAGTGAACTTATGTCCCTCTGTTTAGAATGCTTCTTTCAGACTGTTTGCAGAGCTGCCTCTTTCTCATCTTTGAGAAATATCATCTTAAATATCATCTAAGAGCTTTCCCTGAACACCCTATCAAAAGTGCCAACCTGCCCATCTCTATCCCAGTTTATTCCCTACGTAGTTTGAGGCCATCGCTCCATGTCAGAATGGGACAACAGCCTTTACTTAGAGAGCTATGTAGTATTAAGTAGAACAAATGTGCATAACCTATTAAATCACTTTCGCATGCATAGATGTTTAGTTGGGTTTTTTTTCCCCCCATTTCAAATAAGGCTGCAAGGAACATCCTTTATTCAAAAACCTATGTGCATTTGTATACTTCCAACATATATGATTCTGGATATGGAAATGCTGTGTCAAAGGATGTGATTGTATTTGAAGTATCATGACAATAGAACAGTAGTATATATATATATTTTTTTTTTTTTTACATCTTTATTGGAGTATAATTACTTTACAATGGTGTGTTAGTTTCTGCTTTATAACAAAGTGAATCAGTTATACACACACATATGTTCCCATATCTCTTCCCTCTTGCATCTCCCTCAGAACAGTAGTATATTTTTGAACAAATATACCAGTCAGTGTATTACTAAATGCATATTATCTTTCTCAAGACAGTCATTTTAGAAAGCAATTTATTTCAACAGTGTTCCTTTCACTCAAAGTAATTTGTTTTGGGTTTTTGAAATTTGACTTAAGAATCAGTTTAAGCTAAAATAACTAGGCCAAGTGACTCTCGTAGGCCTTATCCCTTTGTAGTCACATTTAATATTTATTCACTCATTTATTTCCTCCCTCCCTACTCCCCTCCCTCCATTCCATCCATCCAGTTCCACTTTCGCTTTCCTAATAGTTTAATCTCCTAACACAGCAGCCTAAGTATTTTCTTTTTCTTTTTTAAAACTCATCAACCAGGTTCAATTACTCTGTTATTTAAAACCTTTCAACAGCTCCACCAGGGCCTGAATTTCTTCTGACCTCACCAACCCCTCCTTCTTTTTTTGTTTCATCCACACTGGTTTCCTTTCTGCTTCTAGAACAGACCAAGTTCTTTCCGGTTCCAGCACCTTTTTTAGTGAACTTATGTCCCTCTGTTTAGAATGCTTCTTTCAGACTGTTTGCAGAGCTGCCTCTTTCTCATCTTTGAGAAATATCATCTTAAATATCATCTAAGAGCTTTCCCTGAACACCCTATCAAAAGTGCCAACCTGCCCATCTCTATCCCAGTTTATTCCCTACGTAGTTTGTTTGAATCTGAAATTCTAATTGTTTACATTTTTGTGATTTCTCTCCCCCAACCCTCAACTGGAAAGTAACTGTCACTTATCTTATATCTTAAGGACCTAGTGCAATGCTTGACCTGTAGTGGGTGCCAAATAAATATTTGTAGACGGATTGAATGAATGAATGTATGCCTGCTGTACTGCAGACTCAAGCCACAATACAGGCACCACAGATACTACAAAGATTTGTTTTTCCTTCAAGGAAGTCAGAGTCCATCAGGACAGCATGATGGCCAAGCAAATGATTATAATAAAAGGCAATAAGCTTTGGCAGACCTGCATACTAGATTCTGAGTGATGCAGAAAAGCAGTTTTTGGTGATTTTCTTTTTCCTGAAAATACTAATCCTTGTCTTCACCACTTCTTTAATTTAGTTCTATAAAATTCCAGCTGACTCTCATTGAATAAGGATAGCCTGGCACATAGCAGATGCTCAATAAATATTAATTGTGTGAATGAATTAAGTGATACAGGTGACATGGATTCCAACAGCGGACCTCCAAAAAGCATATAGTGACCCAATGTATTTTCTACTTTGTAGAAAAACGTGATTTGCAGTATAAGCCCTTGTATATTTATTAAAGCATTATTTTATAATCGTTCATCTTTCTGGAGGCTTGGTGATGTCTGAATGTTGCTTTAGGCAACTTAAATTGCTTTCTTTTCTGTCTATCTGGGATAAAGAAAAGGATGGTTGTAATTAGGCTGTGAAAAACATGTTACACAAATGTAAAAGACTTCCACTTTTGTAAGAACCTGCAGTTTTGGGACGTGTTTTTTGTTTTCTTTAGTCAAAACCCTTTACGTGTATTATATAAGCAGTACGTTGGTACATTCTTGTTGTAAAATGCTCAAATAATACATAAATATATAGCCTTCAACTGAAAGTCCCCCTTGCTTCAGCATGCTTCCCTACCACCGAGGACACTGAATAGTCTGATAGGTATCCACATACATCTTTCCTGTGACTTTTCCATACAGGTACATATGTATATACATTGTCATTTTGTCACAGTGTTTTACAAAAATGGGTTCCCATGAAATAGATTTCCCATGAAATAGAATTGTTTTTTTCACTTACTATTCCTTGGAAATAGTTCCATGTGAGTGTCCCAATAAAATGTCGACATTCTTTATCAACATAGATAGTTAACAAGCAGAGGGTTCTGTCAACATTGTGTTAAGTCCCAGTGCTCACCACCAACAGGGTTCGTTGACAAAGGTTTTGACAGAGCTCAGCATACATTTTCAATAATTGCTACCAGCACAGGAGTTCAACTGGTGCCCAAGTCATGCGGTGGTCTTGGTTTGGGAGACTGCTGAGTCCTTTAGAAAATTCCCCTAACTCTATCTGATAAAAGCCCAATGCTATTATGTTTTTTTGATCCACCCATCTTCCCTAAAATGGATGTAGAGGAAATGGCTCGCAATCATGTGTTATTGCAGCAAGGCACACTGGCTAAAACTGAAAGTTTTCATCCCAAAACAAATCTGTTGTCAATGTTTTTAAGTAGAAAGCATTGTTTTGGTTTTGGGAAGGAAGAAAAAGGACCCATCATCTCATAAGTTCTTGGGGAGATGTTCTCCTTTACACAAGGCAGTGCCCTCTAGCTGTGTGAGCAGGAGCTCAGCTCACATTCCGTTTTCTGACGTCCTTGTCACTCACAACTTCAAAACCCCAAGCATCAATGGACATGGTATTAATATCTGATATACAGTTTATATCATGGTGTATAAATTGTATTGGGACACAGTGTAGCTCGACGCCATTCTTTTTTTAAAATTGAAGTATAGTTGGTTTACAATATTGTGTTAGTTTCAGGTGTACAGCAAAGTGATTCAGTATATATATATTATATGTGTGTGTGTGTATATTTCAGATTATTTTCCATTATAGGTTATTACAAGATAATGAATATAGTTTCCTGTGCTGTACAGTAAATCCTTGTTGCTTATCTGTTTTATATATAGTAGTGTGTATCTGTTAAACCGATACTCCTAATTTATCCCCTCGCTTTCCCCTTTGGTAACCCTAAATTTGTTTTCTATGATGACTTCATTCTTACTGAAGGTGGTGACTTGTTTTCCTAAACTTTCAAGGGTAGGGACTCTGGGTTTTCTTTGTCTACTTAGAATGTTCCATTGCTTAGTATGGTGTGCTCGATAAATATTTGGTGAAATAATGTTTGTTGAGGGAGAAGAACCTGGCTTTCACTTCTGCATCTGCCCTGAGTGACTTCTAAGGGTCCTCTTCTCTATTCCTCTCTTTGGTCCTCAGTTTATTCACACATAAATCAAGGGGTTTGGCTCCAGGTAGTTAAAGGTACCTTCATGTATAAACAGTCTCAAAGTCCATATGACTTTTCAGGCCTAGAGTCCGACCCCAAATTAAGACCTGTATTGAATCTTTTGAAAACATCCTACATCAAAAATAATAAAATTACCTAGGAATAAAACTGCCTAAGGAGGTGAAAGACCTGTACTTGGAAAACTACTGAAGATGACACAGATGGAAAGTTATGCTGTGTTCTTGGATTGGAAGAATTAATATTGTTAAAATGATCATACCACCCAATGCAATCTACAGATTCAATGCAATCCCTACCAAAATACCAATGGCAGCTTTCAAAGAATTAGAAACAATTAAAAAATTTATATGGAAATATGAAAGACCCCAAATTGCCAAAACAGTCTTGAGAAAAAAGAACAGAGGTGGAGGAATCACACTCCCTGACTTCAGACTATACTACAAAGCTACAGTAATCAAAACACTATGGTACTGGCTCAAAAATAGACACATAGATCAATGGAAGAGAATAGAGAGCCCAGAAATAAATCCACACACTTATGGTCAATTAATCTATGACAAAGGAGGTAAGAATATACAATGGAGAAAAGATAGTCTTCGATAAGTGGTGCTGGGAAAACTGGACAGCTACATGTCAAAGAATGAAATTAGAACATTCTTTAACACCACATACAAAAATAAACTCAAAGTGGGTTAAAGACCTCAATGTAAGACCGGAAACCATAAAAGTCCCAGAGGAACACATGGGCAGAACACTCTTTAACATAAAACATAGCAATATTTTCTTGCATCTGCTCCTAAGGCAACAGAAATAAAAGCAAAAATAAACAAATGGGAACTAATTAAACTTAAAAGCTTTTGCACAGCAAAAGAAACCATTACAAAACAAAAAGACAACATAGTGAATGGGAGAAAATATTTGCAAATGATATGACCAATAAGGAGTTAATATCCAAAATATATAAACAACTCTACAACTCAATATCAAAAAAACAGCCATATTAAAAAATGGGCAGAAGACCTGAATAGACATTTTTCCAAAGAGTACATGCAGTTGCCCAATAAGCACATGAAAAGATGTTCAACATTGCTTATTATCAGGGAAATGCAAGTCAAAACCACAATGAGGTATCACCTCACACCTATCAGAATGGCTATTGTCAAAAAGAACAACAACAACAAAAAATGTTGGTGAGGATGTGGAGAAAAGAGAACCCTCATACACTGTTGGTGGGAATGTAAATTGGTGCAGCCTCTGTGGAAAACAGTATGGAGGTTTCTAAAAAACTAAAAATAGAACTACCATATGACCCAGCAATTCCAGTCCTTAGTATAAATGTGAAAAAAAAATGATTCAGAAAGATAACATGAACCACCATATTCATAGCAACATTATTTACAGTTGCCAAGATATGGAAGATATATATATATATATATATATATATATATATATATATATATACACACACACACACACACACACACACACACACACACACACACACAATGGAATACTACTCAGACATAAAAAATAATAAAATTTTGCCATTTGCAACAACATGGATGGACTTGGAAGGTATTATCCTAAGTGAAATAGGTCAGACAGAGAAAGACAGATACTGTATGATATCACTTATATGTGGAATCTAAAAAATACAACAGACTAGTCAATATAACCAAAAAGGAAACAGACTCACAAATATAGAGAACAAACTAGTAGTTACCAGTGGAGAGAGGGAAAGGGGGAGGGGCAAGATAGGGGCAGGAGATTAAGAGGCATAAACTATTAGGTATAAAATAAGCTACAAGTATATATTGTACAACACAGGGAATGTAGCCAACATTTTATAAGGACTCTAAATGGATTATAACCTTTAAAAATTGTGAATCACTGTATTGTACACCTGTAACTTATATAATATTGTACATCAAATATACTTCAATAAAAAATAAAAGCAGCCTAGCAGAGAACAAATACTCTTCCAGCTCACTAAGATCTCCTGGTAATCTATTTAGCAAGTGGATCAAATCCAGCAAAAAGACTGACAGACTGGAGAAACTTGACTTTTAAAGATACTTCCCCACATTCTTATGTAAAGGTGTGGCAAAGAGATAAGGAATAGAATTCCATCTTTATCCGTAAAGAGAAAAGAGAAGGAATCAGTGACAGACCACCAGAGGAGCTGGAAAACTACCTTCTAACTCACTGGTAAGTAAATCCTCTGGATACTTATGCTGAAGAGAAAACTGGAACTTTGCTGCTTGAACTTTCTCGGTATTATATGGGGTCTTAGGACAATGATGACTGAGCCAATAGAAATTGGGGTAACTCATATAAAATAGATTTGGGTTTCTTGGGAGATAGATTCTCATTTAAATGGAATCATGGACTTACACATCGGAATTGTTTAAGCTTTTCCTGGGCAACATCATTGAGGGGAGCAGAGGGGAAAAAGAAACCTCAGCAGAATGGAGTGGTACCTTTGGAGGAAGACATACTTATTGAGGCTCTCTTGAAAGCTGTGTGGGGAAGTCCCTGGCGGTCTAGTGGTTAGCACTCCGAGCTTCCACTGCAGGGGCCATGGAGTCGATCCCTTGTCAGGGAACTAAGATCTTGCATGCCACGTGGCAGGGCCAAAAAAAAAAGAGAAAGCTGTGTGACTTAGAGTCAATGCATCCATTTGCTGAGCCTCTCATCTGTTAGATGGGTGTTATACAATATCATGGAAATGGGAGTATGTGTGTCTGGAGCATAGCTATATTAGCAGTTTTGTTCATCGACATCTGTGATTTGTACATTTAAAATATGTGTAAAGTGTGAAGGAGGAGCCTAGTATTGGCTTCTGACTTTTGCAGATTTGGTAGTATTCTTGTATGTGTTAGAAACGTGACCTTGCAAAGATTGGCAAGTACAAAAGTTTGACTTGGTTGGAGTTTTGTGAGGCTTGGCATAGAAGGGTGTGGCCAGTTTGGGAAGGTGGGCAGCTTTTAGAGTTTGGAATTTGGCCTTGGGGAACCATTAAATGCTTGAAGGTGGGGAAGATAATTGATTGGATTATTTAGATACTGGAGAAGGTTTAAAAAATAGCTATCCTCAGATGTGGGTTCTCCCCCATAGCCGGCAGCTGCAGGTAGCTGGAGAGCGTGGGCTTCTTGGGCTGGTCTTGCTTTCATGACCCCTACATCCAGTGGCAGCTCAGTGCTTCCAAATGGTCGTGCTTGAGTCCCTAGTCCGATGTGCTATTCCTGGTCATGTCAAAGCAGCATTCCCTAATTGGACTATGAATTCTGTCCCTCTATTGCTCCACACATTTTACCCCTCCCAAATCAATACTTCTTCCAGAGTCATCTCCAGATAATACAAACATGCTGTTATTTTTATCATCTTAAGAAAACTTTCTCTTGACCCTACTTCCAAACTTCCCCTTCCTTATTATTATTATTATTTGGATGCAAAACGCCTTGAAAGAGTTCCCTGTCTTCAATTTTTAATTCTCTTTTGACTTTCACATACCATTAAACCTTTTTCCTGAGATGTAACATACATAGGGAAAGTGAACAATCATTCAACTACTCTTCACCAAAACTGCTTTTATCAAGGTCATTAATGATTTCCATGTTGCTCTGTCCTATAGGCAAATCTCATCCCTTGCCTTTGCAGCATTTGATTCATGATCATTGCCTCTTTGTTAATGCATTTGCTTTATTTGGCTGCACAAGGATCCCATTTACTTTTTACTTTTCCTCCTGCTTCCTTGGTTTGCTTCTGTATGTGTGTTGGTGCCTCTTCCACCTCCACCTTTTGCAGAAGGCCCCAGGACCTAGTCCCTAAGCCGAGGGCATTCCCTGAGCATCAATTCTGGTTCATGGCTTTAAAATCCCATTTCTATGCCGATGACTCTCAAATACATACTTTGAGCCCAGACCTCTCTCCGGGACTCGTAACAGTCTCCGCCTGGGTGTCTAAGAAATCTCAAACTCAACATGCCCAAAATCCACAGTGTTTCCTTCCAAACTGTGTTACACACAGCTTCCCCTGTCCCAGCTGGTGGCACCTCCAGTCTTTCCAGTTGCTCAGGCCAAAATCACTTGCAGTCATCTTTAGGCTGCTACTCCACACCCTGCAGGAAATCCTGCTGTTTTGAAACATCCAGAGCCTGAGCTGCTCTCCCCTCCTCTCTCCTGAAATACTACAATAGCCTCCTGACAGGTCCTCATGCTTCTCACCCTAGCAGCCCCAGCATTCCTTCTCAGAGGTGAGCCTGACCCCATCACCCCTCTTTGCGTGCATTGGGGCTCATTTTCCTGTGGAGTAAGCAGCTGGAAATTCATGTTTGCTGCCTGAGCCTATGCCTCAACTGGGATGTATCCTTCTAAGGGTCACAAAATTGACTCTAAAGAGTAGCGATTGATGGAGGTTGAGTAGCTCAAATTAAAAAACAAAAAAATCCATTGTGCTGTTTGGGAGCCTTTAGGACATAGTGGGGGCTTTCGTGGGAGATGGCCTTGTTAGAAAATCCAATCCTATGGAATTGTACACTTATTTCACATCTCAGAGCCTTGGTTCTGTGTCCCTATCTTGGCACTTGCTCATCATTTCCTCCACTTAAAACACCTTCTGCCCCTTCCGCATTCTCCAGCTGTGAAGCTCACATGTCACTTTTTAAAGAGATTTCCTCCCATTCCTCCCTCTCACCCCCTCAGTCAGTGAACGGTGTCTCCCCGTGCCTTTGTGCTTCCATAATTTATTCAGTCGATACCTATTGGGTCCCTAAAAAGTTTTCAGGGATAGAGCAGAGAATGAAAGGGGGAGGCCTGCCTTGAAGGGGTTTATGGTCTAGTGTTGAGTGCTGTCCAACACAGTAGCCATGTTTGGCTATTTAAACTTAAAGGTAAATCAAGTTAAATGGAAAAAAAATTAATTCCTTAGTTGTACTGGCCACATTACAAGTGCTTGCATGACACCCATATAGAATAACTCCAGCATCACAGACAGTTCTATTGGATGTCACTGTACAAGAGGGAAGAGAGATGGATCTCATGCGCACACACACACACACGCATACATACATACACACATGTACACAATATATATCACAGGAAACAAGGTAATAAATGTAGAGAACTGAAACAGTCACTGGTTGGCTACTTTAGATAGAGGGACCAGGGGAATGTCTGAGAAAGTGACACTTAAGCAGGGATCAGAATGAAGGGAAGAAATCCGAAAATGATGGGGTGAAGGAATGGGGATCTAGGCAGAAGCACTGGTCCTAAAGTAAGGATATATTTGAAGGAAACCCATGTGGCTGGAGCCCTGTGGGCAGGGAGAGAGCAGTAGAAGAAATCTGAGATGTTGGCAAGGGCCAGATCACTGGGGCTTTGTAAATCTGGGTAAGGAGTTAGATTTTTTTTTTTTCCTGAAAGAAACATAGGAGAATTGTAAGTTGAGGAGTGACACAGTCTGATTATTTATTTATTGTTTACATCATTCTGCTCAATTTTGTTAGTTGCTTACTTACCTGTGTCTCTGCCTGATTGCACAATTCTGGATTTTTTTCATCCTTGGTGTGTTGAATCATGCCCTGTTAGCCTCAATATATTAATAATAAGTGTGGTAGAATTGAATTAAATTAGAAAATTTTTATCACTGATCTACTGGGCTTTGGCCAAGTCTGAGAGTGTAACAAAAGTAGCCATAAAATGTTTTGTCTCCCAAATAAATAAGGCATGGCCTATTTTTGCATGAGGCATTTCAGAATTTTTCCCCCCGACCTTCGGTGGTGATTGAAGTGGGGTCAGTAGTGTCCCCTCCAAGTGTATAAAGGCAGAGAACAAGATGAAAGCAGGTATCCAGAAATATGCTTATTACTTGGGAGAATGCCTCTTGTTACCTAGTTGAATTCAAGTGCATGGCATCGTAAAGCTAGGAGGGCTATTAAAGACATATGGTCACACCTCTTGGTTTTATGGAAGAGGTGATTTTCAGCAAATAGTTCAGGGGGCAGCCTGTGTGAAGGCCCAGCAACAGGAGGGGGCTTGTATTCAAGTAGGTGGAGGAAGGTCTAAGGCAGGGGCCTCCTCCAACCAAGGCCTTCTTCAGAGACTGAAGCACCCCCAAGCAGGGCTGGTGCAGGGGCAAGCTGGAGAGGGCACGTGCTAAGGTGAAAGTGTGGTACAGGCCGCGTGCTGCCATCTTTTTTTTTTTTTTTTTTTTTGCGGTATGCGGGCCTCTCACTGCCGCGGCCTCTCCCGTTGCGGAGCACAGGCTCCGGACGCGCAGGCTCAGCGGCCATGGCTCACGGGCCCAGCGCTCCGCGGCATGTGGGATCCTCCCGGACCGGGGCACGAACCCGTGTCCCCTGCATCGGCAGGGGGACTCTCAACCACTGCGCCACCAGGGAAGCCCTGCCATCTCATTTTATTTCACAAAAAACAAAAAGCTGAGTTCTCACGTGAGCTCTCTGGATTTTTAAATTTTGGCTATTAATTAAGAAATAAAATTTTAAACACTGTGTACAAAGTACTTCTGCAGGCCGGATATAGTCTTTGGGCCTCCAGTTTATAGCATCAGGCTTTAGGCCTCTTCTGAGTTCAGAGGCTGCTAGAGAGCAGGGTTCACATTTCTGGGCAGTACAAGACCTGACCACAGGATGCCAAGGCCATCACCAGCTTCTCCAGGAAGCCTGTCATGAGCTGCAAGAAGCCTAGAAACGGAGCACCAGTGCCTCCCTGAGAGGAAATTAATGAATCTTTAGACCAGAAGGAGAGTTAATGAAACACTAGCCAGACTTATACTTGTTTGTATGCTTTAATGATTAAGAGCAAAAGTCAGAAGACCTCATCTGGAATCTAGGCTCATTTAACCTCTGGAAGCCTCAGCTTCCTCTTCCATGAATGGGGTTAATAACAGCACCTGCCTAAGGGGTTCTGTGAAGATTAAATTCATGTGGGCACTTGACACAGAGGCTGTTACACAGTAAATTCTCCAAAAACCTTAGCTAGTATCAGTGCATATTTAAGTTTAGTTTTTTAAGTTCTCCCACAGCCCTTTTGCTCGTAATGAAAAGTCTCTGAGGGAGCTAGAGCAACTATTTTTAGTGCTATTTTCCAAAGGAAGAAATCAAGGCTTGGAGGAACTCCATAACTCACAGGAATACCCAGCTTTGTAAGGGGCAGAGTTGGGATCTGAACCCAAGTCTAGTCCAGACTCTGCTTCCTGAAACATATTCCTGATATCACTCAGTAAGATGTGGTCTGTGACATTGCATCCTGTGGCATGAATGGTGAGGTATTATGATTTGCATTTTTGCTTAATTCTTGTGTCATCTAAAGAATGTTGCTCCCCACCTGGCTCTACAAGAATTGAGTCAGTAGCTACTACAGTTGCTGACCTTCAACACACCCTGAAAGGAGTTTGGGGCAGAGATCAGGAATGAGGCACTCTGTGCTCTGTGAAGACTGGCAGAACAGGCCTTCAGATAGATATCTTTAAGAGAAAATTTTATAAATCCAAAATTTTTTTCATCTTTCCGACCTTAGAAAAGCACTAAAATCATTAACTGAGATAGCTTTTCCTTGTGACTAGCAACCTTCTACCGAGACGTGTGCTTGACTGCACGGCTCCAAAATCACAAACATGCCGACCTCCCCTCCCCGCAAGGCCACCTCTTTGGAGCAGTTCCTCAGAGCTCTCTGAGAGGCTTGTCTCCTGATCCTCATTAAGTCCCCAAATAAAACAGAAACTCACAGGCACGTTGTGCATTTTTGTTTCAGTTGACAGTTTTGAGGGCCATGAAGGGATGCAGAGCAGACTTCTCTCCTTTGCCTGAACTTAGGACCCAGAGCCCTTGGTACCAGCAGGCCCCATTGCCCTTCTGTCTGTCTGCCTCCTCAGCATCTCCAGATGAATTTGAGTCAGGCTTTCTGGTTCTCAGATCTCCTGATAATCGGTGGATGATCCTGAGTTTTATTTGGTGGTGTATAATAAGTACCTGCCCCTAACTGTCCCCACCCCCACCCAGTTGAAAGATATTGGAGGAGTTTGGTTGAAAGAGACTGGAGCAGTGTAGACTGGGTGATTAGGTGGGAAGCTGGCCTAAGGTCTTTCCTAAAGTAGGGGCTTCAGAATGTCAGCCTACATCTTTAAAGAATTCTGACTCTAAGGGAACAAGTCCTTCTAGGAGAAGCTTGCATTTCTCTCCCTGTGCCTTGAGATGTAAATGTTCTACCAGGGCTCTCAGGATCCATTATCTTATCTAGACCATCTTCAATTCCTGAAACTGAGAAAAAAGGGGGAAAGGCTTTTTTAAATTCCAGCAAGTAAACAACTTACTCCAACTGTTATTTAAAAACTAGTGAGTTTTATATTTTAATAACTGATTTGTGACTAAGTTTTTAAGATGAAGCTACATGTCTGTGTGTGCCTTACAGATATGATAGGTCTCTACCTCTGGAGAGTATTACCAAAATTAATTTGTAAATGAGCTCTATTTAATTGCATTAAAGGAAATTAAGTGCTTATATAAATTTTCAGAAATATATAATAAACTAGCCCAGATGAATTTTAGGTTCATGTGAACTGGGAAATATTCAGTATTAAATTAATATTTGGTATAAGAGTTAGAGCTTGTTGGTTTAATTAATATAGACATGTCTTTAGAGCCATCAACATAAATATAATACTTTTATTGTACCTAGATTTACTAGAATAAGTTCTTATATCTGTCAGCAAGAAAAATAACTTGGTATGATGAAATTTTTTTATAAGTCTATTAAATGTAAGTGAGATAAGAACTTTTAGGTAAACTCTTTAGAAATAATTATGTTTTAGGAGTGTCTACTTGAAAATAGTCTCTCTAGATATTTGGTAACTTGAAACTTTAGAATTTTGCTAAATTAAGTTAAGTGATGGAAATTTATTAAATATCGATGTCCTTACCAAATAAAATAAGGTAACTGGAACAATAATTACTGAACATAGGCATCATTTTGCAGAGAAATTAAAGATATTTAGGACTATTAATAAACACATTTGGTGCCACATACATTTGGAGACATTTTCTTTAAGAAATCACATGTTTTTTAGAAATTATAAGTAGTATTTAAAGTTTGCCAATCTATAGAATGCTAATGTAAAAGACAGTTCATAATTGCTTACTTCTTAGTTTTCACTAGAAATTAAAGTTTTTAAAAGTTGAGAATTCTAATTAATATATGTAATTAGACTACTAAGTTAATACGGAAAACATCTTTGTATGCAAGAAAAAAGAAGCTATATGAAATAGAAATGTATTTTGTTAAGGAAAAAGAAAATAATTTTGTCCTAATGCTAGTTATTTCTAAATGGGAAAGAAGAGACAGATTAATATGGGTATAGAAAATTTTAGGAGGTTTGAGAGAAAAAATAAGAAACTTTAGAGGGGAATTTTTTGTGTGGTCAGAACTAAGATTAGAATAAATTTAACTGAGTAAATGAATTTCAGTATTAAAGGTAAAATGGTACAAAACCTGAATTTGTTTTTTTCTGTATTAAGAGGGGAGTGTTTTCTTAGAATATTGATCCGCTTTTTATAACAGATTGTAAATTTTCTTTATGTTTTAAGTAATTTGTGATAACTTTTTGTATTTGCCTTTGAAATCTTTTATTGTCTCTTGGTTAAGTGAATGAGTATTGTTTCACAGTGACGTATGATGCCAAGTGTTTTAAAGTCTTTTGATATTTTTGGCAAACTTCCCAAAGATCACATTCTAATTGAAGTTTATTTGACCTCTAGCTAACTTTGAGGTTTTCCAAAAGGCCCTGGAATACCTCAAGGGAATTGTTTTCTCTCCTTAACAAAGAGAGAAATATTAAACTAATTAGGCTTATTTGGTATGTTAAGTTACATGAGAAGCATTTCAAATGAATTGTGATAAACATTCTTAG
The DNA here is from genome assembly GCF_000442215.2 of Lipotes vexillifer. NCBI lineage: Eukaryota > Metazoa > Chordata > Mammalia > Artiodactyla > Lipotidae > Lipotes > Lipotes vexillifer. The sequence goes on from NW_006771758.1 coordinate 2,096,008, forward strand.
GCTATATTTTAGGGGGAAATGTTATTAATATAGATATTCTAGAAATTATTGGAATTCCTAAAAACCTGGTTTGTCTTAGTAAAATGTTATCAGTCATAACTGATTATTATCTTAAAATGTTATGAAACAAATTTCTTTGCCAATTGCATCACAATCAGATCTTTTTTTTTTAACTTTTTATTTTATATCGGAGTATAGCCAATTAACAATGTTGTGATAGTTTCAGGTGCACAGCAAAGCAACTCAGCCATACATATACATGTATCCATTCTCCTCCAAGCTCCCCTCCAGGCTGCCATATAACATTGAGCAGAGTTCCTTGTGCTATAACGTAGGTCCGTGTTGGTTATCCTTTTTAAATATAGCAGTGTGTACACGTCAATCCCAAACTCCCTAACTATCCCTTCCCTCCACCCTTCTCCCGGGTAACCATAAGTTTGTTCTCTATGTCTTGAGTTTGTTTCTGTTTTGTAAATACTTTCATTTGTATCATTTCTTTTTAGATTCGCATATAAGTAATATCATATGATATTTCTCTTTCTCTGTCTGACTTACCTCACTCAGTATGACAATCTCTAGGTCCATCCATGTTGCTGCAAATGGCACTGTTTCGTTCTTTTTAATGGCTGAGTAATATTCCATTGTATATATGTACCACATCTTCTTTATCCATTCCTCTGTCAATGGACGTTTAGGTTGCTTCCATGTCTTGACTATTGTAAACAGTGCTGCAATGAACATTGGGAGTGCATGTATCCTTTCGGACCATGTTTTTCTCCGGATATATGCCCAAGAGTGGGATTGTAGGGTCATATGGTAGCTCTATTTTTAGTTTTTTAAGGAACCTCCATACTGTTCTGCATGGTGGCTGTACCAATTTACATTCCTACCAACAGTGTAGGAGGGTTCCTGTCTCTCCACACCCTCTCCAGCATTTATTGTTTGTGGATTTTTTGATGATAGCCATTTTGACTGGTGTGAGGTGATATCTCATCATAGTTTTTGCAATCAGATCTTTAACCATGCCTTTTAAAATCTTTGTCATTCATAGACAGTTATTGTTTGATTCTGATGCCTTTGCAAAAATGTTTCATCTTAAAGAAAATTCATAGAAAGGACTTTTGACAAGCACAGGCTTGTAAAACTCTTCATAAAACTGTTAACAAAAGATCAAAAATTAGTTACATAGGACTCAGTGAACTGATCAATATGGTTATAATTTTTACAATTTTTTTTCTGAAATATTACTGCCTTTTAATCTGTTTTCCAGATATAAGGAAATTAGCCCTTTAAGCTAATTATGACTTACAGTAATTTGGTAAATGATACCTTCGTAAGCAGAACTGAAACATTTATCTTTTCTTTCTACCTGATTCCTCCAAAACTGTAAATCCTTATGTGACTAGCAGCCTTATCAAGTGAATAAGGGAGGCCACCTCCTGACAGATGCAGGAATCTGAAGATATTTTGGGACCTTGAGAAGAGAGGAATTCACCCAAATCTGTAGATATTGTAGGTGGGATCTGATGGCAAGCCCATGGGATGGCTTTTCTGGCCTTGAGAAGCCTTTTAAAAATTCAATCAGATTCTTTATAAAAAGTTCCAGCAAAGCCAATTTTAAAAAAGAGCCCGTATGATCAGTTAACACTTATGTAAATAATCAGGCCAAGTTTATTGAAACCAGACTTATTTTTGCAAACAAATTACTCTTAATTTGGCTATATTTGATAGAAATCAGGGTAATTTTAGAGAGAAAAATTATGTTTCAGTGGATATTAAATTCTAGTGTTGTTAATTGAGGTCTGTATTTACTGCCTAAGACTCACTTACCAGATAGCCCCCGTTGTTAACGTTACATTATTGTAAAGTTTAACTGAATTATTAAAAGGACACTCTAAGTTTGTTTCTGAAGCTTATCACAGTAATCTGTCTTTGGATGAAGATCAGATGCCCCATGAACTATAACCAGAAGATTATGCATATTGGAAAAGGCATCATTTAAAGGATTATCTCCAACCTAGATGGAAGGACCTTTATCAGGTACTCTTAACTAGCTCATGCACAGAAAGACTGAAGGAAATTAACTTTTGGATTCATATTTTCCACTTAGAAAGGGCCCCTGCACTTGGCTGGCCTATAGAGAGAACTGCTGACCTCAAACTCACCTTAAAACAATGCTCAAACAGAGGAGAAACTGCACTCACACCAAGACAAGAAGACAACATCAGAAGTAGATGGCTATTCCTAGATGCCAGACCTGACCCATATGATTATTTATTATGTTTTCAATATAATAATTACATTAGATAATAATATCATACAATTAAAATTATAGAAATATGAATATAATTATATAATATAATTCTTTATAATAATTTCTTGGACTTTTGCATAAATCCATGTTTTTCTATCATGGACATAAATCCTACAGAGTTTAGAAATTAATACAGTTGCTGGGTTTATGGTCAATTACCTACATCCAATATTTCTGGGTTACCTTGGTGAATTTCTCCTCTCCAAGGCTCTAATTGGATGGCCCTTAGGAAATTTATTTTAGAAGAAAGAAGTTATAGTTCTGTTTGAGCTATATTGATATTACTAGATGGGACCCTCTCACTTGGCCAATCAATGGTACTTGCTCTGGCCATGGCTATACATATGAATTTTCTTTTACAGTTACTCAAGCTCAGTAAGAACAAGCTAAATTTCAGTCAAAAAATATAACTTCCTATTTATTAGGAGGGGCCCTCCTTCAGTTATGGGGTAGATTTATATGACTATCACCAGACTATTTAAGTCATTTAAGTTTAAAAGCTCCCTTATATTGGGAACAGTTAAACTAAGGATAATCAGCCTAATAACACTAGGAAATTAGGCTGAGTGCCTTATGAACAATACCAATATTTCATTACTTTTAAGATAGCGATTGGTACAGGAGAGACTGAGTTAGATGAGCTGGGAATATACTGAACCGCACCTAGTGGAAGCTCTTGGCTTAAATATTTACTTATGACCCTACTAATGCTACTAGCTATATTATTTGTATTCTGTGTATTTTACAAGGTTGTTGTTTCTTGCATCACCAAACGTGTGACTGAGCCTCTGATAAAAATGATGACTAGGCAACTTGAAATGATTGACACACACACATATATATTTCTTTATGAACTCAAGATTGTAATAGTGTAACTCTCGATATGGGAAGAAGCAACAAGAGGGAATCTTTGCCTAGCAGACTAGTAAGACAGGTGGTCCAGAGACTTTTAGCCACTATTAGCAGTGCCTATAGTCCAATAATAGCAAACTGAGGATCAACAGAATCCTGGCCTGACTGAGGAAAGAGTATTCTTAGCACCGTGGGATAAAATGGTCCTGAATTTCCTCCCAAATAATGATTGAATTTATAACCATGAGGGGGCACTGCCAGCTAAACAGTGTCACTCTCCATCTGATTCTATAAGAGTTAAGTCACTAGCCACTGTAGTCCCTCATGTTCAATGCACCCTGAAAGGAGTTCAGGGCAGTGATCAGGAATGGCACTCTGTGCTCTGGGAAAACTGGTTGAACAGGCCTTCAGATAGTTAGATGTTTTCAGGAGAAAATTTTATGAATCCAAATTTCTTTCATCTTCCCGTACTTAGAAAAGCACTAGTCATTAACTGAGATATCTGTTCCTTGTGACCAGCGGCGACCTTCTACCGAGATGTGTGCCTGATTGTACTTCTCCAAAATCATATATATGCTTATCTCTCCACCTCTGTCTCTTGGGAGAGGTTCCTCAGAACTCTCTGAAAGGCAGTCTCCTGGGCCAAAGACGGTCCTCAGTAAGTCCCCAAAGAAAACTGAAACTCACAACTTTCATGTTGTGCATTTTTATATCAGTGGGCACTTGACAATTTGAATGAGGCTGGAGACTAGCCGTTGTGGCCACAGAGTAGGAAGGAAGTCCCCTGCCCTCGCCAGAAGGCCAGTTGACTCTCATCTTCGAGGCAAAGGGTAAGTGCACCTTTGCCACGGGAAGTCTGGTCTTTGCTCTGGTGTCCTTGGCTAAGCTGGCCTCTGGTTTCCTTCCTGTTTGCTCCCTTATCTCCTCTGTCAGCACCTGGAGTCAGTTTGGAGTCTAAGTATAGGAAAGGAGCTGGGGAAGAGGGGACTGCTTCAGAGGACACCTTTGCCTTTCTGTTGGAAGGGGCAGAGCCCTCAGTCACCTGGAGCTAACAGACCTGAAGCCTTTGCATGGTCTTGTTTCCAGCAGGTAGTCTTATGTGATTCCCCCCATCAGGGTAAAAGGAGAAGTTGCAATCTGAGAATTAAGACTCGTTCTGATACCATCTGGTTTGGGGGCACACCAACCAGCGTGCTCTGTCTTTCCTTCAGGCCGACACCATCATGCATCCGTGGGTAGCCATCCTGGGCCTCATACTCCTTCTGACAGGTAAGTGAATAGGTGGGCTGTTCTTTGGAAGCGCTGAGGAAGGGGGAGTATGGGGGGGGGTGTGGGTGTGGTGGGGGAGGGTAGGTGTTCTTGGGGTTTGTTGGAAGGTAATGGGGTCAACTAGTGACCAAAGAACCAGGCTGACACCTTAAACCAAAGAAATTGCATAAATGGAGGGTAGGGTTCTTGGGGTTTGTTGGAAGGTAATGGGGTCAACTAGTGACCAAAGAACCAGGCTGACACCTTAAACCAAAGAAATTGCATAAATGCTAAGAATTACAAAATCTATGGGTAGGTGAACAAGGCACGATGCAGTACAGGATGACATGTGCTGCCATTTGTGTTGAAACCCAAAAAAGGAGTAGGTAGATGGTTGTGTGTGCATGAACTATTCAAGTGTATGTAGCAAAGAGTAACGGTTGTTATCACGGTGTGGAAGGGGACGGGAAGAAGAAAAGGGGATAGGGTGGGAAGGAGATGAGTGCTTTATTGTACCATTTTGTGCCGTTTGATTTTTTTTAACCATGTGCAACTATTTCTTTTAAAAAGAAAATATTTTAACTTTCCTGGCGGTCCAGTGATTAAGATTCCGCGACTGCAAAGCAGGGGGTGAGGGTTTGATCCCTGGTTGGGGAACTAAGATCCCACATGCCTCCCGGTGTGGCCCAAAAAAAGTTTAAAAAGAAAAATATGTTAATTCAAAACATTCTGTGAGATAGGGAAAAATTTTAGAATAGACATATCCTAAGTTTTAAAAACAATCTCTAGAGGTGGGAATGTGAGGAAAGTACATTTTTAAATTATACTTCTAAAACTTAAATTTTTATAATTAGCATGTATTACCTTTGTAGTCCAAAAATGACATTAAGCAAAATTAAATATTATCAGAATTCCAGTGAAAAATATAGACTCTTAATTTATGTAACAATGAGTGTTTTATTCCCAGAGCATTTCCCAGACTCACAGCTCAGTCCTAACTATGATTAACTGTTGAATCTCAGATTTCTTTCAAGGACCCCCCAGACTGCATTTGGCAATGCAGGGTTTTTTAAGCCACTGCCACAGGAGAGAGTTTTCCTGCCTATTTGTTTTTAAGAGGCAAAATTTAGTATTTGATCGAATATTCTCTGATTTTTTGGTTTCACCTGGGTAAGTGGACCTTACCACCTGCATTGCTGGGCTGTCATCAACTCACGAGAAAGGATCCCTGCTTAAATTTTTTGGATTGATCGTAAAGCATGATAAGCCTCAGTTCCTCCTGAAACTATTATAAACCCTTTTTTCTAAGAACTGATTTCTAAAGAGTTTACTAGGCTTCTGCCTTCTAGTCAATGATGCTTTAAGTAAAACATTAGCTCTGCTTTTTTTTTTTTTTAAATAAGAGAGGGGTTGTGAGGTGACTTTATTTGCAATAGCAATTTTTTAAATTGCAATAAAAATTGAAAATCAAAACTTTAAATGCAATAGACTTTTTAAAACAGATTTCAACTGAGAGAGTGATTGAATCTAGGGGAGAGGAAAAGCCACATGTATGTATTGCCTATTAAATAAGCAGATACCTGTCAAACACAGGATGGAGTACACACACACTCATGCATTACTGGAGTATCATTTGTTTCAAACCTTTTGGAAAGAAATTTGGTCATATTCACCAAGAGACTGAATATATTTCTGCCCTTTATCCCGATATTTTCTTTCTTGGAAATCTTTTCCTCTTAGGAAATAATCCTGAATACAGAAAAACTTTTATATGATGTTTTATCTACAAATATATCTAGTAAATAGTAATGCTGCTAAAGAATATGTTAACATAGAAAAATGCTTATACTAAATTTTAAAACTCAAGACATAGTCAGATGATTACAAACCAAAGAAGCTATATAAAGAAAAAATATGAGAATGAAATTAAAGTTAAAATATTGAGACCTCATGCTCAGGTTTCTCTTTATTTACAGATGGTGTAACGTCTTACCCACGAGTGACTGGAGTGGTGGGTCAGTCTGTCAGGCTACCCTGCACCTATGGTGGAGAAGTCACGAGCATGTGCTGGGGCCGAGGGGCATGTCCTTTAACTCGCTGCGGAAGTGACATTATCTGGACTAATGGATACAGTGTCACCTTTCAGAAGGACAAACGTTATAAGCTAAACGGAAACATTGGTGAAGGGGATGTGTCTTTGACCATAGAGAATGCAGCCCAGGCTGACAGTGGCTTGTATTGTTGCCGTGTTGAGAAGAGAGGGTGGTTCAATGATATAAAAATCACCCTAGACTTAAGTATAAAGCCAGGTGAGCTTGTCTTCCTTCTTCCTTTGATTACTTCCTGTGGGTTCCCAGAGATAAGAGTTTCCTGTTTGATATTAACTGTTTTCCTTTATTAGAGAAAGAGGAGGTTCCTATAATCTTGTTTTCTAATAACTTTTGGAATAGAATAACTTCTATTTGTGTAGAATGAAGTGTTAAGACCCAACACAGTCAAAAATAAATAAAATAAAAAATTAATTAATTAAAAAAAAAAGACTAACCTTGATTCAAGACCATAGTCTAGAGATCTTCCCAGTCAGCAAACGATCTCCTAAAGCAGTGCTTCAAAAATGCTAGTTGGTTCATGAAAGAGCATTCACTGTTCCACAGTGAAATATAGTGAACATTTTTATGGAGGTAAATTTATTCCACTTGAAGAACTGCCCTTTTCTCTGAGGTTATGTCTTAGAAGAATTCTCAAGTGTCCTTTCTTAACATTTTAAGACTTATAGAGAATTCATACATATAAAATAGGTAATATAAGGTCCTGTCAAGTAGATGTATCATTTAGCTTTAACAATCATCAATTCAGTCTTGTTGCATATACATTGTATAAGCCTATGTAGTTTCACCCCCTCCCTCTGTCCTGTCTTGGATTTTTTTGAAGCATATTTCACACCATATCACTAAATTGACTGTTGAAAAAATAAAATGGCTTTATTGCCATATGAAAACATTTGCATCTCAATAACATTCACCTGTTGCTTTTAAGAATTTCATAAAATCCAAAAATCTGGGAAGTTTACATTTTTCCATCTTGATGTAGACATCCTAATTTTTCTTGCCATTTGATGAAAGGAGCAGGTTCTTCAGGATTTCCTGGTTTCTGATGCTCTTTCCTAATGAATCTTCTCCCACTAAAGTCTTCTATTGACAACAGCATCCAATACCTGTGGCCTTCATAAGCTATGACTCTTTTTTGATTTAAATGAACTTGATATTGCAATCTCCCAACTTTTGTACTTGGCTTGTGTCCTTTACAAAGGCAGGTAAAATAAGGTCAATTCTGATGCAGCAAATAGCTGACTCTGGGGAACCTATATGTAGGAGGCAATTTAAGGAAGCCAAAAGAGGCTGGTGCTGTAGACATGTGACGAGGCAACGTGTGGAGAAGAGATTATTCTTGGAGTTGTGAAATTATCTGATTGGTCTGGCTGAATATTTTTTTAAAAGGATAGAGAAAGAAATTAGTAGGGGACTTTTTGTTTGTTTCTTTTTGTTTTGTTTTAATTTATTTATTTTTGGCTGTGTTGGGTCTTCGTTCCTGCGCATGGGCTTTCTCTAGTTGCAGAGAGCGGGGGCTGCTCTTCATTGCAGTGCGTGGGCTTCTCACTGTGGTGGCTTCTCTTGTTGCGGAGCATGGGCTCTAGGCACGCAGGCTTCAGTAGTTGTGGCTTGCAGGCTCTAGAGCACAGGCTCAGTAGTTGTGGCACACCGGCTTAGTTGCTCGGCGGCATGAAGGATCTTCCCAGACCAGGGCTCGAACCCTTGTCCCCTGCATTGGCAGGCGGATTCTTAACCACTGCACCACCAGGGAGGTCCCAGTAGGGGACTTTTAGAGTGCTTAGAAATTCTTTAATAGATGAATATTTACAAAGCCACTGCTCTGTCCAGTGGGAAACGGGTCCGTAACTGAGCCAAAGTGACTCTCTGCCTCCAATCCAATTTTTTGCTTAAGTTTTCTTGCACTTTTCACAGAATCAGCTTACTTTTCAACCTTCTGTTAGGGCTCTTCCTCAGCAGCTCCTCTACCCTTAGTTTCCTAGATTCTTCCTCAGAAAATACTTACCACTGAGGAAGACACATTAGTTAAACAAGCCAATTAGGTTTCTTCCTTTTTATAGCCTTTGATCAGACTTTTTTGCTTGCTTCCTTTTTTCTCTAGATTTGATTTCAAACTGAAGGGAGGGGATTGGATTGCACTCTTCTTAAAAACCTCTAACTACACTGTTAGAGCAGGGTCAGCAAACTGTAGCCCTAGGACCAGATCAGATTATAAAACAGGCTCACCAACAGTTTTATAAATAAAGTTTTATTGGAACACAGCCACACCCATTAGTTTATATACTGTCTATGGCTGTTTTCACACTGACAGAGTTGAGCAATTACCACTGAGATCACAGGACCCCCAAAGCCTAAAACATTTACTAATGCCTTGTACATAATAGACACTCATAAATATTTGTTGGAAAAAAACGTTTTTCTTCTTTAAGGCAAAAATTAGTTTCCAAATTAAATTGACTTCAATCCCTCAAAAGAGTTTTCACACCAATTGTCTCCTATTCAAGAGATTTGAGGTTCTAATTTATAGTTAGTAGAGTTGAAATTTAAGAATACTTCTTGTGGGCAAAAAAGATGCCTGGTGAGAAAAAAGTACACATTTTTTATTCAATCCTACAATTTCTGCTTTTGTGCCAGGCACTGTGTTTTGGGTTAATCCTAGTTGCAGTTCTTTCTCTGGGTAGCTCTGAGGACTTCAGTAAGTGGTTTGGAGTCCTATACCATTTCTGACTCTGGAAAGAGACAAAGTCATTACCTTTTGTTATTATCCCTTAGGAAGGAAGGAACCTTAAAAGGTCTAGTCCACCTTCAAACCAAATGCACAAGGCATCTGTGTTATCTAGCGTTTGTTAATGGTGTGAATTAATCCACATTTAGGATGCAGGTCTGTTGGGAGGGTACCCTTAGGACTGACTGAACGGAATGCTATTTATTTGGTAAATATTCTGCTTCTTGGGAACTACTATTTAGGTCCTAGTCACACGCCACTGAGGACAAACACGGCTTCGGGCTCTAGACTTTTTTCCCTACCTCACAGACGTTTATGAAGATACATAAATCTGATATGCGGGACTAGTCTTTTCAAAGGGCTTCGATACAAATCCCAGGTGTCATTTTTTAATCTCCAAACCTCCCCATATATACTCCTTTCAATGCAGCTGTTTCCTTGTTGTGCACATGTCTTCACTCCCTCCTCAGTCACACATTCTAGTTGACCAATGAGGAGAGCTCCGAGTTCATGGGAGATAAGTGCTCACTTCTGCCTGGGGACAGTCCCAGTGGTTGTGTTGGTGCACAGGCCCAGCACACGACTCTTGTTTCCTGCTGCTTGATGAATCCTTGCTTTCATGTTGATTTCTAGCTCCACCTACGACAACAATAATGACCACTACTATTCCACCAATGACCACCACTACTACTACTCCACCAACTACCACGACTACTACTACTACCACTCCACCAACTACCACCACTACTACTCCACCACCAACTACCACCACTACTACTCCACCACCAACTACCACCACTACTGCTCCACCACCAATGATGACCACTACTGCTCCACCACCAACTACCACCACTAATACTACTCCACCAACAACGATCACCACTACTACTACCCCACCAACTACCACCACTAATACTCCACCAACTACCACCACTACTGCTCCACCACCAATGATGACCACTACTGCTCCACCACCAACTACCACCACTAATACTACTCCACCAACAACGATCACCACTACTACTACCCCACCAACTACCACCACTAATACTACTCCACCAACAACGATCACCACTACTACTACCCCACCAACTACCACCACTACTACTCCACCAACAACTACCACTACTACTACTCCACCACCAACGACGACCACTACTGCTCTACCAACAACGATGGTCACCACTGCTCCAACGACAATGAGGGCCTCTACCTCTGCTCTTCCAGTGCCAGCACCCACAAAGAACCTCCAGCCAGGTAAACAGATGTGCTTCTGAGCCCAGAAGGCTTTAAAAAGAAAGGATATAGACCATCCAGGGTGTTGTGTTAAGGCAGAAGTGCAATCTGGGGTAAGGATTTGAACAGGCTTCCAAACCTGGCTTCACAGAATCTGTGAACCTCTGTCCCATGTTATATTCACCTTTTGTATGTATAAGCATCTTCAGAGTGAGGGGACCCTATAGCTTTTTATCAGATTCTCAAAGGAATTCATTAATAGCAAAAATAAATAAAAAATAAAAAAGCCAGACCACTGATCTTGGACATCTAAGGAGGATGGTGGGGATTTGGCCCAGTTGAACACAGACTTATGAGGAAAAATAGGGAATGCCAGAACAGGGTCAGGTGAATGAGATTCTGTCCTTACAAGGAGCTCTGAGTAGAGATCATTTAATCCATTCTGAAGTCTCACCCAACACTTGAGGATAAGATTTCAGTGAAGTTAATGTTTACTCTGTTTCCTGTGTCTAGAACCATGCTAACTGCTTTACAAGTATTAAGCCACTTCATTCGTATGACAATCCTATGCCTTGTAGGTGTGATTCAATCCTATTTTACATTTGTGAGGACCAAGGCACAGAGTCTAAGTTCAGTGTTGACAGTCATACGAATAGAAAATGGTTGAGTCAAGATTGTCCCCTTTAATTTGAATGTTGGGCCTTTGCTGCCTTCTATTAATGAACATAGAGCTTATGTTTGGATGAATTTGTCCTGATCTGGCATTCTCACCGGAAAAGGCTTCATACAATTACCCTGTCTTTTCAGGGTGTCAGCGACTTACACAGTTTTGCTTCTGGCATCCTTTAATTTATTTATGTAGCAGAGTAATGCTATTTATACTGATGACAAAGTAAACACCAGATTTAAGGACTTATGGGATTTAGAGTGCACACATTTGTTTTTTCAATTCTGGCTACATAGTTCATAGTTCAACTTTATGTTAGATTAAAGTTTAGGCTAATACAAGTGGAGAATAATTTGACTTAAAGCTGGGGAAATAGCTTGCCATTCTGAGGACATGTTTAGGTTCAAGCTTTCTATTTTTCGGATTAAAAATGTAACTTTTTAGTGGAGATTCTCAAAGCCTCCACAACCCTTTGGCACTTTAAAGTGGCTCTGGATCCTGAGGAATAACACAAATGTCACAACCTTTTAGCTGAAAATGTCTGATGGAACATATTGATTTCCCTTCATTCCCGTTGAACCATGTCTATATTCAACCAGGAGGGATCTGAAGGATTAGACTTTGAACTGAGTTTTAAAGAGACGTCTTTAGGTTAAAACTGGGATTTTAGGCCCATAAAACTTTGTAAGAAAAATAGTTTTGTTCCAGGCAGCGAACACACTAGAGCATCTGTTGACTTTCTCAATATTGATTTAGCTTCTTAATAGTTTGTGCCTGCAGAGGTGGATGGCTTAGTGCTCCTTGTTTGGTGAACATGTGTAAGTTACGGCCTTTGTTTAAAGCAGAGTTTCAGAAGGAAAGTGTTGGTTTATGTGACCTCCTGGGGGATAGTAGTAGTTGAGTCTTATAGGCATCCTGATAGTTTCCTAAAGAGTTTGAGTTTAGAGTTGAACTTTACAGTACAGAAAGGAGGTGAACACTGGAGCAGATCCAGGGCAGGAGAATTTATCTTTACATCCATTCCCTCTCTGTGCTCTGTGCCCTGTCCATGCTAGTTACCTAAAATATTCATGCACTGGTTGGATATAAAGTTGTAGGAGCAGAGAAGAAAAGAAAGATGACCGCAAAGACCCAAACTAGGGGATGAAGTTAAGCTCAAGAGGTCTTTTGCATGGACTTAAGTTGACTGAAGACGCTGATCATCTGACTTTCTGATTCATCCTGTTCTTAATTCCTATAGTTCCTAAAGAGAGCCACATCCTGTTACAGATTTGAGCATTAGAGGAGAGCAAAAACAAACAAACAAACCCCACCAAAAACAAAAGACAGTTCAAAACAAGAGAAGAGATGTTGTTGAAATGTGAAGACCATGGTGGGGGAGTGGAAATAGAAAGACCAGTGAGAGGCAATGAGGAAAGCCCAGGTTTGGGAACTCTTGTCCAGCCAGCACCACGAACTTGCTCTAATTTTCTGTGGTGCTCTAAGAGGAAGGGATGTAAAGATCTTATTAAGAGGCAAGTGGTCAACTCTGCAGGTAAAGTGAAATGTCTGATAGAAAATAAAGAAGAGATTTCAAGAAAGGAAAAGGAAACATAACCCTGAGAACTCTTGGTGAAGCTTTTTGGTGAGAAATGGAAGATGAATCAGATAACACAGGAAATCAGTCTTATAAAAAGAGTGACCAAAACACAACTGCAGAAGGTGCCAAGGTACCAGGAACATTGCTTTGAGGCTCATTACCAAGACTCAGACATTGGACAGTACTGTCACCTTAAAGGGACCTCAAGGAATTAAATATTCTCAGTATGTTTTCCATACTGGTCAGTGTGTGCATCTCCCTGGAAAGATGTGCGGATGGATAATTAGGAACTTGAATAAGGTGAGGAAAACCAGATTGGGTTCTTGTGAAGTGGGGAGAGTGGATTAGTGCCCACCTCAAGGCCCTGGTCCACAAAAGTGCAACGTCATTGGTATGAATAAAAGTTTAATTGGGTGTCCTACATAAGATGCACTGTTGTAGGCTTCAGGGGGATCCTAGGAGTATAAAAAGTGAAATAATTCTGTCTATTGATAAGCTCTCCAGATCATTCTCTAGATCAGATTTATTCATGATAATGAAATACCTATATGGCAGTATAATGCCTGAAGGCCATCCTTGAATATTTTCTAAGAAAGAGTCAAAGGGTAACTCCTGATTTTAGTTTTGTTTTTTATTTTTCTTGAGGGTGGAAATTTTCCTCCACAAATTGAACACCACTCTTCCATTCTTGTCATTCCAGTAGCTTCTTTATCTTCTCCTACGCAGAGAGCGGAAACCCAGCCTACCACACAGCAAGAAACAAATATAACCGGCTCACCATCGCACTCTTGCTCAACAGGTAACTTCCGTTTCTTTCCTGAACACCTGGGAGCTTTCAAATTTTGATGAACATTGGCACATTGTTAAGAACACATATTCTGGAATAAGACAGATCTGCCTTGAGTGCCAACACTGGCTACTCCAGTCAGCTATGCGACTTGAACAAACGTCTTACCCTCTTTGAATCAGTTTTTATCCTTTGTAAAATGGATGGAATGTTACTGATTTTGTAGAATTCTTGCAAGGATTAAATGAGATAAAGATCTTGGGACACAGTTAAAAGGTAAGTGATAGATTTAGTGGCAATTATGACTATTACTTAGTAAGTCCAGAAATACAACTGAGCGGCATAGACAGCTTATATGATTTGGGAACATCCACATGCATATCAGTATTTTTCTAAATTAAATGAACCAGCTTTGATTTCAAACTTAGTATTGGGCTTACTCCCTTGGGCCAGAGCCTTAAAACAATTAAATCCAAACTAAGCTGGTCCGGACCAAACTGGTGACCTGTGTTTATGCTTCCTCTAAGACCCAGAGGCTATGTAGAGCCAGGAGGCTCCGCTTCTGCCTTGTCAAGTTTCCATTTCACATGGACACTTTGAGATGGGTTGAGGACACATGACACTGGCACCAAAGAGGCATGCCCCACTGAGATTCTGCTATTCCACCCCCCAAAAGTCTTCCCCACTCTCCCCAATTTGGCTAGGTACATATTCTTTTGAGATGTAAGATTGACCTGTCTTTTCTGTGACGGAGAAAGGTGATGCTGAGTCCTGTCATCTTTCCCAACTACCTCTGTTACCTATGGTGGTAAATTTGGGGAGTGCCTCATGCGGAACCCCTTTGTAATGCAGAGCTAGCTTATGTGTCCTTGTGCCTGTGATGCATCCAAACAAGGTCAAGCTTTGCAAGACTCCTCGTGCATATGACTCATCGTGCTCAGGAGTTGCCAATCTGTAGTGGACCCCCAGTATGGCCTACCTTTTGCCAGTCATTCCTGGAAGCTGGTTAGTTTAAAATGGAGCCAAAGTGAAACTCAGAGAGGGACCGATTCACTTGGGATTAGCTAATGGTGACATTTCGTTTTGAAAGTGGACTGCTTAGTGTGAACTGTTTCCGGGCACAGAAACAAAGTGAAAGTAGATTAAAATACAAAGTAACAGCAGTAGGAGCAGCTGCAACCCACACTTTTATGCGATGAGGAAGAAGAAAGTAGGAGTGGAGAATCATTCTCTAAAATATGTCACTAAAACCTGATCAAGGTAGAGCTTTCCAGAATGGAACAGACATTGGAGCAGCTGTGTCCCCATGACTTCTGTGGCTGCTGCCATCTTGTCAGTGTCTGTGAGGCTCTCCAGCCAAATCCTTACAGTGCCCCAGTCAGAATTCCTTGGGTTAAAGCCTCACAAAGCAAAGAATGTTAATCTGGAAGGAAGTTTGGGCATCATATGGCCTGCTACCCACCTTTTGACAGATGGGTGTGCCAGCAAACTGTCATATATTACCTCATTTAATTCTTTCAGGGAAGACCTTCCTTATTGCCATTGCCAGACTGGGGAGGCTCTTTAGTTCTGCTTTGGGGATTGATAGCTTCCAATTCAACTGCCAGTTACTAGCTGCGTGCCCATGGGCAAGTTGTTGCATTCCTCATTTTGCATGTTTGTGAGGAAGGAAGGATATGATGTTTGGAAAGTCCATTGCACTGTGTTCCTCCCCCTATTGCTCCTTTCATTATAACATAATAGTAATAGCTCATATTTGTCTAATATGGTGTTTAGTGCATCTTCTAATGTGACAACTTTATGAGACAGACAAGTGCTATCAACAGCTTGTTGTTCAAGGTTACCCCAGCTAGAAATATAAATATATACATATACATACATACATACATAC
This sequence comes from Lipotes vexillifer, assembly GCF_000442215.2. Lineage (NCBI taxonomy): Eukaryota > Metazoa > Chordata > Mammalia > Artiodactyla > Lipotidae > Lipotes > Lipotes vexillifer. The sequence goes on from NW_006771758.1 coordinate 2,111,415, forward strand.
ATACATAAATGTATATGCAAAGGACCTGATCAAGGTCACATTGCCAAGGGACATTGTCAGCACTGAAGTCAAGTTTTATCTGACTCAAGTCCATGCTGTTTTTATTTTTTATTTTTTGTGCTGTTTTTGCAACATCACCCATTCTGTACCTGAAGTACTTAAGGTTATAACACAAGTCATACACAGAGCCTAGACTGTAGATATTGTCTTTGGCTCTCTAAGAAGAAGTGTCGGAATGAATAAAATGTAGACACAGTAATGTAAAGTGTAAAAATTTGGGGGGATATAGTTAGTCCAGTTTCATTGCCACTGAACAGTGACTTTTTTTTTTTTTTTTTTTTTTTTTTG
>NW_006771758.1:2112011-2128540 GCF_000442215.2 Lipotes vexillifer
GACCCCTGCATCGGCAGGCGGACTCTCAACCACTGCGCCACCAGGGAAGCCCGGACAGTGACATTTTTATAGCTTTGTCAGTAGTTAGGGAAATCGTAAGACCTGCAGTATTTTCACCAAATGGGAATGCAATGTGTGTGGTGGTTATGAGCTGAGGCTATTGTCTTTTACTGGAGTTGGAAACTTTAACCATTTCAGATCTGTTTCCTCATCTATAAAATGGGGTTTAAAAAATTGGTATAAGGATGTAAAGTGGTCAGTAAAAAGAGAAACCTGTATTTGACCTATAGTTGCTTAGGAGGGCCAACAGTATATGTTCTGTATGACAAACGAGATATTTTAAACACTATTAATATTTGGATATTCAAAACTTTAAGGCCTGATATCCTTTTATATTGGGGTTTTAGGTAGTATAAGATACTTTGGCCTTGGGGCTGATATAACGTATTTTCTAAAGCACTTCTGCAACAATGTCTAGGCACTGTGGCATATAATGTAGGAGTTGGATGCCACCTATTTCGGATATCTTAGTACATTTCACACACATTTTGAATATAAAACCAATGTAACAACTATTTTGAACGGGGTGGTTCTGCTCTTTGGATGTGCAATGGCCTCTGAGCATCCTCACTGGCAGCTTCTTAGCTGTCATGAAAATATTAATTATATAACTTTAAGTGGCAATTTTTAACCTAGTTCTGATAATGGGCCACTATGACTCCTCTAAAATTGTAGGTAAACTTTCTGTGTACGTGCATTTTTTTCCACAGAGAGAAAAAAAAAAGGTTCATTTTGGAAGGGTCCATGACAAAATGGTTTAAGAAGCACAACCTTACAGGTTAAATTAATAACTGTTAGTAACTTGGTATAACTCTTGCAAGCCTACAGCATTTAGCCATATGATTATTCAACTTTTCATTCATTACCAGAAGGCAATGTGAATATATTTGGTGTTTGCAGTGAAAATTCAATACTTTTTGTCTTTCTAATTCATTTTCCTTCTTGTTGAGCAGATGGGTATGGCACTGTGACCCAGTCTCCAGATGCCCTTTGGCATAACAATCAAACTGTAAGCATATTCCTTCCTACTTTATTAGCCAGATTCACTTGTATGTCTCCCTGGAAGCAAGTTACATTTAGAGATTGTTATTGTAAGACTAGTCCACACATTTCAAATAAAGGAAGAAAAGAATTTGACTCTTAAATTAGGGATGCTTTAATTAACTTAAAAAGTTTATATAGATGCACTAGTTGTCAGAAATACCTGAAAAGTGATATTTTACTCTCTCTCGACACACACACACACACACACACACACACACACACTACAGACTTTCTCCTGCCCAGAAAATTAGAAAAAACGAGTGAATTAATTCAAGGATCGTGCGTTAACGTTACATACCAAGGGCGACTTCAGTGATCGTTAGAGAGCTAACGTGCTTTGAATTGATGTGGTGGAGTGGGGGCCATCCCAACTAAAAGTATTATATAAATGAAAGTGTGCTTGCTTCAACATAGGCCCCCTAATATCCTTTTCCAACCCAATTGTCCTCCTATATAGAAATTTTGAGGCCACTTCTGAGTCTTTCTATACATAAACCTCCCCATATGATGACTTATTAAGGTCCTAACATCTTGAAAAACTTTGTGATTCTGTAGGATGTTGTCATACTTTTTCCACAGTTAGATTGAGAAAAATCTAAGGGGCTTTATTCTTATAATGTTCATCAAAACCTCATCTTTCTAAGTTAGAAGAATTTATCAATAGGTCCTTTACTCTTGGCTCCCTTGGGTGAACCAACTTTCCTTTTACCATGTGCAAGTAATTCTTAGAATAAGAGAAATTCAAGCTCAGGCAAAGTGGGGTTATTTAGTGTGAGGTCAAATGGCCTTATGTTACATACCTCAGTGACAATGAGAGCACCACCACAGAGGAATGATATTGAAGATTTTAACAACTCTTATGGTATGGGCACTGATCGATCTGATGGATATGTGCTGAATTTGTATATGCCTGTTAAATAGCAGAACTGCCACCATGTAAATGACTGTTACATTGTTATAGCTGGATTAAGAAAAAAGAAACAAACATTCTGAATGATGAGATTGTTCTTTACCTCAGTTACCGGCAGGACAGGTATGTTTAGCAGCAAGTAGAAGCAAGTTCACAACAGGCAAAATCGTGGGCTTTTTGTGTCTTGACTCTGAAGATGTCAAGGTGTCTCCCAGGTATCCTGAAACCAAGCAGCATATATTTCGACCCAGTAAATCAACTTCCTGAACTCCATATTAGGGAGAGAATTGAACAAATATGTGAAGATGTATAAGAAAAGATGTTCATTGCTGTTATTTATAGTCATGAAAATGTTATAAACAACCTAAATGTTCAATAATAAGGGATTAATTACTTAGTCAATTAAGCATGCCCACTTATTGCCATTAAGCATGTTGTCACTGCAGTACATTTACTGACATGAGAAGACAGTGTTGATTGTTAAATGAAAAAACTAACTTTTAAAATAGTGTAGGGACTTCCCTGGCGGTCCAGTGGTTAATAAGACTCTGCGCTTCCAATGAAGCGGGTGCTGGTTCGATCCCTGGTTGGGGAGCTAAGATCCCAAATGCCACGCAGCACGACCAAAAAATTGTGTGTGTGTGTGTGTGTGTGTGTGTATAGTGTATATACTGTAGTATATATTGAATATAGTAACTGCTTCTGTTAAGAAAAACACTAGGATAAAATTCTAGAAGAGTATGTAATGAAAAATGGTAATAGTGGCTGTTTCTGGATGTTGGGATTATGGTTGATTTTTGTTTTCCTTTCTTTATGCTTAGCTGCACATTCTAAAATGAAACTGCAGTTTTCATGTAACATAATATTTTTGAAAAGGAAGCAAAGCCTGCTTCCTGTAACTCCATGTTCCATGTAACCACTTTACCCCCCACAAGTAAGGTAATTACATAGCTTTTCCCTCCCAAGACACTGGCTGTTCCCCCTTTAAGCAAAGACAGCTCATATGCTAAGTCACCATCCTTTGTGTTCCTCATAGTGTTGATCAGGAAGTACCTAAATTATCTTTCCCAAGAACCCTATTTAATCTGCATTTGACAGACAGAGAAACAGAGGTTCAGAGAGGATAAATAACATGTCTAGGGTCACACAGCAACTAAGTAAAAAAGCTGGAATTTTGACTCCAGAGATTAAACTCTTACGCAGGAAGAGATTTGAGACTTAATCTTTTTCTCTGATCTTCACTTCCTTTCTGTTAAAATACCTACCCCATGGGGCCTCTTTAGGATTAGAGTTAAGTTATGTAAAGGGGCTGAACATGATTCATGGCGTATTTCGGTTTTATTCCGGGAGGTGATGATCCCTTATGAACCATACTAGGAGATTTAAATAAACTTGTATTTCTTTCCAATTGTGCAACATTTTAATTGTTAAGCAGGGCCATGTATATGAGCATCTACTTTCAAGTCCATTTATAAATACATAGATGGAATCTTGAATTCTAGTTAAAAAAAAAGTTTTGCAATCAAGGGCCAATTTTAATAATTGAACACATTCACATAGCTTGAGGTAACACCACCACGTCAACTTATATAGGAACAAAAATTGTTGTTTTCTTTTTTAATATCATAGGAGGATTATTTATGAAAATAGCTTATTAATTTTTTAAAATAGTTATAATTTACATATAATAAAGCACACTCATTTGAAGTGTACAGTTTGAGTTTTGACAAATGTATACACCTCTGTAAATACCACCGCAAGCAAGAGATAAAACATTTCCACCATCCCCAAATACATTTTGAATTCTAAATTGTCTTAGAATTTCACCACATGGTTATAACTTTAAATCATTTGGTCTTACCCCTCATGATCCGGAACTAGCCAAAGGCCAATAAAGATAAGTGTGTCTGTGTACATTATTTTCAGAAATGTTTTCTACCCATAATTGTAAGAAGTTTTTTTTTTTTTTTTTTTATCTGCTGATGTTTCCTTAGCTTGTGACGCTGGCACAAGATCCATGGATGAACACCAATAAGGGAGTCTACATTGGAATCTGTGTTACTGCCTTGGTATCATTGCTCACATTTTTGGTTTTCATGATTAGCAAAAGTAAGTCACCTCAGGACTGTGCCTGCGGGAGTTTTCTTGAACCAAACTGCCTGTAGCCCTCATAACTTCCTTGGTTTTTACCTTGTTCTTTTTTTATTTTTTCTTTATCTTAAAATTATTGTCCCATAGAGAGAAACATGATATTTAAATTCTCCATAGGAGAAATTAAATATGGAGAAATAGGCATTGATTGGGTAGAGTTGGGGTTTGGAAGGCAGCAAACCATTGTAACATATAAGATGTGTTCACTCCTCCTTTCCCCCTTCCCTCAAGAACCAAGTTTTGGCCCTATAGGGGGTGAAATTGTTGAGGGTGTTACAACACCCACTTAACAGAAGAAGCAACTGGGACATTGAGAGGGATACATGATTTCAGGGCTAAGAGTAGAGCAAAGGGGTTCACAAGGCAGCCATCCAGGGCCTCCTGGTCTCCTTCCACCAGTTGTGCGTGTATGTAAAACCTGTCACCTATGGAAGAAACACAATCCCCCATTTTTTTTACAGTGAAATATAATTGCATTATAGTAAGTTGGGACATGTGGGTGAATACACTAAACTATTAGTAAACATGAGATACTTTACACTAAGGGGCTTATTTGGCTCCTACAGATTCGAAAAAAGTTACCTGGAGTTATCAGGCGAGGGTCCAGATTGGTTTTTTTCCCCTTCTTTTTAAAGATATTTTCTTGTAAATTAATTTTTTCAGCTTCTGAGGTCTGTACAGATTTTGTTCATATCAAAGTAATAACAGTAATAATATACTTGTTTGGGAAAAAAATCTCATGAACTCTGTCTTACATGTTTAATTTTCTCTCACTTCTTCCCCAATTTAGGATATTTTTGCCTGAGTAGCAAGGTGGAGCTACTACGGTAAGGTTGAAAGAGTTTGTGTCAATGCCTTTTGATATTCTTACTCTAATAAAAATAAGGATAATTTCTCTCTCCCTCTCTTTTCCTTCTGAACTCTCCATTTTATACTCTGGATCCTGAAAAATCTAGTATATAGGGCACCTCCATTGCCGTCCAACCTTCCAGTGATATTTTTAGCATCTCTGTATTTCCCTGGAATTGTGCCAGAACTGCTCCAGAAACAGTACCTCAAACCTGACCGCTTAGAGCAAGAGAACTAAATTGCAGATTTTGTTTGATGGGACATTTGAATGGGTTGTTTGGTTTGTTATTTGATTTCATTCAGTGCTTTGTTTATTGAGTGTGTATTGAATGCCTACTAAATTCCAAAGAGATGGACAAAACAGAAACGTATAAATGAGTAAGCAGGGTATTTTTAGAACTTGCAGAGAAATGCCATGGGGAATACAGAGCAAGGCAATAGGCTATGTGAGTGAGCCCCAAAGGAGCAGAAGGCAGTTCTGCAAAGATCTGGAGGAAGATGACTCCAGGCTGAAGACATACAAAGGCACAGGCTAAGGCACGTGCTTCCAGCTCCCCACCCTTCCCACCATCCCCATTGTTACATGCCCAGCCTGCTCTGTTCCTTTACATTAGTTGTTGGGCCTCATAGCATTTGAATTTTTTGCAAATCTACCACACTGCCCAGGGAAAGTGAAATCCTCTTTATATGCATTCATGTAGTCATTTCCCCAAACACCTGTCTGTAATGGTAGGAAACCTCTGCCTACTTCCAAATCCAAATAGCCTGCTTCATTTGGTCCAGCTTGGACTTTTTTTTTTTTTTTTTTGAGGTATAGTTGTTTTACAATGTTGTGTTAGTTTCTACCGTACAGCGAAGTGAAGTAGGGTTCCCTGTGCTATACAGCATTTTCTTTTTAATTATCTATTTTATACATATTGGTGAATATATGTTAATCCCAATCTTCCAATCCATCCCTCCCCTCCCCCACTTTCCCCCCTTGGTGTCCATATGTTTGTTCTCTACATCTGTGTCTCTATTTCTGCCTTGCAAACTGGTTCATCTATACCATTTTTCTAGATTCCACATATATGCATTAATATACGATATTTGTTTTTCTCTTTCTGACTTACTTCACTCTGTATGACAGTCTCTAGGTCCATCCACGTCTCTACAAATGACCCAGTTTCGTTCCTTTTTATGGCTGAGTAATATTCCATTCTCTATATGTACCACATGTTCTTTATCCATTCATCTGTCGATGGGCATTTAGGTTGCTTCCATGACCTGGCTATTGTAAATAGCACTGCAATGAATATTGGGGTGCACGTGTCTTTTTGAATTATGGTTTTCTCTGGGTATATGCCCAGTAGTGGGATTGCTGGGTCATATGATAATGTAGATTTTCTGATGATGGCCGTTCTAACTGGTGTGAGGTGATACCTCATTGTAGTTTTGATTTGCATTTCTCTAATAATTAGTGATGTTGAGCAGCTTTTCAAGTGCTTCTTGGCCATCTGTATGTCTTCTTTGGAGAAATGTCTATCTAGGTCTTCTGCCCATTTTTGGATTGGGTTGTTTGTTTTTCTGATATTGAGGTACATGAGCCGTTTATATATTTTGGAGATTAATTCTTTGTCCATTGATTCGTCTGCAAATATTTTTCCCATTCTGAGGGTTGTCTTTTCATCATGTTTATACTTTCCTTTGCTATGCAAAAGCTTTTAAGTTTCATTAGGTGCCATTTGTTTATTTTTGTTTTTATTTCCATTACTCTAGAAGGTGGGTGAGAAAAGATCTTGCTGTGATTTATGTCAAAGAATGTTCTTCCTATGTTTCCCTCTAAGAGTTTTATAGTGTCCGGTCTTACATTTAGGTCTCTAATTCATTTTGAGTTTATTTTTGTGTATGGTGTTAGGGAGTGTTCTAATTTCATTCTTTTACATGTAGCTGTCCAGTTTTCCAAGCACCACTTATTGAAGAGACAGTCTTTTCTCCATTGTATATCCTTGTCTCCTTTGTCATAGATTAGTTGACTATAGGTGCATGGGTTTATTATCTCTGGGCTTTCTATCCTGTTCCATTGATCTAAATTTCTGTTTTTGTGCCAGGACCATATTGTCTCGATTACTACAGCTTTGTAGTATAGTCTGAAGTCAGGGAGTCTGATTCCAGATCTTTTTTGTTTGTTTTTTTTCTCAAGATTGCTTTGGCTATTTGGAGTCTTTTGTGTCTCCATACAAATTTCAAGATTTTTTGTTCTAGTTCTGTAAAAAATGACATTGGTAATTTGATAAGGATTACATTGAATCTGTAGATTGCTTTGGGTAGTATAGTCATTTTCACAATATTGATTCTTCCAATCCAAGAACATGGTATATCTCTCCATCTGTTTGTGTCATCTTTGATTTCTTTCATCAGTGTCTTACAGTTTTCTGAGTACAGGTCTTTTACCTTCTTATGCAGGTTTATTCCTAGGTATTTTATTCTTTTTGTTGCAATGGTGAATGGGATTGTTTCCTTAATTTCTCTTTCTGATCTTTCGTGGTTAGTGTATAGGAATGCAAGAGATTTCTTTGCATTAATTTTGTTTCCTGCAACTTTACCAAATTCATTGGTTAGCTCTAGTAGTTTTCTGGTTCTTTAAAAATTGCCATTGGTAATTTGATAAGGATTGCTTTGCATCTTTAGGATTTTCTGTGTGTAGTATCATGTCATCTGCAAATAGTGACAGTTTTACTTCTTCTTTTCCAATTCATATTCCTCTTATTTCTTTTTCTTCTCTGATTGCTGTGGCTAAGACTTCCAAAACTATGTTGAATAATAGTGGCGAGACTGGACATCCTTGTCTTATTCCTGATCTTAGAGGAAATGTTTTCAGTTTTTCACCATTGAGAATGATGTTGCTGTGGGTTTGTGGTATATGGCCTTTATTATGTTGAGGTACCTTCTCTCTATGCCCACTTTCTAGAGAGTTTTTATCATAAAAAAGTGTTGAATTTTGTCAGAAGCTCTTTCTGCATCTGTTGAGATGATCACATGGTTCTTATTCTGCAATTTGTTAATATGGTGTGTCACATTGATTGATTTGCATATATTGAAGAATCCTTGCATTCCTGGGATAAATCCCATGTGATCATGGTGTATGATCCTTTTAATGTGCTGTTGCATTCTGTTTGCTACTATTTTATTGAGGATTTTTGCATCTATATTCATCAGTGATATTGGTCTGTAATTTTCTTTTTTTGTAGTGTCTTTGTCTGGTTTTGGTATCAGGGTGATGGTGGCCTTGTAGAATGAGTTTGTGAGTGTTCCTTCCTCTGCAATTTTTTGGAGGAGTTTGAGAAGGATGGGTGTTAGCTCTTCTCTAAATGTTTGGTGGAATTCACCTGTGAAGCCACGTGGTCGTGGACTTCTGTTTGTTGGAAGGTTTTTAATCACAGTTTCAATTTCATTACTTGTGATTGGCCTGTTCATATTTTCTATTTCTTCCTGGTTAAGCCTTGGAAGGTTATACCTTTCTAAGGATTTGTCCGTTTCTTCCAGGTTATCCATTTTATTGGCATAGAGTTTGTTGTAGTGGTTTCTTATGATGCTTTGTATTTCTGCGGTGTCTGTTGTAACTTCTCCTTTTTCATTTCTAATTTTATTGATTTCAGTCCTTTCCCTCTTTTTCTTGATGAGTTTGTCTAAAGGTTTATTTATCTTCTCAAAGAACCAGCTTTTAGTTTTATTGATCTTTGCTATTTTTTCCTTTGTTTCTATTTCATTTTTTTCTGCTCTAATGTTTATGATTTCCTTCCTTCTGCTAACTTTGGGTTTTGTTTGTACTTCTTTTTCAAGTTCCTTTAGGTGTAAGTTTAAATTGTTTATTTGAGATTTTTCTTGTTTCTTGAGGTAGGGTTGTATTGCTATAAACTTCCCTCTTAGAACTGCTTTTGCTGCATCCCATAGATTTTTGGATCATCGTGTTTTTGTTGTCATTTGTCTCTAGGTATTTTTTGATTTCCTCTTTGATTTCTTCAGTGATCTCTTGGTTATTTAGTAGCATATTGTTTAGCTTCCATGTGTTTGTGTTTTTTACATTTTTTTTCCTGTAATTTATTTCTAATATCCTAATGTTGTGGTTGGAAAAGATGCTTGATACAATTTCAATTTCTTTAAATTTACCGAGGCTTGATTTGTTACCCAAGATGTGATCTATCCTGGAGAATGTTCCATGCACACTTGAGAAGAAAGTGTAATCTTCTGTTTTTAGATGGAATTTTCTATAAATATCAATTAAATATATCTGGTCTACTGTGTCATTTAAAGCTTTTGTTTCCTTATTTATTTTCATTTTGGTTGATCTGTCCATTGGTGGAAGTGAGGTGCTAAATTCCCCCACTACTATTGTGTTATTGTCGATTTCCTCTTTTACAACTGTTAGCAGTTGTCTTATGTATTGAGGTGCTCCTGTGTTGGGTTCATATATATTTGTAATTGTTATATCTTCTTCTTGGATTGATCCCTTGATCATTATGTAGTGTCTTTCCTTGTCTCTTGTAACATTCTTTAATTTAAATTCTATTTTATCTGACATGAGTATTGCTACTCCAGCTTTCTTTTGATTTCCATTTGCATGGAATATGTTTTTCCATCCCCTCACTTTCACTCTATATGTGTCCCTAGGTCTGAAATGGGTCTCTTGTAGACAGCATATATATGGGTCTTGTTTTTGTATCCATTCAACAAGGCTGTTTCTTTTGGTTGGAGCATTTAATCCATTCATGTTTAAGGTAATTATCGATATGTATGTTCCTATGACCATTTTCTTAATTGTTTTGTGTTTGTTTTTGTAGGTCCTTTTCTTCTCTTGTGTTTCCCACTTAGAGAAGTTCCTTTAGCATTTGTTGTAGAGCTGGTTTGGTGGTGCTGAATTCTCTTAGCTTTTGCTTGTCTGTAAAGCTTTTAATTTCTCCATCGAATCTGAATGAGATCCTTGCCGGGTAGAGTAATTTTGGTTGTAGGTTCTTCCCTTTCATCACTTTAAGTATATCATGCCACTCCCTTCTGGCTTGTAGAGTTTTTGTTGAGAAATCAGCTGTTAACCTTATGGGAGTTCCCTTGTATGTTATTTGTCATTTTTCCCTTGCTGCTTTCAATATTTTTTCTTTGTCTTTAATTTTTGCCAATTTCATTACTATGTATCTTGGTGTGTTTCTCCTTGGGTTTATCCTGTATGGGACTCACTGCACTTCCTGGACTTGGGTGGCTATTTCCTTTCCCATGTTACAGAAGTTTTCGACTATAATCTCTTCAAATATTTTCTCTTGTCCTTTCTCTCTCTCTTCTCCTTCTGGGACCCCTATAATCCAAATGCTGTTGCATTTAATGTCCCAGAAAATCTCTTAGGCTGTCTTCATTCCTTTTCATTCTTTTTTCTTTATTCTGTTCCGTGGCAGTGATTTCCACCATTCTGTCTTCCAGGTCATTTATCCGTTCTTCTGCATCAGTTATTCTGCTATTGATTCCTTCTAGTGTATTTTTCATTACAATTATTGTATTATTCATCTCTGTTTGTTTGTTCTTTAATTCTTCTAGGCCTTTGTTAAACATTTGTTGCATCTTCTTGACCTTTGCCTCCATTCTTTTTCTGAGGTCCTGGATCACCTTCACTATCATTATTCTGAATTCTTTTTCTGGAAGGTTGTCTATCTCCACTTCATTTAGTTGTTTTTCCAGGGTTTTATTTTGTTTCTTCATCTGGGACATGGTCCTCTGCCTTTTCATTTTGTCTGTCTTTCTGTGATTGTCCAGCTTGGGCTTTAAACAGGTCTTTCTTCGATTCCAAATCCATCCCTCTTAAGCTGCCAGCTGTTATTCCTAGTTCTCTTTCATTGGATGTTATTACATAGTCTTTCCTATGTCTGAGTTAAGCATATGAGCCAATGCACAGAACATGCCTTGAACTATGCCAAACATATTGCAAGTGTTCCATAAACATTGGCTTTTATTATTGCAGTCATGCCCTTCACAGCAGTGAACCTGTAAACCCTTCATAGGCACTATTATTATTCTTAGTCTACAGATTGGAAAACAGGTTTAGAGATGTTAAGTAACATTCAAGGTCACACCCCACAGCAGGTAAAAGACTCAATCTTTTTAATTAGAGTCCAAAACCCATACTTATAGAAATTTTTGACTATCTGCTTCCAGGAATGGAAGAAAAAAAATACTCCCTTCAGGCACAAAAGCATGAAGGATAGCATCCTTTTAGTTTATTTTTGTCCTTTTGCTGTTAACGTTTTTTTAAAGCTTCACTTTTTGAAAAGAAAATATTTATTGTAGGAAATACTATATAACACAGAAAAGCAAAGCAAAACAAAACCAAAAATGAACATTTCCCCATGAAGTTATTTTTGGTGCATCTATATCACATTGACCCATTTTGAGCTGCTGACACCTAAACGGTTTCCACACATGTGTGACTAATCCGTTTAAAGATCAGAGCTGAATGAAGATGGAGTACATTTCATATCATTTCTGGGCAGGCTTAACTAATAAAAAGTAGTAACTATATACACTACAAATTATAAAAGAGTAGCAATATCAAAACTCCACAAATGACCTATTCATATTGATGTGTGAGCATATGTGTTATAAAAGTCATTTAACCCATGGCTTTCTAATTTTGACCATTAAGGCATGGTAAGATTTTTGACTCCATGATCTAGTATACACTTTGATGAAACAATACTATTTTACTATACCAGTATGCTCTGATATTTTGTATATTTATATATATTTATCTTAAAAACAGGATATAGAGCACTAAATAGATTTAATAACCCTCTCTAAAGGGTCACAGTCCACAGTTGGAAAAACACTAGCCAAACCATTACCTAGCCATCTTTGAGAATATGTATACTGGTTTAGTACTTCAATTTGATGTCTGATGTTTGTCTTCTTAGATTTTCTTTCTTTGTTTTTTTTAAAAATATTTATTTATTTATTTGGCTGCATCGGGTCTTAGTTGTGGCACATGGGATCTTCTTTGAGGCATGTGGGATCTTTTGTTGCAGTGCATGGGCTTCTCTCTAGTTGTGGTGTACGGGTTTTCTCTCTCTAGTTGTGGCACGTGGGCTCCAGAGTGTGTGGGCTTTGTAGTTACAGCATGAGGGCTCTCTCACTGAGGCCTGCAAGCTCAGTAGTTCTGGCACACGGGCTTAGTTGCCCCATGGCATGTGCAATCCTAGTTCCCCGACCAGGGTTCGAACCTGCATCCCCTGCATTGGAAGGCAGATTCTTTACCACTGGACCATCAGGGAAGTCCCTAGATTTTCAATTTTTGTATTCTATTACATGAGACTCCAGAAGGAGACCAGTCTGAGGTTTTTGAAACTACTGCTGAGGTTTTCTACCTGCTTATTAAACAGACTTTCCTGAAATTTCATATTCACAACTCTGAAAGCTTGTATTTATTTCATAGGCTGTGTGAATGGGGTTCTGGGAAATGCAAATACCCAATCTTGCTTGAACGTAAACAAATGCACTGCTCATACTTGAGAAGTGGTCTGCTTTTCTCTTACTCAGTGTTATTCTTTCTGTAGTGTGATTCCGTTGAGGGACTCTCACATTGGAGCTTTGAAAAATGCAGCTCTGAAGCCTGTCCGAGCAGAAGACAATATCTACATTATTGATGACCTTCATTAAGTCATGGATCCAGTGGCCTTCTAAGGCGTTACGCCCTTGACTGTGGGAGACGGTGACCAGATATCACTGTGCCAGAGTCCTTTCATGAAACAGGACAATTTTTCCGTCAGTTTCCCATGGCATTCCAACCAGTCGGTGATATTGGGTAGAGTGAGTCTAGCTCATCTGTGTACCGTCAACCTCTGTAACATTGTCCTAATTTTTTATACTAAAACTGTCTCAATCTTTCTGGTCATTGCAGAGCTCTCTCCAAAACATGAAATTTATTCCTTAGAATTGTACATTCTCTTTAGACCCTATGAATCCTGTTTTCTATCAAGAATTCTCCTTGGGGAGACAGAATAAACACTACTACCTCAGTTACCAAAGCTGTCAAGAAGAGCTGAGTACCACTTAAAATCAACAAATCCAATTTGGGACTTAAAGGACTTAACTTGGAAGCATTTCATGATTGTCTTTTTTTTTTTTAATCAAGCAACTTCAAATGTTATATTCCTTAGGGCCCCCAAGGGTTTCAAATCATGGGAGTGTACAGGTTTTTATTCACACAATGGGAAAATAGAAGTGAATGTGATTTTGCCATTATAGGTATATCTGGTTTCTCAGGGCTCTGGAAATAGAAGTGCTTTCCCTGGGACCAGGATGGGTATTTTAGCCGTTAGAAGAAGCTAGTGCAGTGAGTGGACCATGGAGACACCAGGGGAAGAAAATCAATTGCCATATGATTTATGCTGTTTCTGCTACATTGGTGCCACAGTTCTAGGCACTTATGTAGACAACTGGCAGACTCTCTGATGTAACTTTTAGAATGAGGCAGGGTGGAAATAAAAGGAAAAAAGAGGGGGAGGGAGTAGTAAAAGAGGCTTTCTGACTTAGAAAAGCTAGTTTGCAAATATAGTAGTGTTGTTTGAGAGTGTTACCCGTTTCAACCGAAATGCTAAATTGTCCTCAAACCACTTTGATTTTTAAAATTGTTTTGGAAGGATAAAGGGTCTTTTTCATATTGAATCAATTCCTGTGTTATATCTTTTTCACAGCTCAATTAAATTTTTGGTTTTTCCAGAAGTGTTAGAGAAAGGCTAACGGTAAGGGTATTTTTAGTCACTAGGAGCATTTCTACATGAACAGTTAACAAGACTGGAAATTAATTTTAATTTGAGTAAACCCTGAAACAACTCATGCTTGAGTTATTTGGGAGGTGTTCAGAGCTACTCACACCAAAGTGGTCCATGAGGGTTGGATGCTTGTTTTTGAAGGCAATGTTTTTGACATTTCTGCGGAGTTCTGGGAAATTAACAGGACCTCTGAATAAAGGTTATGGGGCAAAGAAGATTGCTAAACATTGTATACTAGTTTTCACAAGTGGGACCAGACTGATCTAGTTTAAAAAATTATGTTCCAACTACAGGGATTTTTTTTTTTTTTAATTCAAGACAATATTCATAACCATAGTGATTTCAAATTAATGTCAAGATGTATAACTTCTCTGGAAAGAGCTAACATCGGACTGCATCCCTATGCAGCCAGGGCCCCACTAGATGGCACCACATCCCTCAGCACCCCCAGCCCTTGCCTTGCCTGCAGGCTCATGTTTGTTACCTGCTTTGTGGCTTGTGGGGCTTTGAATTTTTGATGCGTGCTCTATTCTCCATATCCTTCCTGGAGTTTTGTGATGGCACATTACAGGTTGTGAGAATTTGATCAACTTTATTCAATCCAGCATTTCCAAAATTTGTTTAAAATCCCTGAGCACCATGACTACTGGCATACCCAGTAGCATTCTGTGAAACAAGATGTGGAGCCTGGGAGAAAGCAGATGGTACACAGAATTAGAGATAGGACCTGAGTTCTAATCCTAACTCTTACCAGTAACATTGGATGACATTAGGATAAATCATTCTTTATGCCTAAGTTTTTAATATATTTTTTAATGAAGTAGAGATGATTTACAATGTTGTGCTAAATTTTTTTTACACCTCTTAGAATTATTTCCAAACATACATTGGTGTATAGTGGTAATTCTAATGACATATTCTTTGTGAGAAAAATAAAAGTGAAAAACACTACAGAAATGCAAAGGTTTCTTTTGTGTGTGTGTGGAGTTGGTAGTGATAGATCTAGCATCAGTGCTCAGTAAATAATTTCAACGGTGTTGCATTCATAAGTCTCTTACTATATGGTACCTTTTATTATTTTTCTGAATAATGTTTCTGTTTTTGAAAAGTTGATATTGGGTAATTTGGCTATCATTTTAAACTGTACAAAAATTTGTCAATAACTGAGAGGGAGCATGGGTTAGAGGGAAGGAAGGGGAGGTACTTAGTTAATATTAAATTCTTTTCTGTAAAACTACCAATTTTATATAATGAATTTACTTTTGTTTTTGATCTTTTGAGACCATCGAGATTTCATTTTCTACAATCGATCTTGGGGCTTTAGGACACTGGTATCATTAAAGCTATATATTTGAACTTAGGAACTTTTGCACATCTTTAAAAGTAGAGGAACCAATCTTTCATTGATGGCTATGAAGATAATTTTGTGAGTACATGCAAGTGTGAGGGACTCCTCATCATGAGCTTGATTTGTACGTACACTCATTAATAAAACACATTTTTGTTTTCATTTTGGAAATGGACTTGTTTTCTTATTCTCATCATATAGTCAAGGCCAGCCATCTTCAATTTGCTGTGGATTCTCAGGACAAGGGCAAATGGGGCATGATTTGAGAGTCAGGTGTGCCTGACATTCCTCTAGGTGCTGTGGGTGGAACAGAGAACAGCGCTGAACTCCAATTCCCAAGAAGCTCCAATTCAGTAGGAAAGAAAACCCCACACCATCCATTCTCGTGCTGGTAATGATAAGGAAAAAAAGATATACACCAGTAGAGCTGAACTTCTCAAACATGGCATTTTGGGCCGGATAACCCTTTGTGGTAGGGGGCTGTGCTGTGCATTATAGGATTGTTTATCAGCATCCCTGGCCTCTACTCACTAGAGGACACTTGTGCCCCCCAGGTGGTGACAACTGCAAATGTCTGCAGACATTACCAATGTCTCCTGAGAGGCAATATCACCCTTGGTTGAAAACTGCTGTGATAGAGGATGCCTGGAGGGGAGCGTTTGTGGGGAATTGGTGTAGCTTTTGCTGAGTTGGTCAGGAGCTGCCTCTGGGAAAGCAGTGACGTTTGAGTTGAAACCGAAAGAATGCGTAGGTGGCAGTGACGTGAAGAAATCCAGCAAATGCAGAGGCCCTGAGGTAGGAATAAGCTTGTATGTTAAGAGGGAGAAAGTATGGTGTGTTCCAAGGACTAAAAACGCCAAGTGCGGCTGAGGCAGCGTGAGTGAGGAAGATTGAAAAGAAATGAAGCTGGAGAAGCGGGTGCCGTTTTTAGGTGCTGATGCAAAGGGCTGTATGAACATATCCGTTTGAGAAGAATCCCATTCTTGGAAAACAAAGCACTTTTGCTACTAGGGGTTGAACCTGCAGATTTTAACATTTATTAATGTGCTGTAGTGATACTGTCCGAAGTTCAGATATAAAAAGCCAGTTTGGTTGGAGCGACAGGAGGGTACCTGGGGGAAGGACAGGGGTGCATCCTGGCAGTGAGGGACTTTCCACAGGGCTGTGTGAGGGCACCCATGCCTAGGAAGAGGGGTCCTGGAAGAAGAGACTCCAAAGTTTGAATCACATCGGCCCAGACGCAGCTGAACCCACTCTTTCTAAACTTACAGCTTTGAATTAGTGGGGTGGAGCAGGGGCTTCCTTCAGCTAGTCAACAATGGATTTTTTTTTTTTTTTTTTTTGCGATATGTGGGCCTCTCACCGTCGTGGCCTCTCC
>NW_006771758.1:2128784-2159321 GCF_000442215.2 Lipotes vexillifer
GGCGGACTCCCAACCACTGCGCCACCAGGGAGGCCCAACAATGGATTTTTTAAATAGTTAGGTGTTTTAATGTATATTTTTAGAACACGATGCATCAAAACCGTGATTTAATGGATATTATTTAGGATGACTACAATTTTAAAGTTGACCTAAAACAACTTGAGTGAACAATAGCAAAAGGGCACTGAATATGGCAAAGGTTATGTAGATGCCTGAAGTCAGGGAGGCAATGAGTTAGATCAACTGGGATCTCCTTAGAATACAGATTCCTGGGCTCTGCTCCTAGAGATTCTGATTCAGTAAGAGAGGTGGGCCCTAGGAGTTTATTTTTTGTTGGTTTAAATTACAGAAGATAAGCTACTAAAAATTATTTTACATTTCAACAAAAACATTCAGAATTCATGAAAGAATATGTAGAAAGAAGAGCATGCAATAATCCTCCATTTCTACTTATGTGAGCAGTAAATTTCATGAAATGAACATGACAACTTTATATTTAGACTGTGTGGGTATCTGATGGGCTTTTGAGGGTAAAAGAAATTGCTCACTCTTGAGTCCCTAAAATATAGGAACACCCTAAGAAATGTAGGGTAGCATATTTTCTCTCGGGTTTTGCTGAAGTGTTTCTTCAAGGTTCATAGCGCTCTCTAGAAGGAATGGAATACTTGTCAAAATTTATCATTTGTTCTCCGTCTGGTCAAGGTCTTCTGTCAGTTGGTTGTGGACAGCTTTGATGGGGGAAGTGTCAGGATACAAATCCTCTCAAGACTTTGTTTCTTCTTTGACTCCTGATCACATCAGATCATCTGAAGAAGTATAGACAAAGCCATTGCTGCAGCCACTGCAAAGGTACTAATAAGACAACAAAAACCCAGATGGAGCCTTTAGTAGCCTTGGTGTAGAGTGTGAGCAGGGTGTATGGAGGCTGAGGGAGGAAGAGTCGAATCCTGAGAACTCCTGGGGATCTAACTTTAAATTTCCCTTGGGAATTCTCAAGGCTCCTAAGGGCCTTTGCAACTCTGAGTTGGAGTCTTTGGTGGTCCCAACGTCCCCTACGTTCTTTTCCACATGGCTACTAGTGTAATCAAAGAAACCAAGGTCTGATTGTGCTACATGTGAGATGAAAATCCTCCCACTGCTCCCCAGTGGGTACAAGTCCCTACTCCATCATAAGCCCTTCACAACTTCTCCCTTGTCTGCTTGCTTCATGCAGCCCCTCCATGCGGTGCTAGGGCAGATATAAATGCCTCAGATACCCACTCTCCACTCCGTAGGTCAACCCATCTTGGGGGGATGCTTGTCTCCTGTCTCCCCACCAGGCATGCCGTTCCTCAAGGTTCAGCTCAACTGTTACCTCTTCATACTTTCTCAACCTCATCCCTGTAGACAGAATTAATCCCTCTTATGAACACTTCTATGCAGCCCATTGTAGTCACTCAATGGATAATACAGAGTTCCTCCCATGCACCAGGCATGGTGCTAGTGCCTGACTCAGGTCCTTCTGCATGAGGCCAGCACCCCAGCTAGCATGTGTGGTACCTTGGGTGAATTGCAAAGAGGCCTCCTCCTTCTGGCTGACAGAGCCCTGAGCCAGGGCAGAGACTTGTCAAATTGAATCTCTACGAACTCTCACTTTAAATAGTGACCCTAGAACTTAGTCCTTTGTATAAGAGGTCTTTGGGTTGATGATGTTTTTATACTGAGCTCTTTGAGGGAAGTGTATGTAGTTTCCCAGCATCTAGCTTACACATAGTAGGTGCTCAATACATATCCATGACGATTAGTGAATACATCGACTGAAAGAATGTTTCCTAGAGCCTTCTTGTGTGTGCTGGGGACGGGATGGGTCATGGAAGAGTGTCTCTGAAACCAGAAACAACCCCCTTCCTATGACTGGGTGGAGTGTAGGAGCCTGTGTGAACCCCACAGACTCGCTGAGACTAGTAATTTACAACCTCGACTGCACATTAGAATCACGTGGGAACCCATTTCCACACCAATCAAATTAGGATCTCAGCAGGTGGGGCCCAGGTAGTGTTAGCCTTTTCAGCCTCCCCAGATGATTTCAATGTGTAGCTTAGGTTGAGAACAGCTGACCTAGAGAGAGTTGGAGAGGGAAGGTAACAGCATGTTTTCTTGTTGTGTGTGACAAGCGCTCTGGAAAAGCTTAAAAGATACAACCAAAACAGGAACACATCAACAGTGGGCCGGGGCAGGTGAACGACCAAGTCGGGAAAGGGCACGACGCCGGGTGCCAGCTGATCTGTCCTCCATCTGGCTTCCTTGGCAATGGCATGATGTTGATGGCAGCCCTGGGAACAAGAAGTCTGGATGCTGCCATGCTTTTGTAAGGCTTCTCGGAAAGCTGGCCCACAGCTGCCTCGTTTGACCGTCCCTGGGCCTCCGAGGAACTGTTTTCTTCCACCAGTTGTAAAAATAAGCAAAGAAGAAAGTCCCCTTTGGCCTCTGAGGAAGTGCTCTAAGGTAACCTTCTCTGTTTTGTGCTGTCAACTGCTGACATGGGGTATGCTCTGTCTGGCGGTTCCTGCACCTGCTGGAGCCTAAACAAGATACTTGGATGATGAATGTTTCGCATATTTCTCAATAGATTTTATTTTTTAGAGCAGTGTCAGGGTCACAGCAAAATTGAGTGGAAAGTACAGAGAGTTCCCATATGGCCGCCTTCCTCTCCCCACAATACACAGCCTCCCCCACCATCCACATCTCTCGCGAGCGTGGTACATTTGGTACAATTTATGAACCAGCATTGCCACATCATTATCAACTGGAGTCCATAGTTTACATTGGGGTTCACACTTCGTTAGGTGCATGCTACAGGTTTTGACAAATGGATCATTACACGCGTCCACCATTACAGTATCATGCAGAATAGTTTTATTGCCCTATTTACTGTTCTGTGCTCCACCTATTCATTCCTTCCTCCCCCCCAAACCTGCGACAACCACTGACCTTTGACTCCATAGTTTTACCTTTTCCGAGATTTCACGTGGCTGGAATTATACAATACGTAGGCTTTTCAGGTCGACTTCTTTCACTTACCAATATGCATTCAAGGTTCCTCTGTTTCTTTTTGTGGCTTCATAGCTCATTTCTTTTTATTGTGGAATAATATTTTATAGTTTAAATGTCCCTCAGTTTGTTTGTTCATTGACCTATTGAAAGATATTTTGGTGGCTTCCAAGTTTTGGCAACTGTGGATAAAACTGCTGTAAACATTCATGAGCATGATTGATGGATTGTATGGTGAGAGTTTGCTTAGTTTTGTAAGAAATTACTAAACTGTCTTCCCAAATAGCTATACCATTTTTTGTTCGCGTCAGCAATGAATGAGAGTTCCTGTTGTTTCACATCCTTACCAGCAATTGGTATTGGATTATAACCATTCTAATAGGTATGTTGTGGTGTCTCATTTTAATTAGCATTCCCCAATAACATATGATGTTGAGCATGTTTTCATATGTTTATTTACCATCTGTCTATCTTCTTTGGTGAGTTGTCTATTTAGGTCTTTTGACCATTTTTTAAACCAGGTTGTTCATTTTCTTATTGTCGAGTATTAAGAGTTCTTGGTATATTTTACGTAACAGTCCTGTATCAGATATGTTTTTTTGCAAGTATTTTCTCCCAATCTGTGGCTTGTCTTCTCATCCTCTTGACGGTGTCTTTCACAGAGTCGGAGTTTTTAATTTTAATGAAGTACAACTTCTCATTTTTTTCTTTCATGGGTCATGTCTTTGGTGTTGTACCTAAAAAGCCATTGCCCTATCCAAGGTCATCTAGATTTTCTCCTATGTTATAATCTAGGAGTTTTATAGTTTGGTGTTTTACATTTGGGAGTATGACCCATTTTGAGTTAATTTTTGTGGAGGCTATAAGGTCTGCATCTAGATTCATTTTTTTGAGGTAGACATCCAGTTAGTCCAGCACCATTTATCGAAAAAACAATCATTTCTCCATTGAATTATCTTTGCTCCTTTGTCAAAGATAATTTTACTTTATTTGTGTGGTTCTCCTTCTTGGCTCTCTATTCTGTCCCATTGATTTATTTTTCTATTCTCTGGCCAGTAGCATACTGTCTTGATTGCTGTAGCTTTATAATAAATCTTGAAGTTGGGTAGTATCAATCTTCTGACTTTGTTCTTCAAAGTGTGTTGACTTATTCTGAGTCTTTTGCATTTCCATATATACTTTGGAATCAGTTTGTTATTATTCATAAAATAACTTTCTGGGATTTTTATTGAAATTGCATTGAGTCTACAGATGAAGTTGGGAGGAACTGACATCTTAATAATATTGAGCTTCCTGATCCATGAATATGGACTAGCTCTCCATTTATTTAATTTTGATTTATTTCATCAGAATATTGTAGACTTCCTCAAATTGATCTTAACATATTTTGTTAGGTTTAAGCCTAAGTATTTTTTCACGTGTGCTAATATAAATGGAATTATGTTTTTACTTTCAAGTTCTAATTTTTCCTTGCTGTTATTTGGGAAAACAATAGACTTTGGATATTAACCTTGTATCCTGCAATCTTGATTTAATCGCTTATTAGTTTCATGATTTTTTTTGGTCACTTCTTTGGAATTTTCTATATGGGCTATCATATCATATGTGAACAAAGGGTTTTGCTTTTCTTCTGAATCTGTATACCTTTTATTTCTTTTTCTTGTCCTTTTGCATTAGCTTGAATGTCAAGTATGATGTTGAAAAGAAGAGGGATATCCTTACCTTGTTTCTGATCTTAGTGGAAAAGCACCTAGTTCAGGCTTTGAACAAAAGCCATGACTATGAGAATTTTATAAGTTATCTTGATATATGCGCATTCCAGTCTCATCTATATCTCCAGCCTGCTGCTTTCTATTGGAATCGTCCCCTCTGCCTGTGAGCACAACAAACAATGCCTCCTAACAACTTTCCCTTGACCCTTTAATGCCTTCACAATCTCTAGCTACTCCCCTTCCTCTTTCCTTTATATCTGAGCCAAACTTTTCTGTCCCAAATGTCCACCTCCCTGCCTCCCATTTACTCCTTAAATTAATGCAACTGGCTTCTGGCTCTACTCCTCCATTGAAGCCATCAAGCAAAAGTTCAGTGTTAGTGCAGTGGCTATTTCTCAATCCTTATCATACTTGACTTCTTTGTAGCATTTGACCCCACTGACCAAGCCATGCTTCTTACAACTCTCTCTTCCCTTTTGCTCTCAGGAAGTGGTACCATTTATCCTGATTTTCTTCCTATCCTTCTGCATTTGTTCTTACTACCTGTGGCTGGATCCTCTTTCTCTATCTCCCTAAGTGTTAATGTTCCCAGGACTCAATCCACTGCTTGCCTTTTTCTTGTTATCCTCTCCCTATTTACTGGCGACCCCCAGATCTCTATTACAGTCATATGTCTTTCCTGAGCTTTAGGCCCAGTTGTGAACTGTTGACTGGGCTTTTCCACCAGGATATCTTATAGGCAGCTGGAGCTTTCTATGTCCAGATCTGGACATATCATCTTTTAGCCCCACTCTCCCAAATAGCTTCCAGTCCACCAAGTTCATCCTGGATTCTTCCCTCTTGCTTCACTCCTGCCTAAAGCTCTTAATCCATCCCCTATAAACAATTAGTCCAGCCTGTGGATTATATCCCCTCATTGTCTCTGTAATCCATCACCTCCTTTCCATTCCCACAGCTGCATCCCCAGGATTAATTTTTGTATAAGGTGTGAGGTTAGGGTGAAGTTCATTTTTTTGCCTATGGATATCCAATGCTCCAGCACCATTTGTTGAAAAGCCTATCTTTCCTCCACTGAATTGCACTTGCACCATTGTTAAAAACTCTACTGAGCATATTTGTGTGGATCTATTTCTAGGTCCTCTATTTTTTTTAATTGAGGTATACTTGACATATAACATTATATTAATTTCAGGAGTGCAACATAATGACTCAATATTTGTATATATTGCAAAATGATCAGCACAATAAGTCCAGTTAACATCTATCAGCATATACAGTTACAAAATAATTTTCTTCTTGTGATGAGGACTTTTAGGATCTACTCTGTTAGCAATTTTCAAATAAACTGTACAGTGTTATTAACTATAGTCACCATGCTGTACATTACATCCCCATAACTTAATTATTTTATAACTGGAAGTTTGTAGCTTTTGTACTTTCACCCATTTCTCCTGTCCCCCATTCTCCACATCTGGCAACCACCAATCTGTTCTCTGTATCTGTGAGCTTGGCTTGTTATTTTTGTTGTTGTTTAATTCCACATAGAAGTGAGATCATACATTGTCATTCTCTGACATATTTCACTTAGCATAATGCCTTCAAAGTCCATCCTTATTGTTGCAAATGGCAAGATTTCATTCTTTTTTGTGGCTGAATAGTATTCCAGTGTGTGTGTGTGTGTGTGTGTGTGTGTGTGTGTGTGTGGTATGTGTGTGTGCGTGTGTGTGTGTGTATAGTATATATCACAGAAATATGTAGATATATATCACGTTTTCTTATACATTCCTCCATCAATGGACTCAGGTTTTTCCATATTTGGCTATTGAAAATAATGCTGCAGTGAACATGGGGGTGCATATATCTTTTCAAATTGGTGTTTTCATTTTTTCTTCAAATAAATTTCCAGAGTAGAATTGCTAGATTGTATGTTAGTTTTATTATTTTTAATTTTTTTGAGGAACCTCCATACTTTTTTCCATAGTGGCCACACCAATTTATATTCCCACCAACAGTGCTCGAGGTTTTTCTTTTCTCCACCTCCTCTCCAACACTTGTTATTTCTTATCTTTTTGGTAACAGCCATTCTCACAGGCGTGAGGTGATATCACATTGTGGTTTTGCTTTGCATTATCCTGATGATTAGTAATGTTAATCTTCTTTTGCTGTAGTTGTTGGCCATTTGGATGTCTTTGAAAAAATGTCGATTCAGATCCTCTGCCCATTTAAAAATTTGTTTTTTTTTGCTATTGAGTTATTATATGTTCTTTATATATTTTGGATATTAACCCCTAATCAGATATCTGAGTTCTCTATTTGGTCCCAATGGTCTGTGTTTGTATCCCTCTGTCCATACTGCACAGTCTTGCTATGTAATTAATCTTGTAGGTAGGTAATTAATCTTGAGATTCGGTAGACTAATTCCTCCCACTTTATTCTACTTTTCCAAAATCTTTTCAACTATTCTAGTTCCTTTCCATGTAAATTTTAGAATAATCTTCATTTTTACAAACATATTACTGAGATTTTGATAAGAATTGTATTAAACCTATATATCAATTTGGGGAAGGAGAATTGACATCTTTACTATGTTGTCCAACTCATTAACACAGTATATCTCTCAATATATTAAAATCTTCTTTGATCACTTTCCTCTGCATTTTGTAGTTTTCAGCATACAAGTCATATATATATATACACACATATATATTAGTTAGATTTACACCTATTTCTCTTTTTTGAGCAATTCTAAATGGTATATTTTAAATTTTGGTGTCTCTGTGTTCCTTGCTAGTAAATAGAAATAAAATAGTGTATAGAAATAAAAACAATTTTTGTATATTTATCTTGTATTTTGCATCTTTGCTGAACTCACTTATGAGTTCTAGGAGGTTTTTTTTTTTTTAAGATTCCTTGGGATTTTCTACATAGATAATCAATCATGTTATCTACAAATAGGGACAATTTTTTTGTTTGTTTTTTTAACATCTTTATTGGAGTATAATTGTTTTACACTGTTGTGTTAGTTTCTACAGTATAACAAAATGAATCAGCTATATGTATACATATATCCCCATGTCCCCTCACTCTTGCGTCTAACTCCCACCCTCCCTACCCCACCCCTCTAAATGGTCACAAAGCACCAAGCTGATCTCCCTGTGCTATGCGGCTGCTTCCCACGAGCTATCTGTTTTACATTTGGTAGTGTATATATGTCCATGCCACTCTCTCACTTTGTCCCAGCTTACCCTTCCCCCTCCCCATATCCTCAAGTCCATTCTCTAGTAGGTCTGTGTCTTTATTCCTGTCTTACCCCTAGGTTCTTCATGACATTTTTTTTTCTTAAATTCCATATATATGTGTTAGCATACGGTATTTGTCTTTCTCTTTCTGACTTACTTCACTCTGTATGGCAGACTCTAGGTCTATCCACCTCATTACAAATAGCTCAATTTCGTTTCTTTTTATGGCTGAGTAATATTCCATTGTATATATGTGCCACATCTTCTTTATCCATTCATCCGATGATGGACACTTAGGTTGTTTCCATCTCCGGGCTATTGTAAATAGAGCTGCAATGAACATTGTGGTACATGACTCTTTTTGAATTATGGTTTTCTCAGGGTATATGCCCAGTAGTGGGATTGCTGGGTTGTATGGTAGTTCTATTTTTAGTTTTTTAAGGAACCTCCCTACTGTTCTCCATAGCAGCTGTATCAATTTACATTCCTACCAACAGTGCAAGAGGGTTCTCAGGGACAGTTTTAATTCTTCCTTTCTGATCTGTATATCAGTTGTTTCCTTCTCTTGCCTTATTGACCTGGATAGAATTTTAGGTCTATGTAGCATAAGTATGGAGAGAGTAGGCATTCTTCCCTCCTTCCCAACATTAGTGGGGAAAATTCAGCCTTTTCCCTTTAGTATGACTCTATTTGTAGGGATTTTTTTTTTCTTTTGTACATGCTTTTCATTAGTTGAGAAATTTCTCCTCTCTTCCTATATATCTGAGAACTTTATTCACACATGGGTGTTGAATTTTATCCAGTGTTTTTTCTGGATCAATTGATGTGATTTTATGAGTTTTCTTCTTTAGCCCATTGATATGGTAGATTACATTCACTGATTTTTTTTTTTTTTTTCCTTGCGTTATGCGGGCCTCTCACTGTTGTGGCCTCTCCCATTTGCGGAGCACAGGCTCCGGACGCGCAGGCTCAGCGGCCATGGCTCACGGGCCCAGCCGCTCCGCGGCATGTGGGATCTTCCCGAAACGGGGCACGAACCCGCGTCTCCTGCATCGGCAGGCGGACTCTCAAGCACTGCGCCACCAGGGAAGCCCGACATTCACTGATTTTTTAATGTTGAATCAGGCTTGCACCCTTGAAATTAACCCCATTTGGTGATAATGTATAATTCCTTTTATATGTTGCTGAATTGTATTTTCTAATATTTTATGAAGGATTTGTGTATCTGTACTCTTGAGTGTGGTTTTCTTTTTGTAGTCATTACCTGCTTTTGGTATCAAGGTATTACCAATTTCATGAAATGAATTGGGAATGTTCCCTCCTCTTTCATTTTTTGGAAGAGATCATGTAGAATTGATGTTAATTCTCTTCTAAGTGTTTGGTAGAATTCTCCAATGAAATCATCTGTGCCTGGAAATCTTTTGTAGGCATTTTTTTTTAATGGAATGCATTTATTTTATTTATTTATTTATTTTATTTCACTTTTGGCTGTGTTGGGTCTTCATTTCTGTGTGAGGGCTTTCTCTAGTTGTGGCAAGCGGAGGCCACTCTTCATTGCGGTGTGCAGGCCTCTCACTATCGTGGCATCTCTTGTTGTGGAGCACAGGCTCCAGACACACAGGCTCAGTAGTTGTGGCTCACGTGCCTAGCTGCTCTGCGGCATGTGGGATCTTCCCACACCAGGGCTCGAACATGTGTCCCCTGCATTAGCAAGCAGATTCTCAACCACTGCGCCACCAGGGAAGCCCACGTTTTTTTAAAATAAATAAATAAATATTTATTTATTTATTTTTGGCTGCATTGGGTCTTCGTTGCTGCACGCAGGCTTTCTCTAGTTGTGGCAAGCAGGGTCTGCTCTTCGTAGTGGTACGCAGGCTTCTCATTGTGGTGGCTTCTCTTGTTGCAGAGCATGGGCTGTAGGGGCCTGGGCTTCAGTAGTCGTCGAACATGGGCTCAGTAGTTGTGGCGCTCGGGCTTAGTTGCTCTGTGGCATGTGGGATCTTTCCAGACCAGGGATCAAACCCATGTCCTCTGCATTGGCAGGCAGATTCTTAACCACTGAGCCACCAAGGAAGTCCCTTTGAGACATTTTTAAATTATGAATTCAATTTCCATAATAGTTGTAGAGTTATTCAAATTATCTATTCCAAATTGTGTGAGTTGTGATAGTTTGTGTTTTTTGAGGAATTTGTCCATTTTATCTAATGTCAAGTTTATCAGATTATCTCTGTAAAGTTATTCTTAGTTCTTATTATAATTTTTGTGGCTACAGGGCCTGTAGCCTTGTTTCATTTATGTTATTGGTAATTTGTTTCTTTTCTGTTATATTTTTGGTTGGTCTTGCCAGAGGTTTTTCAATTTTGTTGACCTTTCAAAAAACCAGCTCTTTGTTTCCTTGATCTCCTCTATTGTTTTTCTGTTTTAAATTTCATTGATTTCAATTCCTATCTTTGTTATTGTCTTCCTTCTTTTGGCTTGGGTTTCTTTTGCTTCCTTTGGGCTTCCTTTTCTCATCTTTGTCTACGTTCTTGAGTTTAGAGCTTAGATTACTAACTTGAGTTTTTTCCTGTTTTCTAACCTATGCATAAAATTTCTATAAATTTCCCTCTTCTTGTTGCTTTAGCTGTGTCCCACGAATTCTGACATAATTTTTATTCAGCTCAATATATTTTTTAATTTCTTTGATACTTCTTTGATCCATGGTTTATTTAGAAGTCTGTTGTTTATTTTCGAAGTGGTTGAAAATTTTCCTGTTATCTTTTTATTATTGATTTCTGGTTTGATTCCACTGTGAGTAGAGAACATACTCTATATGATTTCCATTATTTTAAATGTGTTGAAGTTTGTTTTATGGCTTAGGATATAGTCTGTCTTGAAATGTGTTTTGTGGTAACTTGATGAGAATGTGTATTCTGCTATTTATGGGTTTTATAAATGGTGATTATATCATGTTGGCTGATAGTGTTGAATTCTTCTGTATCCTTAATGAGTTTATGTCTAGTTATTCTTTCAGTTATTGAGAGGTGGTGTTGAAGTCTCCAACTATAATTGTGAAATATTCTACTTCTTTATGTTCAGTCAGTTTTTGCTTCACATATTTTGCAGCTCTGCTGTTTGATGCATATGCATTTAGGATTACTGTGTCTTTCTGGGCTGGCCCTTTTATCTTTGTATAATGTCCTTTTTTGTGTCTGGTAATATTCTTTGGTCTGAAGTCTACTTTATGTGATGGTATTAAAACAACTCATGCTTTCTTTGATTAATGTTTAGATTGGTATTTTCTTGGTATCTATATTTGTTGGCTAGGGCTGCTATAACAAAATATAGACTGGGGGGCTAAAAAAATAGAACTTTATTTTCTAACAATCCTGGAGGCTAGAAGTCTGGGACCCGGTAGTAGCATGTTTGTTTATTTCTGAGGCCTCTCTCTTTTGATTATAGATGGCTGCAAAGTCTCACTGTGTCTTCACTTGGTCATCCATCTGTGTATTTTTGTGTTCTAATTCACTCTTCTTTAGGGACACCAGCCATATTGGATTAGGGCCAATCCTAATGATCCTCTTAACTTAGTTTTCTTTTTAAAGGCCCTATCTCCAAGTACTGTTACATTATGAGATACTGCAGATTAGATCATCAGCATTAATTTGGGGCAATATAATTCAGCCCATAACAGTGTATTTTTCTATCTTTTATTTTCAACCTGTTTATATTTGTATATTTGAAGCGCAGACAACGAATAAATTGGTCATGCTTTTTAATCTACTCTTCCCATCGTTCTTCTTAAAAATATGTATTTAGACCATTTTCACTTAATGTAATTATTGATACGTTAAAGCCTGTCTCCCTTTTTTTTCAAATTTTATTTTATTTATTTTTTATACAGCAGGTTCTTATTAGTTACCTATTTTATACATATTAGTGTATACATGTCAAACCCAATCTCCCAATTCATCCCACCACCAACCCCCCTACCACTTTCCCCCTGTTGGTGTCCATACATTTGTTCTCTACATCTGTGTCTCTATTTCTGCCCTGCAAACTGGTTCACCTCTACCATTTTTCTAGGTTCCACATATATGCATTAATATACGATATTTGTTTTTCTCTTCCTGACTTACTTCACTCTGTATGATAGTATCTAGATCCATCCACATCTCAACAAATGACCCAGTTTCGTTCCTTTTTATGGCTGAGTAATATTCCATTGTATATATGTGCCACAACTTCTTTATCCATTCGTCTGTCGATGGGCATTTAGGTTGCTTCTGTGACCTGTTGTAAATAGTGCTACAATGAACACTGGGGTACATGTGTCTTTTTTTTTTTAACATCTTTATTGGGGTATAATTGCTTTACAATGGTGTGTTAGTTTCTGCTTTATAACAGAGTGAATCAGTTATACATATACATATGTTCCCATACCTCTTCCCTCTTTGTCTCCCTCCCTCCCACCCTCCCTATCCCACCCCTCCAGACAGCCACAGAGAACCAAGCCGGTTTCCCTGTGCCATGTGGCTGCTTCCCACTGGCTATCTACCTTACGTTAGTTAATATATATATGTCCATGTCTCTCTCTCGCCCTATCACACCTCACCCTTCCCCCTCCCCATATCCTCAAGTCTGTTCTCCAGTAGGTCTGTGTCTTCATTCCTGTTTTACCCCTAGGTTCTTCATAACATTTTTGTTTTCTTAGATTCCATATATATGTGTTATCATACGGTATTTGTCCTTCTCTTTCTGACTTACTTCACTCTGTATGACAGATGCTAGGTCTATCCACCTCATTACAAATAGCTCAATTTCGTTTCTTTTTTATGGCTGAGTAATATTCCATTGTATATATGTGCCACATCTTCTTTATCCATTCATCCGACGATGGGCACTTAGGTTGTTTCCATCTCCGGGCTATTGTAGATAGAGCTGCAATGAACATTTTGGTACATGACTCTTTCTGAATTCTGGTTTCCTCAGGGTATATACCTAGTAGTGGGATTGCTGGGTCATATGGTAGTTCTATTTGTAGTTTTTTTAAGGAACCTCCATACTGTTCTCCATAGTGGCTGAACCAGTTCACATTCCCACCAGCAGTTTAAGAGTGTTCCTTTTCTCCACACCCTCTCCAGCATTTATTGTTTCTAGATTTTTTGATGATGGCCATTCTGACTGGTGTGAGATGATATCTCATTGTAGTTTTGATTTGCATTTCTCTAATGATTAATGATGTTGAGCATTCTTTCATGTGTTTGTTGGCAGTCTGTATATCTTCTTTGGAGAAATGTCTATTTAGGTCTTCTGCCCATTTTTGGATTGGGTTGTTTATTTTTTTGTTATTGAGCTGCATGAGCTGCCTGTAAATTTTAGAGATTAATCCTTTGTCAGTTGATTCATTTGCAAATATTTTCTCCCATTCTGAGGGTTGTCTTTTGGTCTTGTTTATGGTTTCCTTTGCTGTGCAAAAGCTTTGAAGTTTCATTAGGTCCCATTTGTTTATTTTTGTTTTTATCTCCATTACTCTAGGAGATGGGTCAAGAAGGATCACATGTGTCTTTTTGAATGATGGTTTTCTCAGAGTATATGCCCAGTAGTGGGATTGCTGGGTCATATGGTAATTCTATTTTTAGTTTTTTAAGGAACCTCCATACTGTGCTCCACAGTGGCTGTATCAATTTACATTCCCACCAACAGTGCAAGAAGGTTCCCCTTTCTCCACACCCTCTCCAGCATTTGTTGTTTGTAGATTTTCTAATGATGCCCATTCTCAGTGGTGTGAGGTGATACCTCATTGTAGTTTTGATTTGCATTTCTCTAATAATTAGTGATGTTGAGCACCTTTTCATGTGCTTCTTGGCCACCTGTTTGTCTTCTTTGGAGAAATGTCTATTTAGGTCTTCTGCCCATTTTTGGATTGGGTTTTTTGCTTTTTGAATATTGAGCTGCATGAGCTGTTTATATATTTTGGAGATTAATCCTTTGTCCATTGATTCGTTTGCAAATATTTTCTACCATTCTGAGGGTTGTCTTTTTGTCTTGATTGTAGTTTCCTTTGCTTTGCAAAAGTTTTAAGTTTCATTAGTTCCAATTTTTTTATTTTTGTTTTTATTTCCATTACTCTAGGAGGTGGATCAAAAAGATCTTGCTGTGATTTATGTCAAAGAGTGTTCTTCCTATATTTTCCTCCAAGAGTCTTATAGTGTCCGGTCTTACATTAAGGTCTTGAATCCATTTTGAGTTTATTTTTGTGTATGGTGTTAGGGAGTGTTCTAATTTCATTCTTTTACATGTAGCTGTCCAGTTTTCCAAGCACCACTTATTGAAGAGGTTATCTTTTCTTCATTGTATATCCTTGTCTCCTTTGTCATAGATTAGTTGACCATAGGTGCATGGGTTTATCTCTGGGCTTTTATCCTGTTCCATTGATCTATATTTCTGTTTTTGTGCTAGTACCATATTGTCTTGATTACTGTAGCTTTGTAGTATAGTCTGAAGTCAGGGATTCTGATTCCTCCAGCTCCATTTTTTTCCCTCAAGACTGCTTTGGCTATTCAGGGTCTCTTGTGTCTCCATACAAATTTTAAGACTTTTTGTTCTAGTTCTGTACAAAATGCCACTGGTAATTCATAGGGATTGCATTGAATCTGTAGGTTGCGTTGGGTAGTATAGTCATTTTCACAATATTGATTCTTCCAGTCCAAGAACATGGTGTATCTCTCCATCTGTTTGTGTCATCTTTGATTTCTTTCATGTGTCTTATAATTTTCTGAGTACAGGTCTTTTACCTCCTTAGGGAGGTTTATTCCTAGGTATTTTATTCTTTTTGTTGCACTGGTGAATGGGATTGTTTTCCTTAATTTCTCTTTCTGATCTTTCATTGTTAGTGCGTAGGAATGCAAGAGATTTCTGTGCATTAATTTTGTATCCTGCAACTTTACCAAATACATTGATTAGCTCTAGTAGTTTTCTGGTGGCATTTTTAGGATTCTCTATGTATAGTATAATGTCATCTGCAAACATTGACAATTTTACTTCTTCTTTTCCAATTTGTATTCCTTTTATTTCTTTTTCTTCTCTGATTGTCATGTCTAGGACTTCCAAAATTATGTTGAATAATGGTGGCGAGAGTGGACATCCTTGTCTTCTTCCTTATCCTAGAGGAAAGGTTCCCTCTATGCCCACTTTCTGGAGAGTTTTTATCATAAATGGGTGTTGAATTTTGTCGAAAGCTTTTTCTCCATCTCTTGAGATGATTGTATGGTTTTTCTTCTTCAATTTGTTAATACGTTGTATCACATTGGTTTGCATATATTGAAGAATCCTTGCATCTCTGGGTTTAATCCCGCTTGATAATGGTGTATGATCCTTTTCATGTTTTGTTGGATTCTGTTTGCTAGTATTTCGTTGAGGACTTTTGCATCTATATTCATCAGTGATATTGGTCTGTAATTTCCTTTTTTTGTAGTATCTTATTCTGGTTTTCATATCAGGGTGATGGTGGCCTCATAGAATGAGTTTGGGAGTGTTCCTTCCTCTGCCATTTTTTGGAAGAGTTTGAGAAGGATGGGTGTTAGCTCTTCTCTAAATGTTTGATAGAATTCACCTGTGAAACCATCTGGTCCTGGACTTTTGTTTGTTGGAAGATTTTAAATCACAGTTTCAATTTCATTACTTGTGATTGGTCTGTTCATATTTTCTGTTTCTTCCTGGTTCATTCTTGGAAGGTTATACCTTTCTAAGTGTTTGTCCATTTCTTCCAGGTTGTCCATTTTATTGGCATAGAGTTGTTTGTAGTAGACTCTTATGATGCTTTGTATTTCTACCATGTCTGTTGTAACTTCTCCTTTTTCATTTCTGATTTTATTGATTTGAGTCCTCTCCCTCTTTTTCTTGATGAGTCTGGCTAAAGGTTTGTCAATTTTGCTTATCTTCTCAAAGAGCCAGCTTTTAGTTTTATTGATCTTTGTTATTGTTTTGTTTCTTTTTCATTTTTTTCTGCTCTGATTTTTATGATTTCTTTCCTTCTACTAACTTTGGGTTTTGTTTGTTCTTCTTTCTCTAGTTCCTTTAGGTGTAAGGTTAGATTGTTTATTTGGGATTTTTCTTGTTTCTTGAGGTAGGATTGTATTGCTATAAATTTCCCTCTTAGAACTGTTTTTGCTGCATCCCATAGGTTTTGGATCATCGTGTTTTCATTGTCATTTGTCTCTAGGTATTTTTTGATTTCCCCTTTGATTTCTTCAGCGATCTCTTGGTTACTTAGTAATGTATTGTTGGCCTCCATGTGTTTGTGTTTTTTACATTTTTTTTCCCTGCAATTGATTTCTAATCTCATAGCGTGGTTGTCAGAAAAGATGCTTGATATGATTTCAATTTTCTTAAATTTATTGAGGCTTGTTTTGTTACCCAAGATGTGATCTATCCTGGAGAATGTTCCATGTGCACTTGAGAAGAAAGTGTAATCTGCTCTTTTTGGATGGAATGTCCTATAAATATCAATTAAATCTATCTGGTCTATTGTGTCATTTAAAGCTTGTGTTTTGTTATTAATTTTCTGTCTGGATGATCTGTCCATTGGTGTAATTTATGTGTTAAAGTCCGCCACTATTACTGTGTTGATGTCTATTTTCTCTTTTAGAGCTGTTAGGAGTTGCCTTATGTATTGAGGTGCTCCTATGTTGGGTGCATATAGATTTGTAATTGTTATGTCTTCTTCTTGGATTGATCCCTTAATCATTAGGTAGTGTCCTTCCTTGTCTCTTGAAACATTCTTTATTTTCAAGACTATTTTATCTCATATGAGTATTGCTACTCCAGCCTTCTTTTGATTTCCATTTGCATGGAAGATCTTTTTCCATTCCCTCACTTTCAATCTGTATGTGTCCCTAGGTCTGAAGTGGATCTCTTGTAGACAGCATATATATGGATCTTGTTTTTGTATCCATTCAGCAAGCCTGTGTCTTTTGGTTGGAGCATTTAATCCCTTCATGTTTAAGGTAATTATCAATATGTATGTTCCTATGACCATTTTCTTAATTTTTATGGGTTTGCTTTGTAGATCTTTTTCTTCTCTTGTGTTTCCCACTTAGAGAAGTTCCTTCAGCATTTGTTGTAGAGCTGGTTTGGTGGTGCTGAATTCTCTTAGCTTTTGCTTGTCTATAAAGTTTTTTTTTCTCTGGTGAAACTGAATGAGGTCCATGCCAGGTAGAGTAATCTTGGTTGTAGGTTCTTCCCTTTCATCTCTTTAAATATGTCATACTACTCCCTTCTTGCAGAGTTTATGTTGAGAAATCAGCTTTTAATCTTATGGGGGTTCCCTTGTATGTTATTTGCTGTTTTTCCCTTGTGGCTTTTAATAATTTTTCTTTGTCTTTAATTTTTGTCAGTTTGATTACTATGTGTCTTGGTATGGTTCTCCTTGGGTTTATCCTGCCTGGGACTCTCTGTGCTTCCTGGACTTGGGTGGCTATTTCTTTTCCCATGTTAGGGATATTTTCAACTATAATCTCTTGAAATATTTTCTCTGGTCGTTTCTCTCTCCCTTCTCCTTCTGGGACCCCTATAATGCGAATGTTCTTGCATTTAATGTTTTCCCAGAGGTCTCTTAGGCTATCTTCATTTCTTTTCATTCTTTTTTCTTTATTCTGTTCCACAGCAGTGAATTCCGCCATTCTGTCTTCCAGGTCACTTATCCGTTCTTCTGCCTCAGTTATTCTGCTATTGATTCATTCTAGTGTAGTTTTCATTTCAGTTATTGTACTGTTCATCTCTGTTTGTTTGTTCTTTAATCCTTCTAGGTCTTTGTTAAACATTTCTTGAATCTTCGTGATCTTTGCCTCCACTCTCTTTCCGAGGTCCTGGATCATCTTCACTATCATTATTCTGAATTCATTTTCTGGAAAGTTGTTTATCTCCACTTCATTTAGTTGTTTTTCCAGGGTTATATCTTGTTCCTTCATCTGGTACAAAATCCTCTGCCTTTTCATTTTGTCCATCTGTCTGCGAATGTGTTTTTCCTTCCACAGGCTCCAAAATTGTGTAAGTCTCCCATTTTATATTTGTTATCCAATTCTTTGTTTTTCTTTGTTTTTCTTTTTTATTTTTTAAATTTTTTTATGGTATGCGGGCCTCTCACTGTTGTGGCCTCTCCCATTGCGGAGCACAGGTTCTGGACACGCAGGCTTAGCAGCCATGGCTCACAGGCCCCACCGCTCCATGGCATGTGGGATCTTCCCAGACCAGGGCACGAACCTGTGTCCCCTTTATCGCCAGGCGGACTCTCAACTACTGCACCACCAGGGAAGCCCTCTTTTTTAAAAAATAAATTTATTTATTTTATTTATTTTATTTTTGGCTGTGTTGGGTCTTGGTTCCTGGGTGCAGGCTTTCTCTAGTTGAGGCGAGCGTGGGATACTCTCCATTGCAGTGTGCAGGCTTCTCATTGCGGTGGCTTCTCTTGTTGTAGAGCATGAGCTCTAGGCACACGGGCTTCAGTAGTTGTGGCTCACGGGCTCTAGAACGCAGGCTCAGTAGCTGTGGCGCACGGGCTTAGTTGCTCTGCAGCATGTGGGATCTTCTCGGACCAGGGCTCGAACCCGTGTCCCCTGCATTGGCAGGCAGATTCTTAACCACTGTGCCACCAAGGGAGCCCTCTTTCTATTTTCTTTTTCTTGCCTTCTGTGGATTACTTGAACATTTTAAAAAATTGATTTATCTATAGTGTTTTTTTCTTTCTTTCTTTTTTTTAACATCTTTATTGGAGTATAATTGCTTTACAATGTTGTGTTAGTTTCTACAGTATAACAAAGTGAATCAGCTATATGTGACTATATATCCCCATATTCCCTCCCTCTTGCATCTCCCTCCTACACTCCCTATCTCACCCCTCTAGGTGGTCACAAAGCACTGACCTGATTACCTTGTGCTATGCGGCTGCTTCCCATTAGCTATCTATTTTACATTTGGTAGTGTATATATGTCCATGCCACTTATATTTCATCCCAGCTTGCCCTTCCCCTCCCCATGTCCTCACATCCATTCTCTACATCTGCATCTTTAGTCCTGTCCTGCCCTTAGGTTCATGAGAACCATTTTTTTTGTTTTTTAGATTCAATATATATGTGTTAGCATATGGTATTTGTTTTTCTCTTTCTGACTTACTTCACTCTGTATGACAGACTCTAGGTCCATCCACCTCACTACAAATAACTCAATTTCATCTCTTTGTATGGCTGAGTAATATTCCATTGTATATATGTGCCACATCTTCTTTATCCATTGATCTGTACATGAACATTGTGGTACATGACTATTTCTGAATTATGGTTTTCTCAGGGAATATGCCCAGTAGTGGGATTGCTGAGTCATATGGTAATTCTATTTTTAGTTTTTTCAGGAACCTCCATACTGTTCTCCATAGTGACTCTATTAATTTACATTCCCACAAAGAGTGCAAGGGGGTGCCCTTTTCTCCACACCTTCTCCAGCATTTATTGTTTGTAGATTTTTTTTTTAAAATGCCTTAATTGGTTTATTTATTTATTTATTTTATTTTATTTTATTTTTGCGGTATGGGGGCCTCTCACTGCTGTGGCCTCTCCCGTTGCGGAGCACAGGCTCCAGACGCGCAGGCCCAGAGGCCATGGCTCACGGGCCCAGCCGCTCCGCGGCATGTGGGATCTTCCCGGACCGGGGCACGAACCCGCGTCCCCTGCATCGGCAGGCGGACCCTCAACCACTGCGCCACCAGGGAAGCCCTGTTTGTAGATTTTTTGATGATGGCCATACTGACTGCTGTGAGGTGATATCTCATTGTAGTTTTGATTTGCATTTCTCTAATGATTAGTGATGCTGAGCATCATTTCATGTGTTTGTTGGCAATCTGTATATCTTCTTTGGAGAAATGCCTGCTTATGTCTTTTGCCCGTTTTTGGATTGGGTTTCTTATTTTTTTGATATTGAGCTGCATGAGCTGCTTTTATATTTTGGAGATTAATCTTTTGTCAGTTGCTTCATTTGCAAATATTTTCTCCCATTCTGAGGGCTGTCTTTTTGTCTTGTTTATGGTTTTGTTTGCTGTGCAAAAGCTTTGAAGTTTTGTTAGGTCCTATTTGTTTATTTTTGTTTTTATTTCCATTTCTCTAGGAGGTGGGTCGAAAAGAATCTTGTTGGGATTCATGTCATAGAATGTTCTGCCTACTTTATTCTCTAGGAGTTTTATAGTGTCTGGCCTTAGATTTAGGTCTTTAATCCATTTTGAGTTTATTTTTGTGTATGGTGTTAGGAAGTTTTCTAATTTTAATGTTTTACATGAACCTGTCCAGTTTTCCCAGCACCACTTACTGAAGAGGCTGTCTTTTCTCCATTGTATATTCTTGCCTCCTTTATCAAAGATAAGGTGACCATATGTGCGTTGGTTTTTCTCTGGGCTTTCTATCCTGTTCCATTGATGTATATTTTTGTTTTTGTGCCAGTACCATACTGTCTTGATTACTGTACCTTTGTAGTATAGTCTGAAGTCCAGAAGACTGATTCCTCCAACTTTGTTTTTCTTTCTCAAGATTGCTATGGCTATTTGGCATCCTTTGTGTTTCCATACAAACTGTGAAATTTTTGTTCTAGTTCCGTAAAAAATGCCATTGGTAATTTGATAGGGATTGCATTGATTCTGTAGATTGCTTTGGGTAGTATAGTCATTTTCACAATATTGATTCTTCCAATGCAAGAAAATGGTATATTTCTCCATCTGTTGGTATCGTCTTTAACTTCTTTCATCAGTGTCTTATAGTTTTCTGCATACAGGTCTTTTGTCTCCCATGGTAGGTTTATTCCTAGGTATTTTATTCTTTTTGTTGAAGTGGTAAATGGGAGTGTTTCCTTAATATCTCTTTCATATTTTCATCATTAGTGTATAGGAATGCAAGAGATTTCTGTTCATTAATTTTGTATCCTGCTACTTTACCAAATTCATTGATTAGCTCTAGTAGTTTTCTGGTAGCACCTTTAGGATTCTCTATCTGTAGTATCATGTCAGCTGCAAAGAGTGACAGTTTTACTTCTTTTCTGATTTGGTTTCCTTTTATTTCTTTTCTTCTCTTATTGCTGTGGCTACAACTTCCAAAACTATGTTGAATAATAGTGTTGAAAGTGGGCAACCTTGTCTTGTTCCTGATCTTAGAGGAAATGCTTTCAGTTTTTCACAGCTGAGTATGATGTTTGCTATGGGTTTGTCATATATAGTCTTTATTATGTTGAGGCAGATTCCCTCTATGCCTACTTTCTGGAGAGTTTTTATTGTAAATGGGTGTTGAATTTTTTGAAAGCTTTTTCTGCATCTATTGAGATGATCATATGGTTTTTATCCTTCAATTTGGTTATATGGTGTATCACATTGATTGATTTGCATATATTGAAGAATCATTGCATTCCTGGGATAAACCCCACTTGATCATGGTATATGATCCTTTTAATGTGCTGTTGCATTCTGTTTGCTAGTATTTTGTTGAGGATTTTTGTATCTGTGTTCATCAGTGATATTGGCCTGTAGTTTTTTTCTTTTGTGGCATCATTTTGTGGTTTTGGTATCAGGGTAATGGTGGCCTTGTAGAATGAGTTTGGGAGTGTTCCTACCTCTGCTGTGTTTTGGAAGATTTTGAGAAGGATGGGTGTTAGCTCTTCTCTAAATGTTTGGTGGAATTCACCTGTGAAGCCATCTGGTCCCAGGCTTTTGTTTTGGAAGATTTTTAATCACAGATTCAATTTCTGTGCTTGTGATTGTTTTGTTTATATTTTCTGTTTCTTCCTGGTTCAATCTCAGAAGGTTGTGCTTTTCTAAGAATGTGTCCAATTCTTCCAGGTTACCCATTTTATTTGCCCATAGTTACTTGTAGTAATCTCTCATGATCCTTTGTATTTCTGCAGTGTCAGTTGTTACTTCTTTTTCATTTCTAATTCTGATGATTTGAGTCTTCTCCCTTTTTTTCTTGATGAGTCTGGCTAATGGTTTATTAATATTTTTATCTTCTCAAAGAATCAGCTTTTAGTTTTATTGATCTTTGCTATTGTTTCCCACATTTCTTTTCTTTGATCTGATCTTTTTGATTTCTTTCCTTCTGCTAACTGTGGGGTTTTTTTGTTCTTCTTTCTCTAATTACCTTAGGTGTAAGGTTAGGTTGTTTGAGATGTTTCTTTTTTCTTGAGGTAGGAATGTATTTCTATAAACTTCCTTCTTAGAACTGCTTTTGCTGCATCCCATAGGTTTTGGATCATCCTGTTTTCATTGTCATTTGTTTGTAGGTATTTTTTGATTTCCCCTTTGATTCCTTCAGGGATCTCTTGGTTATTTATTAGTGTATTGTTTAGCCTCCATGTTTTTGTATTTTTTACTTTTTTTTCCTGTAATTTATATCTAGTCTCATAGTGTTGTGGTCAGAAAAGATACTTGATATGATTTTAATTTTCTTAAATTTGCCAAGGCTTGATTTGTGACCCAAGATATGATCTATCCTAGAGAATGTTCCATGAGCACTTGAGAAGAAAGTGTATTCTGTTGTTTTGGATGGAATGTCCTATAAATATCAGTTAATTCTTTCTTGTCTAATGTATCAGTTAAAGCTTGTGTTTCCTTACTTATTTTCATTTTGGATGATCCGTCCATTGGTGAAAGTGGGGAATTAAAGTCCCCTACTATTATGATGGTACTGTTGATTTCCCCTTATATGGCTGTTAGCTTTTGCCTTATGTACTTTGCTGCTCCTATGTTGGGTGCATAAATATATACAATTGTTATACCTTCTTGGATTGATCCCTTGATTATTATGTAGTGTCCTTCTTTATCTCTTGTAATTGTATTTATTTTCAAGTCTATTTTGTCTGATATGAGAATTGCTACTCCAGGTTTCTTTTGATTTCCATTCGCATGGAATATCTTTTTTCATCCCCTCATTTTCAGTCTGTGTGTTTCCCTAGGTCTGAAGTAGGTCTCTTGTAGACAGCATATATACTGGTCTTGTTTTTGTATCCATTCAGCCAGTCTATGTCTTTTGGCTGGAAAATTTAATCCATTTATATTTAAGGAAATTATTGATATGTATGTTCCTATTACCATTTTCCTAAATGTTTTCTTTTGTGTGTTATTGTAGGTCTTTTCCTTCTCTCATGTTTCCTGCCTAGAGAAGTTCCTTTAGCATTTGTTTTAAAGCTGGTTTGGTGGTGCTGAATTCTCTTAGCTTTTGCTTGTCTGTAAAGGTTTTAATTTTCCCATTGAATCTGAATGAGATCCTTGCTGGGTACAGTAATCTTGGTTGTAGGTTTTCCCTTTCATCACTTTAAATATGTCCTGCCACTCCCTTCTGGCTTGCAGAGTTTCTGCTGAAAGATCAGCTGTTAACCTTATGGGGATTCCCTTGCATGTTATTTGTTGTTTTTCCCTTGCTGCTTTTAATATTTTTTCTTTGTATTTAGTTTTTGATAGTTTGACTAATACGTGTCTTGTCATGTTTCTCCTTGGGTTTATCCTGCCTGGGACTCTCTGTGCTTCCTGGACTTGTCTGACTATTTCTTTCCCATGTTAGGGAAATTTCAGCTATAATCTGTTCAAATATTTTCTCAGACACTTTCTTTTTCTCTTCTTTTTCTGGGACCCATATAATTCAAATGTTGATGTGTTTAATGTTGTCCCAGAAGTCTCTGAGACTGTCCTCAATTCTTTTCATTCTTTTTTCTTTATTCTGCTTTGCGGTAGTTATTTCCACTCTTTTATCTTCCAGGTCACTTATTTGTTCTTCTGCTTCAGTTATTCTGCTATTGATTCCTTCTAGAGAATTTTTAATTTCATTTATTGTGTTGTTCATCATTGTTTGTTTGCTCTTTAGCTCTTCTAGGTCCTTGTTAAACCTTTCTTGTATTTCTCCATTCCATTTCCAAGATTTTGGTTCATCTTTACTATCATTACTCTGAATTCTGTTTGAGGTAGACTGCCTATTTCCTCTTCATTTGCTTGGTCTGGTGGGTGTTTACCTTTCCCCTTTATCTGCTGCATAATTCTCTGTCTTCTCATCTCATTTAACTTGATGTGTTTGGTGTCTCCTTTAGGCAGACTGCAGGTTCCTAGTTCCCATTGTTTTTGGTGTCTGCCCCCAGTTGTTGAGGTTGGTTCAGTGGCTTGTGTAGGCTTCCTGGGTGAGGGGACTGGTGCCTGTGTTCTGGTGGGTGAGGCTGAATCTTGTCTTTCTGGTGGGCAGGGCTACATCCGGTGGTGTCTTTTGGGGTGTCCGTGAACTTAGCATGACTTTAGGAAGCCTCTCTGCTAGTGAGTGGGGTTGTGTTCCTGTCTCGCTAATTGTTTAGCATGGGGCATCCAGCACTGGAGCTTGCTGGCCGTTGGGTGGAGCTCACCTTAGCGTTTAGATGGAGATCTCCGAGAGAGCTCTCACTGATTGATATTACATGGCACCAGAAGGTGTCTGGGGATCCAATGTTCTGAACTCAGCTCTCCCACCTCGGGGGCTCAGGCTGGAGCACCAAGACCCTGTCAGCCACACAGCTCAGAAGGAAAGGGAGAAAAAAGAAGGAAAAAAATGAGTTAGAAAAAAATTTTTTTTATTTACTCATAAAAAGTTAAAAAGAGAGCAATCAAACCAATAAACAAATCCACCAATGGTAACACATGCTAAAAACCAAACTATGAGAAACATAAAAATCAGAAAGAAATCAGTCACAGAGAGCAAACCCAAGTCTACTGTTGCTCCCAAAGTCCACCATGTCAATATTGGGATGATTCGTTGTCTATTCAGGTATTCCTCAGATGCAGGGTACATCAAGTTGATTGTGGAGATTTAATCCGCTGCTCCTGAGGCTGCTGGGAGAGATTTCCCTTTCTCGTCTTTGTTCACACGGCTCCTGAGGTTCAGCTTTGGTTTTGGCCCCGCCTCTGCATGTAGGTCTCCCACAGACGTGTGTTCCTCACCTAGACAAGAAGGGGTTAAAGCAGCGGCTGATTCGGGCACTCTTGCTCACTCAGGCCACGGGGAGGGAGGGGTACAGTAGTGATAATTCTCTATAGTGTTTCTGAGTGTGTCTCTTTGTATAGCGTTTTAGTGGTTTCTCTATGTATTGCATTATGCGTG
Source organism: Lipotes vexillifer (assembly GCF_000442215.2). Classification (NCBI taxonomy): domain Eukaryota; kingdom Metazoa; phylum Chordata; class Mammalia; order Artiodactyla; family Lipotidae; genus Lipotes; species Lipotes vexillifer. The sequence continues at coordinate 2,153,883 of NW_006771758.1, forward strand.
CATAACTTATCACAGTCTACTTGTGTTATTATTTTACCAGTTTGAGTGAAGTGTACAAACTTGAACTTCCTTAACCTTCTTCTATTTCTAATATGATTGTCTGAAATATTTCCTCTATGTAAGTTAAGAACAACAGCAGATAGTGTTATAAATTTTGTTCAACCTTAAACATGATTTGTAAAACAACAGAAGAAGTGAAGCCTGTTGTATTCACCAATATTTTTGCTTATCATCTTTCCTTTCTCTGATATTCTAAGGTACCTTCATTTATTACTTCCTTTTTGTTTAGACAACTTTGTAAGTTATCCTTTTAGGGTAGGTCTCCTAGCAACAGATTCTCTTTCATCTGAGACTGTGTTTATTTTCCCCCTTGGTCCTGGAAGTATTTTTGGCAGACACAGAATTCATGTTTGACAGTTGTTTTCTTTTATCACTTCAAAATATTGTACCACTTTTTTGGGCCTCCATGCTGTCAGATGAGAAATTCTGTCACTAAAATTGGTGTTTCTCCATAAATAAACATCATATCTCTCTAGCTACTTTCAATAATTTTTCTTTGTAATTTCAGAAATTTGACTATGATTTTTCTTGGTGTGGAATTATTTTTTAATTTCCCTTGTTTGAGGCTTTCTCAGATTCTTAGAGAATTATTTTTCAGTCTATTTTCTCTCTGTTACTCAGATTGGGTAAATTAATCTGTCATCAAGTTCTCTCCTCTCCTCTATTATCTCCACTCTAATATTGAGCCCGTCCATCTAGCTTTTATTTCAGTTATTTTATTTGTCATATTTTTCAATCCCCTGATTGCCATTTGGCTCATTTTTGTAATTTCCATTTCTTTGCTCTTAGTTCTAGACATTTTTAGGGACAAGGATACTTTTTAAAATGATAGCCATTTACTTATTAAGTATTTCAGTATACATCTCTAAAATATAAAATAAACTCTGTGTGTAATTGCCATTATTGCACGTAAGATATTAGTGGTAACTCTTTAAAATCAGTGCATATTTCTTTAATGATATATCTCAAATATCTGTTTATAATTGAGTGATTCAAATCAGTATATATTCAAGTAAGATGCTTAGGTTACATTTTGTTGTTTTGTCTTTTAAGTTTCTTGTCATCCAGAACAGTGACTTCTCCCTTTTTTCATGCCTCTGACCTGTTGAAAAACTAGATGGCTTGTTCTGTGAGATGTCCCACAATTGTGGGCTTTTCAGATTGTTTCATTCCCTATAAACTGGAAGTTAGAGCCAAATGCTTGATTAGATCCAATTTCAATATTTTTGTTAAAAAATAGGAAGGCAAATTGTGTTATTTTGAGGGGCATTTGAAGAAAATGGTAACTTTAACATTACCATGGAAGACTATTTATGTAAATAGTACAAATAATTATTCTGTTTATTAAAGTGAAAAATATACTTCATAAGTCGTGTTCTTAAAGTGCTATTTCTCATAGCTAAAAATTTGGAGGGGTTGCCTAACTATCCAGTAAAGGAGGCTTATTTAAATGAATTATGACATATCCTTACAGCGTGCAGCCAATCCTGAAGACATTAAAAAATATGCATAAAAGAGGGCTTAAATTAAAATTTGAGACTATGAAACATGTTCATGGTGCGGTAAATGATAAAAGCTGGTCACCAAGGCATATATATGCTCTGGGTGATTATGACTGGCAGGATCTACAGCACAACACTATCAGTTAGTGGTGGGATCATAAGCTACTTGTTCTGTTCTCCTTTGTACGAAATAAAGGAAAGAGAGATTCCTAATGATCATGCATTGCTTTGTAATAATGCTAATATTAAATTAATGCAAATTATCTTTAAAAAGCATCCCAGAAATAGAATGGTGTAAAGAGGGTGTAAAACTCTGTGGCTTCCTGCAGGTTCCTCAGCTCCTTCATACCACCTTCTTCAAAGATGGAACACCTGGCTGGGTTCAGTGTACTTTTATATTAGAAGCCCAGAAACCTGGGAAAGGAGGCAAAAGGCAAATGAGATACAACATGTAAAACAGCGTGTATCTGCTTCTTTTCAACCCAGAGATTCAGGGAGCCCTCAGCACATGAATGCCCACCCCGTGACTGAGACACACTGGACGGTCACCCTAGGCACAGTCCAGACTGTGTCATGAGGGTACCCCTCCCCCATGCCATGGTAAGGGGCATCAGAGGCCAGCCAGGCCACAGCTGTGAAAGAGGATGTGACTTCCAGCACCTTGCCATTTCCCCTTTGGGCTTCTTGTCCTTATGTAGCCACCCCACCTTTCCCACTTCTTATTTCCAAAGGACTTCCTCCTCCCAGACCTCTCACCATTCCCGCGTTGGCTCTTACTGTATTTTTATTGGGAGCGTTTGTTTGAGGTGAGGTGGTGACCCGCTGTCCAGGCTCTAACCACCAGTAAAATCTAGCTCTACCACCTGTTGGCATGTCTTTAGGCAAGGAATGAACAATTCTCAGACTTATTTTCTCCAAAGTATCATTAGAAACGCAAAGTGTGGATTTGAAGGTTTTCCAAATATTTAATATAGCTGTTTTGCTAGGTTTCCAATGGGGCTGAAGCTGAGGAAGTTTTTTCCTACTCTCCTTTTCTTCCCTCTACTTTCCAACTAAGTATTTAGCAGAGAACTGTATTAAAGTAATTTATAGGATATATGTTTTCCCTTGAACGGTTATGTAAAGTTTAACACAGCTAAAAGAAATCAAAGGAACAGATAGCAATTCTTTTTCCTCTTTGCTTATACACACTCCTCCATTTATCAAAGGGAAATTGTTATTAGCTGAATGCATTCCAACGTTGTTTCATTGTACTTTGTTTAGTTTTAATAGAAGTGCCGTTAAGAAAAATTCCTTTATTTCTATAGAGGTTTACATTTCATAATATATTTTCACATACTTTATTGGATAGTGTTTTTTCTTAAGTTCTGCTGTGTGCTTTTTTGAGGTATAATTTACATACAATAAGATTCACTCATTTTAAGCATATATCATATTGGCAACTGCATACAATTACGTAAACACCACCACATTCAAGATGCAAACATTTCCATCACACCAGTGAGTTCCCCTGTACCTCTGTGCAGGCAATACCTGTCCCCTCCCCATACTTCCAGCCTCAACTGATCAATTACTGATCTACTGATCTGCTGTCTCTGCTGTCTGTCACATGGTTTTTCTTTTTTTTTTTTTCAGTCTAGATTTTTCACCGGGCATAATATTTTTGAGATTTATGTTGCACATATTGGTAGTTTGTTCTTTTTTATATTATTGCTGATTAGAAATTTAGAATATATGAATATTTCAGTTTTTTGCTACTGAGAATAATGCTGTGGGCATTTATGTATAAGTTTTTGTGTGGATGTGTTTTCATTTCTCTTGGGTAAATACCTAAGAGTGGAATTGCTGAGCCTCACAGCAAACGTATGTTTAACTTATTACTAATTGTTTGTGGGAGGATGTTTTGATATCACAAAAACTCTGTGCCAGAGGAAGACAGCTCTTCCTACTTTACAGGTAAGGAAACTGAGGCACGAACAAAGTTTGGTGATTTACTCTGACTTTTCTATTAGGCTTGTGACATGCTGAGACTGGGCCATGTGTCTCCAGTACTCACTTGTCTTTGGTTTGTTTTCTGTTTTCTTTCTTTTTAAATCTTTTGCTTTAATACAAGAATATAAACTAATTGTTACACAAAATTTTAAAATATAGATTATGAAGGAAAAAGGAACCAAAAATCGCCTGTTCCCTCTGCTCAGAGGAGGACATTGTTAACATCTTTTATATCACTTCAGGCTTGTGTCTGTGTATGTGTGTGGTTCTTCTTAGAAAATGGGTTAAGACTGTGCATAATCATTTGTATCTTGATTGTCACAATCATGTGTCATTTTCCTCTCTTCTATCATGGAGATAATTTTACATCAATAAGGATACACCTGTAGCATTCTTGTAAATGGTTGCTGAATCTTTATATGGATGATTCAGTCTAACTCTTCATTTCAATGACACGTGCCACTCAGGTTATTTTCAGTTTTGTGTTATTACTAGCAATAGTCTTGCACTTGTTTTTAATAATTTATTTGTATCTCCACCTATTTCTAAACCACATTTTTCATTTTGAGATGGTCATTTGACTTAAGATTTATTGTTCTTCAAAAGCATAACTTTGGTTTCTTTCCAAGTTACACTGGAGATGTTGGTAAGGGGATTGGACCTGCTGTATCAGTGGAGGCATGGAGCTCATATAAGTGAAAAAATATACCTGTTATTCAAGATACTCCAGTGATGGGTTTTGTACTTTGTCACAAATATTTTTTTATTTGAATATGAAGAAAAAAAAAGTCTTACCTCACAAAAGAGGAACTTTGAGTAAAATTTTGGCAGGAAAGGGTCTGAAAGAACAAGCTTTCTTTAACAATGCAACTCCAGAGTTTTCACTTCTCCATCTTCCTCTTCTCTTCCCAAGCTAGAAAACTCTTAAAATACATGGACCCTGTTGAAAAGCGCTTCAGTATTAGAGTGGGGGTAGAGCTGATGAAAGGGAAGAAGCCAGTTCAGTAACCAGCCTCAATGACAGCGATAAAAATAATCCAGTTCTCTCCCCAGGCATCCATTCTCAAATTGTCTCTGTGCAGTCACATGTACTAAACTTATTCCTCTTGAGTTTCCCATAAAGAATAACTCTTCTCAAAGGGAACCCTCTTGCACTGTTGGTGGAAATGTAAATTGATACAGCCACTTTGGAGAACAGTATGGAGGTTCCTTAAAAAACTAAAAATAGAATTACCATATGATCCAGCAATCCCACTACTGGGCATATACCCAGAGAAAACCATAATTCAAAGAGACACATGTTGGGAGTTCCCTGGTGACCCAGGGGATAAGGATCCACCTGCCAATGCAGGGGACATGGGTTCAAGCCCTAGTTTGGGAAGATCCAACATGCCGCAGAGCAACTAAGCCTGTGTGCCACAACTACTGAAGCCCATGCACCTAGAGCCCGTGCTCCGCAACAAGAGAAACCACTGCAATGAGAAGCCCATGCATCACAACGAAGACCCAACACAGCCAAAAATAAAAAAATAAAGACACATGCGCCCCAATGTTCATTGCAGCACTACAATAGCCAGGTTGTGGAAGCAACCTAAATGCCCATCAACAGATGAATGGATAAAGAAGATGTGGTACATGTATACAATGGAATATTACTTGGCCATAAAAAGGAACGAAATTGGGTCATTTGTTGAGACATGGATGGATCTAGAGACTGTCATATGGAGTGAAGTAAGTCAGAAAGAGAAAAACAGATATCATATATTAACACATATATGTGGAACCTAGAAAAATGGTACAGAGGAACCAGTTTGCAGGGCAGAAATTGAGACGCAGATGTAGAGAACAAACGTATGGACACCAAGGGGGGAAAGTGGCGGGGGGG
>NW_006771758.1:2160516-2171607 GCF_000442215.2 Lipotes vexillifer
GGGGGTGGAGGTGTGACGAATTGGGTGATTGGGATTGACATGTATACACTGATGTGTATAAAATTGATGACTAGTGAGAACATGCTGTATAAAAAAATTAAATTAAATTAAAAAATTTTTTAAAAAAGAAAGAATAGCTCTTCTCAAAGTCTCTGCCAGAAAAAACAATAGAATAGGAAAGTCAATTGAGATTAATTTGCACTTAAAATTATTTTTTCACTCCCAAGTTTCATTTTCTGAAAGGAATATTTTCAGAGACTTGAAGTAGAAGGAAGTTTAGATATCATTTAGTACAGTCTCCTTGTTTTATAGATGAGGAAGTAGGTGGAGATGTATTGTTTAGGTTTCATTCTGATCTTAGTTTTCTTTTTTGCTCTAAAGTTTCAGTTGTTCAGTTCTTGTATTATGTAACTCTTCTTGAAAAGGGTTGTTGCCCCAGTAACTCCTTGATACACAATGACTGACCTGGGTTTTTCTAACAGAAAGGTATTTTCTTTCTTCAAGGGATGAAGTTCGAACCCATCAGGATTATTTCTATTTGAGAAATGAACTAATCAACTTCCCTCAATTAATCCACTACATTTCCCTGTTTCTTTGACCTTTCTTGTGTCACTCTTCCTGATACAGAAGAAGAAATAGCCTTATTCCTACAAAGGCAAACTTTTCATGTGTGTTCTTTTTCCCCCTTTTGTTTCATAAATTTTTTTAAAAAAGTAATCCATGTTAATTGAATGCAAAATAGAAAGTAGCTAAGATGCCAACAGCAATTCCTATCTCAGCAATAATTGTCTAGAAAATATAAGATATAAATCACATTAGCTATAGAAAGTATAATGTAGTCATTAACCTAATCAAGGATGCACAAAACCTGTATGATGAAAAATTTTAAACTCTGTCGTGGAACATAAGAAAACCTGATGTACTATGTTCATGGACTGAATGCCTTAATATTTATTAAGATATCATTTCTTCCTTAATCAATCAGGTCATTCAAGCTTATCAATAAAACTCTAACAGGATCTTTTTTCCTCCAATTTTATTGGGATATAATTAACAGATAGTATTGTATTAGTTTTAAATGTACAACATGATAATTAGATATTTGTATATATCGTGAAATGATCACTACAATAAGTTAAGTTAATATGCATCACCTTACATTGTTAGAATTTATTTCTTGTGATGAGAACTCTTAAGATTTACTCTTTTAGCAACTTTCAGCTATACAATATTGTTAAATTTTGTCACCATGTTGTACATTACATCCTCAGAACTGATTTATCTTATACCTGGAAGTTTGGACTTCTGACCACCTTTACCCATTTTGCCCACCTCCCATCTTAACAGGATCTTTTTAAGTACTCAACTATTGAATCTAGAATTTTCATGGAAGTATAAAATATAAAATAGTTTTAAAAAAAATTTTTAATAAGACCAAAGGAAGTGGGAGAGTTTAGAGTCACCCTTCTTAATATTAAGTCCTGATACAAAGCTGATATAATAAAGAATGTACAACACCACCAGCAACAAGAACAAGAAGCCCCAGTGCATCAGAGTAAACAGCATAGAACACAAACACATTCACACATATTTACCTACTTGTCTAATATTCTACATAGCTTATGATAGAGATGGCATCACCAATCATTGAAGAAAGAATGGACATTTAGCAGAAAGTATTGAGAAAACTAACTTACTATATAGAAAAAATGTTGACTCCCTACCTCATACCATATATATGGTGAACTCCAGAGGAATTAAAGACCAATTTCAAACGTAAAACTATACACTTAATAGAAAAATATATAGGCAAATATTATAGTAATTTTAGAGTGGAAAAAGAACTCTTAAATAAGACCTTCAAGGTAGAAGCCATGAGGATAAAACTTGATGGGTTTTAATATATCATTATTAAGGTTTTCAGTTCAATGACGTATTCAATCGACAAAGTTGGCAGAGGGATGATGGAGCAGAAGGAATCACTTGTAATGTTCAAGATGACAGTACACACACACACACACACACACACACACACACACACACACACTGAGAGAGAGAGAAAGGAAACAATTAGAAAAATGGGCAAAGAAAAGAGAAGTCAGCACACTGAAGGGGAAACACAGTTACAGTAAGTGAAGAGATGATTAAACTCACTAGTAATCAAAGAAATCCAAAGGGAACAAAGTAGCACATTACTTCTATCAGCATGGCAAAAATTATAGAAGGATTGTATTGTTAGCACAGATGTGGGGAAACAAAATTCACACGCACATCCGGTAGGAGTAAAACTGTGCAGTTGTGCTGGAGAGAGATTTGGCAGTATGTGTTGAAATTAAGTGTGCGACTAGCCTATATTTTAACAATCCCTTGTCTGGATACCTACCCCTAAAAAACTCTTTCTCAGGTCCATGTCAGGACATGTATGAGGTTGTTCATTGAAATGTTTTTAGTGTTAGCCGGGAGTTGGAGGTAAACTAGGTGTTCATCATTAAGAGGACGGATGACTATAACAGGGGATATGCCTACAATGGTATATTATGCAGCAGTTAGAAACTATAAGATAAATGTACATATGGTAACACAGATCTCAAGAATACAGGGTTGAGTAAACAAGCAGAATGAGATCTATAACAAAACATTTTGTGAGTGTGAAACAAAGTATACAAAGCAATATTATGCATCTTTCAAGGACACTTATATATCCAATGACACACAATACATTAAAGAAAAATTGGGGTAAATGTGGAGATATAAGGGAAAATATGAGAAGGCTTAACAGACCTGAGATGATATTGTGCCTTAAACTGTACAATGAACTCAACTCTGCACCTGTGAAAAAATATACATATTCACTCACACAGAGAAGTACCTACTGAGCACCTGCTGGAAGAGAAAAAAGTATCACCCAAACCTCACCACATAGAAATAACCGTTTTTGCCATTTTGTAGACCTGTGCTCTCTTTTCCCCCTCCTTCTCCTATTTCTGAATCCTTGACTAACAAAAATTATACTTTTCTGTTGAAACACACTTTTCCTTTTAAAAGATATCATTCCCAATGCTACAAAATTGGCTTTTTTCCCTTCCTAAAAATGACCCATTCTCTTGACCACTGTCATCTGCCTTTCTATTTCTCTTGACAAGACAACATCATCAAATAACTTTTTAACATTCACTTCTCAATTTAGAACGGTTGTCATTTCTTCCAAGTTCTATTAAAGCTGTTTTCTCAGAGGTTGCCATTGATTTCTTAGTTTTAATCAAGTGGTATTTTCTCTGTTTAAATAAATAAGCATTTATTGCATATATACCTTGATATAGAGCATGATGCCAGGATCTAGGTGTTAGGGCTACAGGAAGATTTTAGTACAGTCCCTGTGTTCTGGGAGATCACACTCTGTTTGGAAAGTAGATGTGGAAATGGATAATCTTATGTGATGTTCTAATTACAGAGATCACATGTGCCCAGGTTGCTACTGGAACTCAAGTGGGAATTTGAACTCAGGAAGACTTTTTGGAGAAGATTCAGTCTGAGTGTTAAAGGGTGAACCAGTTAAATGACATTAAGGAATTCTAGACAAGTAGCTCTCTAACCTAGCTGTGCATTTGGCTTAAAAAAATACCAATGCCTAGCCCCGCCCCCCACCCCAAGACCAATGAAATCACAATGTCTGGTGTAGAACCTGGGCATGTATTTGAAATTCCTCCTGTGCAGCCAGATCTGAGAACCACAGATCTAGGCTGATAGACGAACATGAGCAAGGCTAAGGGCGTATAGAGAGGTAGGCCACGGGACTAGTAAGTGTCAGTGCCTCCAATCCTGGACTGGCTCACTTCAAAGAATGTTTTTAACCCCTCCTTGTTGCTGTTTCCCCACCACTGCGGTGGTATTAGGGTGCATGACATTATGCTGCAGTGAAACAATTTAGTGGTTTAGAACAATACCGTCTTGTTTCTGCTTGCTTCCGTGGAGGGTTATCGGGGGAGGGGTTCCTGCTTGATGTGATTCTCACCCTGGGACTCAGGCTTGTGGAGCTTTCACTGTTTGGAGCCAGTTGCCCTGTCAGGGGAGGGAAAGTAGTGAATTGTACACCAATTCTTATAGGCTTCCACCTGCAGGTGACCCATGACACTTCTGCCCACATGCACTGGCCAAATCAAGTCTGGTGGTGGAATCTGACACCACGAGGTGGGGCATGCTCCTTCACCATGTGCCTGAAGTTAGCTGAAATATTTGTAAAAACAACTACCTCTAAGCTCTGTGGAATCAAATGGAGCTCAGTTGCCACAGGCAGCCAGCTATATGCATCTGTGGTTCCACAATACAGTGTAACCTGGAAGTAGTGATTTGACTATATTTGGACCAACTAGGAAATCCCCAGGGCGGGGGGGTGGGGGGGGATGAATGCTGTACTTTTTCTTTCTTACATCTAATGTGCTGAATTTCAATTTCTCAACCCAAGTTCTGGATTTGCCAGAAAATAAGCGTTGGGTTTCCAACATACCAGCACTTCCCATATTATTCAGATGGAAACCATCTTTCATCTTCAGAGCGTAAAATCAACGTAACAATGACTTTTTGAACTAATCAGAATGAGTATCCACCCAGGCTCCATTTCTCCTTTTCTATTTGTGGAGGTCTCCCTTGTAAGAATGATTTCTAAGGCCTATTGACTCGGGCCAGTTTCCTCCTACCTTTGTTTCCATTGCTTGTAAGTTGAAACAATATTTCCTAATTCTTTATGATTTCAAACAACTTACCCATAAGTAGTCTCATTTCATCCCCAAATCAACTTTATGGTGAATGGATTATTCAATCTTATTTTACAGATGAATAAATTGAGGTTCTGAGAGGTGAGACAAGGTCTCACAGAGATTTTTGAAATATTTGTATCTCCTGACAGCCACCATGGTCTTCTTTCTACTTTGTATTAGTTTCTCTCTTTCATGAGTCAAAATATTCATTCATTCATTCATTTATTCATTGACTCAACAAGAACATGTTATCTACTGGAAGCAATGGGCCAGCTGCAGGGGCTGCATATACAGGTCTCTTGTCATGGAGGAGTGTTCTGTTAGAGAAGTTGCTGTTTGTTGCTCAACTAACAGCCTTTCCTTTTCCTAATAGAACTCTACTACTTTTTCAGGAAACGAGCATACTGTGTCCCTTGATCTCAGAGACCCTAAGTCCCTACCCCAGGCTCAGGGGATGTCCCTGATTTGTCTAAACCAGTCATAGACATCTCATAGGTTGGATTTGAGAACTGGTTGGTAGCCTTGTTCTGGATAGTAAGTTATAAGAGGAAGTCTGCTTAGAAGGTCTTTCCTTCCCCAATGAAAGTCACGGAACAATGATGTGAGAACCCTCTGACTCTCCTTTCCCCTTCCCAAAGATGAACCTGACGTTCAGCAGTACGTCAACTCTACTGTGACCATGTTGTGACAAATGAATAAGAGAGAACAGAAAGAAAAGAGCTTGGGTCCTTGACAATTTTGAATCTGTGGGTTGCCTACACCCAGATGCCTTGTTATGAGAGGAAAAAACAAACCCTTTATGTTTAGGCTTCTGTGAATTGGATTCTCTGTTGCCCACACTTGAATGAATTCCTAAGTGATTCAGCTGACTATTTTGGTGACAAACATACGAATTCTCATTTGTGTTAGAGTTATTAGTCATTGCTGCTTCACCCCAGCCAGTTCTGAGGGACAGTACCCCGTTCATAGCCCTCATCTCTCAGACTGCAAATGGAATGATTGTATTCTGCACAGTGGAGTCTTTCTTCTCATGATCCTAGGGTGCCAACGACAGACCTGCCAGTGAACTACAACTTAAGGCCTGCCATGGGAAATGAGAAATGGAGGAACTGGAGTTCTCTTTCAGGGCTATGGAATTCATAATGGAGAGAATGAGTCAACCAACTCAGAGAGCTGAACTGAGGGTCGCAGAGAGAGCTTGGGTCTGGGGTGTGTGATGTGGACCAGGAACAAGCTGAAGTCATGAGAAAACTGGTCATGGGGAGAGGTTCAGAGTTGAACAGAAAGAGACACCTGAGAGAAGAGCAGAGCGAGTGATGCCTTGGAGGTTCCTGATGGGGTAGGCATTCCAGACCATGAGTGCCCTTGTCAGGAGTCCCCTCTTCCCTGGGGTAATATGAGTGACCCTCTGTCCTTGTCCTCAAAGAAGCTCTAGCTAATATACTAGACAACAAAAGCTATATTGTGAGTCAATTTTTTAACGTTTCCTAGCTCTCTTTCCTTGCATAAGTAGTGTAAAAGATAATACTTCTTTACAGGTTTGTGGTAGGGAATATATGTGAACAACGCAGTACTTAGCACATAGCTGCAGTTTGATGAATGTTAATTCCTTTCCATTTTCCTAATAACTAGGGCTGTACGGAGGTAGAATGGACTACTTGGAAGAAAGTATGCAAGCAGACGCTTGACCACATGTATCAGGCTTTGAAAGGATGGTAAATTAGTGATCTTTCGCTTGCCTTTCTTTTCCAAGATTCATGATTCTCCACATCTCTGATTGAACTAGCTTCTGCAGGTAAATTGGTCTATTTTCTTTGCCTTGCACCAGTCCCTACAAAGGAGTGGGTTAAAATGATTGGCTATACCCACCCACTCAGATGCTGGACCGGATCCAAACAAATTGAGGAATGGTTGGCTCCGCAAAGGAAGGGTTGGTTCCACAAAGGAAGGGATGATTCTACAAAGGAAGGGGTGTTGAGCAGGCAGTGACAAGATATCCACTGCAACGGGTCATTCTGCCTTCTGTGCTCCTTCAACACTACCTGAATAGCAGCTACTTGAATAATTAACATTTGTTGGGTGTTCATTATTTGCCTGGTACGCTGCTAAATGCTTTCCATGGACCATCTCATTTAGTACTCAACAGCAATCCAAAATGTAGGTACTATTAACTCCATTTTATAGAGGAGTAATTGTGCACAGAGAGGTTAAGTAAATTGCTCATAGCCACACAGCTGGTGTGTGGTCAAGATGGAATCCAGGCAGTCTGATTTCCCGTCCCACAGGAAATCATAGATAGTAAGGAAGCTGATGCAAGGGTCACTGGGTGAGAGGAAGCTTGCTGAGTGGATCCTCATGGGTGACAATAAGCAGGAGAGGCTACCCTTCTCCTACTAAGAGAACCCATAAAATAGTCCCCTTCTCAGGTTAAAGCCATTTCCTGATCTTAAGAACCATAAGCTGTACAAGCTGGAGGAGATTTAAAGATCTTACAGCTAGTCAGTTCTTGAAAATGCTCCCAATTGTGAAATTCTTTTTTTTAAATAAGTTTTACTTTCAGGTTCAATGATCATACACAAAAGATAGCAATCAACTATACTTCAATTAAAAAAAAAAAAAAAAAAAAAGGGTCCTTTTTGCCCTCAGGATGGTGCCCATACTCCTTCATGTGGCTTTTCAGGCCCTTGGTGATCTGACCCCAGCCTGTGTTCCAGCCTCCTCACTTGGCACTTCCATTTCTTCCTCCTGATTTCAAGTCCAGCCATATTGAAATCCACACACACACACACGCACCAATCATAATCCTTGGATCCCTACATGGTCTCATTGTTAGTCTACACATAGCCCTGTTTTATTATTTTAACTTTTTTTTTGGAGAGAATATTTAAGTTCTGCTTTTATTCTTAAATACTATAATATACACCTTTAAATAGTTTTAATAATGTAATAAACACCTGAAAAGCTGAAATTCTTCAGTTAGTCTGAAATGCCTTGCAGCTATCACCACTGAATTTTATAGGCTCCTCCCTCTGCCTGAAATTCTTTCTACCCCACCCCAATCCTCTCCAATGTCCTTTAGGTCTAGACTTAGAAAGTGTCCTTTACTCTTTTCTTCCACCTTTAAGACTGGGCTAGGAATCTTTTCCTAACACTCCCATAGTGTTCCATCCTTTCCCTGTCACATCTTATCAAAATGTGCTTTATTGTGTGTTAACTTGCTTGTCTCTCACTAGGAAACACTAGCCCATGAGCTTATTGAGGACAAGAATGGCTGGTGTAACATTGCAGCCTGGCACATTGCAAGAACTCAATATATAGTTCAGAGGCTGACAATATTTTATTGTTAAGACCAGACAGTAAACATTTTTGGCTGTGTGGACCATACAGTATCTGTTGCATTTACTCAACTCTGCCATTGCAGTGTGAAAGCAGCCATAGACAAGAAGTAAACAAATGGACATGGCTGTGTTGCCATAAAACTTTATTTATAAAAATGGATAATGGGCCATAGTTTGCTGGCCCCTGCTATAATGATGAAGAAATGAAGAAATAAAAATGAATGAGTGGGATTATATTTAACCAGAGAGGAATTACTGGCTACCACAAAGCCCCCTTTATCAGAAAACATGTATTCTATTTTCTATTACTTAAAATTACTTTCTATTACTTTATCCTCTGTGGCCTTATCTTTAGAATGGAACCTGATAATAGCACCTCTGCCTAAAGATGAACCTATCAGGTCCTTAAGGGTAAAATCTATGTCTTATTTGTCTTTACTCCCAGAGCCCAGAGCCTAGCAGAGTTCCCACATGCCTAGGGTATAATAGGTGGCAGACACTAGCTGGGGTGGAGTATGTGTTTGGTGAGGCACGTAGTTGGACCAGATAATAGTGTAAACTCTTAAGACTGGGAAAACTTTAGTCATCCAGCCAAATTATCACTATGTAGAGGTCCTTCTAGGTTTAGACTTGGGGTCTTTTGATTCCAAATGACAGAAGACTCAACACAAATTGCCGAAGCCCTAAAGGGAATTTACCAGCACATTGATGTGCCTTGATTCAGGGACTCAAATCATGGTTTCTCTATGTCTCCACTTGCCTTCTGCCTGATTGGTTCTCTTATCAGGCAGCCTTCACCCATTGGCTGTACGATGAGTAACATTGGCTTCAGGCTCATGTCCTCACTGTTCAAAGACCAGAGGAAAACAGGGAGAGTCCCTATTTCTCAAAAGCTCTAGTAAATGTGACAAGACTGTGTATCCTTGGCTTTGTTTGGGTCACCTGTCCTTGAGCCAATCACCACAAATAAAATCAACGCCAACTGCACTTTGTTGACTGAGAAAGAGGGAGAACAGGTTCTCCAGAGGCAAACTCCATACATAGAAAAAGAAGATGGCAAACACATGGAGAATCTAGGACTGCTATCGCCCCTCCCCTCCCTGAAGAATACTATGCTTTAATACAATGATACAAATTAACCATCCAATATTAGGATGTTTGTGAATTCCCTGAAGCCTGTCCACTGATCCCATCTTAGGAAGAGAAGACAACAAAGCTTAGTCTCTTTTTTCCAGTGTGTGACCCCTTCCAGATACCAAATTACAATTAGCATTTTCATTTCTAAAATAAAGGTATATGTACTTCTTTAATAATAAACTTTATGTATTTTAGAACAGCCTTAGATTTATAGAAAAATTGTGATGCTAATACAGAGAGCTCCCATATAACCAATACCTAGTTTCCCCTATTGTTAACATCTTCCATTAGTGTGGTGTATTTGTTACAATTAGTGAATGAACATTGATAATTATTATTAACCAAAGTCCAAAAGTTTCCTTAGTTTTTACCTAAATGGCCTTTTTGTCTTCCAGGATCCCATTCAAGATACCACACTGCATTTAGTTATCATGTCTCCATAGGCTCCTCTTAGCTGTAAGTTTTTTAGACATTTCTTATTTTTGATAACCTTGAAGTTTTGAGAAAACACTTGGCAGATACTTTGTAGAACGCCCCTCAGTTGGGCTGTGTCTGATGTTTTTCTCATAACTAGACTTAGGTTGTGGGTTATTGGGAGGAGACTGCAGAGGTAAAGTGCCGTTTACCTCACATCTTGCATCCTATCAACATGACTTATCTCTGTTGACGCTGATCTTGATTGCCTGCCTGAGGCAGTGTTTGCCAGGGTTCTCCACTGTAAAGTTAGTCTTTTTTTTCTCCCTCTCCATACTGTATTTTTTTGGAAGAAAATCACTGTGTCCAGCCCACACTTGAGGAAGGGAGTTTTGCTTCACCTCCTTGAGGAGGGAGTATCTACATAAATTACTTGGAATTCTTCTGTGAAGATTTGTCTCTTCTCCCCCATGTATGTATTGATTCAATTATGTATTATATCAGTATGGACTCATAGATACCTTATCTACTTTGGGTTATAATCCAGTACTACTTTATTTATTTTGTTGTTAAGATTGTTCTAGCTCAGGTCATTAGGAGCTCTTTCAGTTGTCTCCTTTGTCCCTTTAACAGCTTTAAATTGTAGATACCCCCCACCCCACCCCCCACCCCCTTTACTTAATTTATTGTCTGTCTATCTGTTTATGTATTCAATCATTTATATAGTTGAACTCAAGGATTTTTTTTATACTTTGGGTTATAATCCATTACTGCTTTATTTTTTGTTGTTGCTGAAATTGTTCTAGCTTGACCATTGAGAGTTCTTCAATTGGCTGCTGTATCCCTTTGACATACTCCTGTCATTGTGGGTTTAAAATAAAGAAAAATTTTTAGAATACGTCCCTATTTCTAGCACTACAAGATGCTCCAGACAAATCTTAAATATTTCCTGCCCCAGTCCTAGAATCAGCCATTTTCCCAAGGAGCTGTAGTTCCTTTTGTTGGAGAGTAGTGTTGGAAACTGAGATCTGAGTGCTAGGTGTGCTCAGTATGTGCATTTTAAAAAATAAATGTATTGTAAATAACAAATAAATTCTTCTAAATTATTTAAAATAATCTAGTTATTTAAAAAATCTTCTTACTAAAAATATAGTGAATTCCTTTCCTACTTCTTTCCATAAAATTTGAACCCCATGGGGTTTTCTTCAGTTTTTTACATCCATATTACTAATAATGGGCTTCTGCTGGTATTGTTTGATCAGTTTGGACATTTACTATTGACCTCCTGTAATGGCAAATAGGGTTTGACTCTAGTGCCACCACCCTACTTTCTGTCTGCCCATCTTCCCAAGGAAGTCATATTACAATTTTGTGTTAAACCAGTAACCAGAGTTCCTATTATTATGATATAACCATCATTTTCCCCGGTGAGTTTTGAAAGCATTCCT
>NW_006771758.1:2171618-2182361 GCF_000442215.2 Lipotes vexillifer
CATTCCTGCATTATTTTCTAGCTTGGCTATTTAGAAGACCAATGCAATTCTGATTCTAAATCCTTTCAATGCAATATGTTTTTGTTTGTTTTCCCTCTGGAGCTTTTTAATATCTTCTCCTTATGTCTAATATTCTTATATTTCATGATAATGTACTAGTTCTGTGGGGATCTTTTTATTCATGAAGTTTAGCCTTTGATTGGCCCGCCCAATCTGGAGACTCATGTTTTTGAGTTATGAGAATTTAGAAAAATATTTCTTTAATAATTTCCTCCTCTCAATTTTTTGTTTTAATATTCTGAAACACCCCTAGCTATTAGACTTCATAGATAGGTTATATTTTCTAGAAAATTTCCTTAGCTTTATTTTTCAAATCTTCCATAAAATTTGGGGGTAAGTATAATCTTTTAAATTTCTAGGAGCTCTTTCTTTTTTCTCTGATTTTGCTTTTTTATAGTTTCTCTGTTTCTTTTTTTCTTGGAAGATACTAGTTTTGGGGTTTTTTTGTTTGTTTATTTGTTTGCTTGTTTTATTCTGCTCTCTCTGTTGTCTTTACATCTTTTTTGTACAGAAGACTTTCCTGAAATGTCGAGATTCTTGGTTGTTTATTCATATCTTAAAGTGACACCCTAAAAACTGATTAGCAGTGCTGCATGTATGACTGAGACTCATGCACTGGTGACTTTATTGAAGGGGGATTGGGTGATATTGTTGGGGGTACCCCAATATCAGTATCTTTGAGTGTTTTATTTGGGCCATCAGTTTATTGAGAGATTAAATCACCCAGTTTCCTGGGAATAGGGTGGGAAAAGGATTCAAAGTTTAGTGAACATACAGTGGAAAAACTTTCTTTGAATCCCTCTATTTTCATCCCTTGCCCCCTGTTTTCTGGGTTCTCTGATTCCAGAGCCTCACCCAAGATTTGTATTTTCACTAATCCTTCAGTGTGAGAAATTTGAAGGTTTAAGGCTCATTTGGCTGGTGACAATCAAATGAAATTTTCTAAAACAATCTAGAACATCTGTGCATCCTTAAATTCCCTCTCTGGGGCTAGGTAGCTGTTGGCCACTGATATGCTTGGTCTCATGGTGCAATGCCATAAGCGTCACAGATCAAAGGAGGGTGTAGTGATTAAGATCACGGACTTTGGGATCAATCAGAAAGTCTTGGCTTAATTTCTGTTTCTACAATATTTTTGCTGTGAATGTCATTTACTTGGCTCTCTTAAGCTTCAGTTTCCTCATCTGTTAAAATAGAAAAAAAATTTCTATTTCTTAGGGTGTGAGAATTCAATAATACAGCTATATCATGTAGCAGATTGCCTGGCATATAATTAAGCATTCAATAACTAATGATGATTTAGAAAACACATCTGGTTGGTGAACATTGATTTGATTCCTCCTCTAAATGATTCTGTGGCTCTGGATATATTGTTGAATCCATAGAGTGCAGAAGGGCCATAAATATCATCTAGTTCAAGCCCTGAAATCTAGTTCATGAATTGTGTTGCGTGCTCCTCTCCATCAAGTGGTTTCACTAACAAGTGGTAGAATTGGGCCCAGCCCTTGAGCCTGTTACCTGAGCCTGTCTGGTAACTATCACCATATGCTTCCTCTAGTGAACCTCTTTCCTTGCCCAGTAAACTCTAATGGTGTTTTTGGCTTATGTGATAGTTGATGGCAGCCCTGCTTTTATTTCTCTATTATCAGGGCAAGGGGTACAGGGGCTGGATGAGGGAGAACCCAGAGTGGGAGCAGAGCCGAATTCCCATCTAACTTGCCTTTGGCTCACATGAGGAGGGGAGAGTTAACTGCATTTTATTGTAAGCTGCATGGTAGCCAGGAGGACCATGGCTGATGCACAGTTTACGAGTGCACATACACACAAGCATAGATGCTCATGTACGTGTAGGAAATCCCCCTATATGAGTGGACAACGGAGTACATGCCTGCCCACACCATCACTCCACATGTTTGCACACACACTAATGGGCAGGAGAAACGTGCTCAGCACATTTTATCATGCATCCCAGATTGAGGAAGGCCATTCAGGAGGGGGAAAGGGAAGATTATGAAGCAAAAAGAGAAATGAAACCTAAAGGTCCCGCCCTGTCAGCATTAACTGGAGTATAAGAAATGGAATTTGGACAGACAGACAGACTCCTGGGGCCTGCCAACAACCAAAATGTCCAAAGGGCCTCTGTTTCTCTGGCTGGTGATTGAGCTCCAGCGGCTTTATCTGAGTAAGTGTTCTCAGACCTTCCATCCAGGAGTCCCTGGAGGCTTGGCACCTCCCGGATTTCCATGGCTGATCTATAAAAGTGAAGTCCATTTCATTCCTGCATCCACTCAGCTTCTCTTGTTTGGAAGGTCTCTCCCTTTCTTTGTGACACAGGGTTTATCTTGAGACTGGTTTGGGAGTTTTAGGGCGGGGATATTTATGTTCATACCAGGAATGGTAATTTAAGAAGAGACACAGAGATAAGGGGTCAGATAACATGGGGAAAAGAAATGTCCTTTGCAGGTTTTACTAGCACAGTCAGAACCAGGGGAATTTGTTCTGCTAAGACCCCTTATTATAATCCTTATTTTTCTCTTTATTTTTAGGAGTTCTTGTTTGCTTCTTGGTTTGTTTTATTTTGCTGGGGGCCAGGTGTCCAGGTGAGGTTTACCTTTTCTGCATATTGTTTCCAGGTTTCGGATGATGCAAATGTACACACACTAGGTGTGGACCAGTATAGACCTTCACATCCTGCTGCTATACAGGTGGAATGCTCTGGGCTGAGCTGAAGTTGTATCTTGGTCATTAACTTTTGACACTGGCGACTATGGCCCTTCCATGGAAGAAATGATGGACTTGGAAAAGACCAGTTTTAACAATCCATGAGTCTAGAACTATACAATATCTAACGTCCCTTGCAGTTTTAACAGTTCATAGTTTCTGCACGTGAATCTTTCAAATGTGCTGCGTGAGAAAACACCTACATTCCACGAAAAACAAGCCTTTGTCATACTGTTCTTTGTGCCTTTCTTTCCTCTAGAACTCCATACATCCTCAGGTCTCCACCTAAGTCAAGCTTTTCCTGACTACCCATAGCCTCCAAACTGGTTTAAGGGTTTCTGCTGTGAGTTCCTGTCCTCCCTGGAGTCCCGCCATTAGAGAACTTGTCGCCCTGTAGTAGTTGCTCATTTAACTGTCTCTCTCCCCAGATACCCTGTGGGAGTTAGTGGAATGAAAGCAGTTCCTTTCCCTTTCTTTATCATTGTTTTTGCCTGGTCTTTACCTTGTCCTGGGACCTGGAGGTGTGGAGGGTTTGGTGATGCTGAAAGTTGATCTGGCCTCCTTTCCGGCTTCTGGCTGGACACTGACTGAGTGGGCTTCTACAACTCTATGTGAAGAAGGCAGCACCTGGTGGATGATCTGTTTGTTTTTCATTTGTGCCTTTTCTAAAATGACCATTTTAGAAGGCAGTGACTGCTCAGACGCATTGGTGATCAGAACTGAATGTGCTCTTAAAAGATGCCAGAGGGGCTTCCCTGGTGGCGCAGTGGTTGAGAGTCCGCCTGCCGATGCAGGGGACACGGGTTCGTGCCCCAGTCTGGGAGTATCCCACATGCCGTGGAGCGGCTGGGCCCGTGAGCCATGGCTGCTGAGGCTGCGCGTCCGGAGCCTGTGCTCCGTGATGGGAGAGGCCACAACAGTGAGAGGCCCGTGTATCGCAAAAAAAAAAAAAAAAAAAGATGCCAGATCAAACCCTTCACTCTGTAGATGATGAAATTGAGACCCAGACTGGGGAAAGGCCTTGTTTAAGGTCACCAGCTAGAGGAGGAACCAAGCTGGCACCAGAACCTAGGTTGTACCCACCATCCTGGGTAATTCCCCCAAAGAGAAATTGATTTAATACCAATGATTCCTTTGCTTCAGATAATTTTGCAGCTGGAAAGAGACAGTTTCTTATCCTATCTCTAAGATCAGAAATGCTTGGTTATTTGTACTAATACTTTATTAATTTCATGTGGCATTTAATACTGCATCTCTTGTGAACTTGAGAACTATTTCTTTTTTTTTTTTTTTTTTTTTTGCGGTTCACGGGCCTCTCACTGTTGTGGCCTCTCCCGTTGCGGAGCACAGGATCCAGACAGACACGCAGGCTCAGCGGCCATGGCTCACGGGCCCAGCTGCTCTGCGGTATGTGGTATCTTCCCGGACCGGGGCACGAACCCATGTCACCTGCATCGGCAGGCGGACTCTCAACCACTGCGCCACCAGGGAAGCCCTTGAGAACTATTTCTGAGACGAGCATTATCTTCCCCCTTTGCCTTATGAGGATAATGAGGTCAGGATTAGTGTGGCTTTCCTCCAAAGAACACAAAAGCAGTAACTAGCAGAATGAGGTTCTCAATGTAAGCCTGATGGGTGTTTTTCTGCCACACCTGCTTCCTTTTTTTTTAATGGTAATTTTTAATCCAATGAGTAATAGAGAGACACCCTTGGTGGAACAATTAAAATGTTATAAAGTTAAATCCCTTTTGACTAGTGCCCTGAACCCCAGTCCCTTTCCTCTGATCATGGAGCTGCTGACACAATGAGTTGGGTGTATGTCCCACCAGCCACTTTTCTCTACGTTTACTTTCATGTGTCTGTGCCCACAAAACTTGCAAACTGGTTTATTTATTTTTTAAAATGGTTTTGTATTTTATGTGTCATTTTGAAATTTCTCCTATTCATACGTTGATAAGGCTTGGAGTTTTCATGCCAATGGATATAAATCTGTCTAATTCTATTAATCTTGTACATTGTGGTTCCACGGAAGGACTGTGCCATAGGTTAGCCACTCCCCATATACACACTGTTCATTTCATTCACACACATATGACACTGCAGTAAACATTTGCAAATAGGCTTCCTTGCGCACCTGTGCTTTTCTAGAGCAAATAACAAACCATGAAATTGCCCAGGCTTAGCTAGGTCACTTGCATGTTGAGTATTAACCAAAACTGCCAAATTTCCCCAGAGTGTGGCTATACCAATTCACACCGCATTTCACTCCAGTTTACTCCAGTAGGCTAAGTCATTTCCCAGCTCCCAGTCTAGCCGACACTTCATATTATCAGCATTCTAATTTTTTGCCAATCTAATAGTTGAAATATACTGATCACTCATATGTCCTTGTCTATGAATTGCCTGTTTTGTCCTTTGCCAGTTTTTCTTTTTTTTTTTTTTTTATTGGAGTATACTTGCTTTACAATGGTGTGTTAGTTTCTGCTTTACAACAAAGTGAATCAGTTATACATATACATGTATCGCCATATCTCTTCCCTCTTGAGTCTCCTTCCCTCCCACCCTTCTAGCTGGTCACAAAGCACCGAGCTGATCTCCCTGTGCTATGTGACTGTTTCCCACTAGCTCTCCATTTTACATTTAGTAGTGTATATATGTCCATGTCACTCTCTCACTTTGTCCCAGCTTACCCTTCCCCCTCCCCGTGTCCTCAAGTCCATTCTCTAGTAGGTCTGTGTCTTTATTCCTGTCCTGCCCCTAGGTTCCTCATGACCATTTCTTTTTTTCTTTTTAGATTCCATATATATGTGTTAGCATACGGTATTTGTTTATCTCTTTCTGACTTACTTCACTCTGTATGACAGACTCTAGGTCCATCCACCTCACTACAAATAACTCAATTTCGTTTCTTTTTATGGCTGACTAATATTCCATTGTATATATGTGCCACATCTTCTTTATCCATTCATCTGTCACTGGACACTTAGGTTGCTTCCATGTCCTGGCTATTGTAAATAGGGCTGCAATGAACATTGTGGTACATGACTCTTTTTGAATTATGGTTTTCTCAGGATATATGCCCAGTAGTGGGATTGCTGGGTCGTATGGTAGTTCTATTTTTAGTTTTGTAAGGAACCTCCATACTGTTCTCCATAGTGGCTGTACCAATGTACATTCACCAGCAGTGTATTAGGGTTGCCGTTTCTCCACACCCCCTCCAGCATTTATTGTTTGTAATAATGGCCATACTGACCGGTGTGAGACGATATCGCATTGTAGTTTTGATTTGCATTTCTCTAATGATTAATGATGTTGAGCGTCCTTTCATGTGTTTGTTGCCTTTGCCAGTTTTTCTATCTAGTCTTCCCTTATTGAGTAGTAGGATGCCTCTTTCTATACTGCGATACTTGGGATAATAAACTGTTGGATCTCCAGTAGAAATAATTCTGTCCACATTTTTCATTAATTTACCAAATATTCATAGGAACAAGCTCATATTTTAGAAGTCATTGGTTTTTGGTGCATGTGTCCTGCATTGCTATCACAGCTGAGGTTGAAGACAATTTTATTTTTTTCCCTGGCTTCATGGGAGGCAAAATGGGCTTCCACAGCATGTACAATCTGTGAAACATCTCCATTGTGGCAAAGTAAAGAGACGATGAGTTTAGGGAAGGCTCCAGGTGGGTCTGAACTTGGAATGACCTTTCATCATGAGAGCAAACTTTGCAAAACCCAGCAAGTACCTCATCTGGCTTACTACCTGGACAACTACTAGGGCTCAAGCTCACCTTCTTCCAGAGAAGGATAGCTAGAAGTTGCTGCCGCCTAGGGTCAGGGAGGAATACGGTGCTACTGGCCATGTCTTACACAACTTAGCCAACGGGGTTAACAGAATTAGTGAACGGAGAGTCTTACAGGAGGGTACCTTGAAGAAAACAATGAGCAAAGAGATATGGGGATATATGTATATGTATAATTGATTCACTTTTTTATAAAGCAGAAACTAACACACCATCGTAAAGCAGTTACACTCCAATAAAGATGTTAAAAAAAATTTAAAAACAAAAGGGTCTAGGTACTCAAGAAGGAGCGGCATGTCATCCTGACACTCTGGAGCTATAGCCTGCCTGGTTCTCCTGTCAATAGCATGGTTTGATTGAGAACAATCACTGATGCTCAATTAAATCAGAGGGCTTAACATTTGCAGCAGTGAAAAACTTTCACGGATTCTCAAGAGATGGAAGTTATCTTAGAAAAGGCTGTCCAGTGGTCCTCAAACAGAGTGGGTGGTCAGTGACATCAGAACGACCTGGAGGCCTCGGTTATGTACATTTCCATGTGCCTTGGCCTCTAAGATTTTGACTCAGGGTTGGGCAAGAAAATAGGTATTTTTAGCAAGCTCCCCAGGCTATGCTGATGAGCAGCTGAAGTTGGAAAACACAGACACTTCATTTTAAAAATGGTGCTATGTTCTATTTCATATAGCTAGCATGGTCAACCTAATCACCAGCATCTTTATGTCACAGCTGCCATTCCAAAGAATTCCTGTGATTCCTTTCCAGTTCTCACATTAAAAAAAAAAAATCCACAAACTCCACCTAAGTTCACGTTCTCTGACAACAAACAAATGGTCCAGAGCAATTAATTTCTATCTCCAGTACTAAAAGGAGACGAGGACAATGGGATATAGTTCAACAGCCTGTCTCCCTGCCATAGCAACACTCTGGGGTGAAAGACAGACAGAGACCCATTTGAGGCATTCAAGTCAGTAGTAGGTGATCACTGCCTATTAAGATACACTGGGTAGAGTGCTGTTTTAGACCTATTTATATGAATTAGTAGAATTGGATTAAAGGGTCAGGATTTTCCATGGAGAATTTATTGTTTTGTTGAATGGTACTCAAGGTCAGAGTTTTTTTGATCAGCAAATCTGCTGTGGAGGTGTGAGCAGACTCAGGCGGTCAGCTGTTTCCACTTGAGGGATGGAGGGGTGTGGAGTTAGGAGCTTAGCAGCAGCGAAGGGCAGGCCAGAATTTGGGCTAAAGAAACATATACACTACGACCCTCTTCATCTTCCTGGAAAGCATCTATCTGCACAATCCCTGTAGAGCATATTTGAGAGATTTCAGTACCTCACAACCTAGTTTTCTCATCTTTCCTCACAGCTCCAGCTGCATCAGAAGTTGTCATGAGAGCGTTTCTGGGTCAGTCGGTGACTTTGCCCTGTATGTACTCATCCTGGTCTCCTAACAGCAACAGCATGTGCTGGGGCAAAGGCCAGTGTCCCAACTCTAAATGCAATGACGAGCTTCTCTACACCGATGGGACAAGGGTGGTCTCGAGAAAGTTGCCAAAATACCAACTTCTGAAGAATATCCGGAGAGGGGATGTCTCCTTGACCATCTTCAACACCAACGAAGGTGACAGTGGTGTGTACTGCTGCCGCATAGAGGTACCTGGCTGGTTCAACGATGTGAAGAGGAACATCCGCCTGGAGCTGAGGAGAGGTGAGCACACAGGGGCTGTGTCTGTGGATGGAGAGGTTCACGAGTCATGGGTCATAGCGTCAGTGCGTGGTGGTGGAGAGGCTGAAGCTGCTTAAGCAATGAGTGGGCAGATTAAATCTGAGACATGTTGATGACTAGAGGAGCCACAGTCTGGAGCAGATGCCTGTGGGAGCCAAAAATCCCACAGAAATGAGTGAGGAGTAGAGGGTGGGGGGTAGGGAACCAGTGAAATTCAGGGTCACTCTGAAGAGGGCAGCTGCTTCTTCTCTAGGGAATTGCAGAAATTTGGGCCCAGTGCTTTCACATCTCCCAGTTATCATGTGAAGTATATTGATTTTTGCATGTTGGCAAAGATTTCACAATTTAAAAAAATATTGGATGAATGAGATAAAATGTGTTGTTCATGGATCAGCTTCAGCCCATAAGCCCAACTCTCAGCAGAGGGGAAAGGGCAGGGGATTTGGAGACAGTCAATAGCAGTTTTCAGGTGATCTTTCCTTCTGCTACTATCAGTTGCTTTTGATGAAATTTGTAGCATGGTGGAACTCGTAACGATTTGAGCTGCATGGAGTGCAGCCTATGGTTGAATTATGTGAACAATAACCACTGTTCCTGCTGGTCTGGAATGGAGCCTCTCAAATTCAGCTCCGTGTTCAGCCTGCACCGAGGACTGAGGGTTCTTGGGCTCTGTTCCTAACTGGACTGGCTTCTTGGAAGGCAGGTTCTGGCTAGCCATGCAAGTAATAAGCTTCTCCGATGACTCTCATGTGCTCTAAAATTTGAGAACAACTGATGTGGACGCTTCTAATTGGAGAACTTTCACAAGCATATATGAAAGTATATTTTTAATATACTGAATATATATATATATTTAGTATATTTTTCTCTCAAAGCAACTTTGTGAGATAGAGGTATCATTAGGGTTTGTTGAAGTTAAATGATGCCAATCCAAGTCTTTGCTTTTCAAATCTGATATAACCAGCTCTTATTCTATAAAATATTGGTTGACATCAGCACTCTGTGAGGATATTTCTAAGTTCACTTGAAACTAATGATGTCTTTCTGGTCCATTAGGGTTAGTGGAAATTTGGCATATTTAAGAGAGGGTGGTATCTGTAGAATAACTGTTGCTAATGAACTTAGATTCAGATGTTTAGGGGGTGAGTGGTTTGGGCATGAACCAATCTTTAATATCTGAAAGAGACTACATTTTCACCCTATGTTACACTCTTTGGACTCGCTCTTTTTAGATTTTAATTTTTATTGTAGAAAGAACACCTAGAATGAGTTTCTACCCTCTTCATGAATATTCAAGTGTACAATATACTATCGTTAGCTATGGGTACAATGTGTGCAGCAAATTTCTAGAGCTTATTCATCTTGCTTGACTGAAATGTTATGTTTGGGCTCACTTTTGGTGGGATCATTCATTTACTCATTCATGCATGTTTTTGAAACACCTACTATGTACCAGACACTGTCATAGGTATTAGATTTGTAGCAGAGAACAAAATAAATACCAGCCATTCCCTCGTGGAGCTTACAGTGTACTAGGAGAAACAGACATTCCATAATAATCAACAAATAAATGTGTAGTTAGGAAATGCAACAAATGCTATGAAGGTCAAGTATGAGTGTGCAAAAGACATTGTTATTGTCGAATGCGGATGTCCTCCTTGCAGAAGCGTCCTTTTAGCTGAGACATGAGGGTTAAGGAGGAGTCCGTCTAAGGAAGAGAGAGTCTAGGAAGCAGTAGGTACAAAGTCCCTCTGATGGAAGGTCACTAATATTGTGGAAGAACTGAAGAAAGGCCAGTGGGCTGGGGAAAAGTGAGGAGAATAGAGTGGAGGCCCGAGATGGGAAAGAAAGAGCAGATCAGGTGGGGCCCTGAGGGTGTGGTTAGGGGTTCAGTCTTCATCTTACGGGCAAGGAGAACCCAGTAAAAAAGTTTAGGTAGGGGACTGACATAATTAGATTTGTCATTTTCAAAGATTACTCTTTGAAGCTGGACGGATGCCAGCTACATCTGTAGTGTTTCCCTTTTCCTCCGTCTCCACTTGGCACCAGACGTATCTTCTATTGGGTACAGGTCCCATGACCACGCGCTCAACAACAACCCATCGCTCAACCACCGCCACCACCACCGCCATGACGACAACCACAGCTGTGCTTCCAACAACTACAGTGGTGCCTGCACCTAACCTGCCAGCCACACCACCGCTTCAGATGAGAACCGCTGCTGCACTCACCACCACGGCAGCCACATGCCCTCTGACAACACGGGACTCCCTTCATGAGGAAGACACGATACTTCTGACCCTTGAGCCTTCCACAGGGGGGCCCATCCTCACTGCAGGTGCCTGGTTCAACGGACCATTCTTTCCCTTCTTCTGGTCAGATGCACCTTGGATCCCTTGGAAGAGGGTTCTCCTGCTGACTGGGGCAGCCCAGCAAC
>NW_006771758.1:2182371-2198230 GCF_000442215.2 Lipotes vexillifer
AGGTCTATGTGTGTGTGTGTCTGTGTATGAGTTTGCCAGGGCTGTCATAGAATTCCACAGACTGGGTGGCTTAAACAACAAAAGTTTACTTTCTCACAATTCCGGAGGCTAGAAGTCTGAGATCAAGGTGTCAGCAGGGTTGGTTTCTTCCGAGGCCTTTCTCCTTGACTTCTAGATGGCCGTCCTCTCCCTGTGTCCTCACATGGTCTTCCTCCTTTGTGTGTTTGTGTTCTAATGTCCTCTTTTTGTAAGAACACCAGTGATATTCCATCAGGGCCCATCCATATAACATCATTTTTACCTTAATTACCTCTTTAAAGGCACTATCTCCAAATACAGTCACATTCCAAGCTACTTGGGGTTAGGGCTTCAATGTATGAATTTTCGGGTAGGGCTGGGGCAGGGGTGGGAGGGGACCACACAATTCATCCCATAACTGTGTGTGTGTGTATAGTTTCATTAAATTGTTCTT
This sequence comes from Lipotes vexillifer, assembly GCF_000442215.2. Classification (NCBI taxonomy): domain Eukaryota; kingdom Metazoa; phylum Chordata; class Mammalia; order Artiodactyla; family Lipotidae; genus Lipotes; species Lipotes vexillifer. Next base: position 2,182,844 of record NW_006771758.1, read on the forward strand.
TTTCATTGTTTTATGATTTCCTTTTTTGTTGCTTTTTTTTTCCTTTGTGCTTTTGAAAAGTCAGCATTTTTGGTTCTCCAGTTGACCTCCCAGGGGTCTTGGGGACACTTAGTAAAGAACCAGGAAATGTCAGCGTGGGTCAGACACCAGTTCCATCCTGCCGGGGCTTAAGTCCCTACTCAGGCATTAGAGATTGGTTGAGGAAAGCCCTCCAGATGCCTTAAAATATCCCTTGATGAACTGGTTCTACCTTTTCTTTCTTTCTTTTTTCTTTTCTTTTCTTTCTTTCTTTCTTTCTTTCTTTCTTCCTTCCTTCCTTTCTTTCTTCCTTTCTTTTCTTTTCTTTTCTTTCTTTCTTTCTTTCTTTTTTCTTTCTTTCTCTCTCTCTCTCTCTCTCTCCCTCCCTCCCTCCCTTCCTTCCTTCCTTCCTTCCTTCCTTCCTTCCTTCCTTCCTCTCTTTCTTTCTCTCTCTTTCTCTCTCTCTCTAGCTCCCTCCCTCCTTTCCTTCCTTCCTTCATCCTGAATCCTTCTTGATCCTACATCTTGGAACTCTCACTGAATTACTAGCTCCATTAATTATGGGGGCTTATCAAAGCTCCCACCACGTATCGACCTCTGATTCTGAGGTAAGAATATTAGAAAAGAATCATGAGATAGCTTGAAAGCTTACGCATTTCAGCTGCCTCAATAAGGCCTGGATTAATTTAAACAACTTTACAGTATCGAATTGGCTAATTCCATTATACTCTGTGTAGTTGCCTAAGGTCCGTGAACCCTAAGCCAATTTTTATATGTATTTTTTTATTCCTTTGGTCTTTAAAATAATCATCTTAGAATACGACATTTGCAGTTTTCCCCCTAGATTCTAAAAATTACTTACAATCCTTGGAAGAAAAACTGAAATAAACATAGAAAAGTACAAAGACAACTATAAAAATAGCCCCAAATCCCACCACTCAGCACAAACACCTATTTTTAGCTGCCTTTTACCAAACGTTTTTTCTCTTTCAGACTCAGAAACTGTCCTTTTCCCTAGGACCTCTCAGAGAAGCACTGAAGCGACTTCTGCAGACACCGCCTTACTCACATCCAAAGGTATGTGGCCGGGGTTCTCTCTTTTTCTTTCCTCACTGCTTAGACTGAGGGAAACACTGAATAGAGTGTCACCAAGTCAGATGACTAGAGATGACTGTTGAGTCCTGTGTGCCATGAAGTCCACCTGGGACAAATTGGTATCAATACCGCATTTGTGGCTCATTCCTCCCTATGGATTTGAGAGAGTGAGAGAGACCGATTGACCTTGATTTGTTTGTGCAGTTCTCCACGGTAGCACATCTCTAGAATATCTGCCTTTCCACTCTAGGCTGGGTGGCGCTTGGCTATCTCATCCCCCTCATCCAAGCATACTGGTCTTCTGTGTTGAAACCCCGGAGGATGTACTCACTTGACTCCTTGGCTGTTTATAGTGGAGGGAGAGTTCTTTCATTCATTTGTCCTTTCATCCATCCAGCCAGACTTCTCTAGGTATTTACTAGTGCCCAGGGGCAGATAACACCCTGAAAATAATTCACAGCCTTGCAGGTGCTAGAGGGGCCTGCCTGGACTTGGTTATCAGTTGTACTACTTTCACCTGGGGGTCTCTGCCCTCCATTGTGTAACTTCATGCATATAAAATTTGGATGAGTGCCTGACATGTTAGTAAGCGTGCAAAAGGTAGTTGTTACCTTAGTGGAGCTTATAATCAAGCAGCAGAAAACAGACATCTATGAGGTAAATAAATCAATGCTTGTGATAGTAGAGTATAGGGGGGCAGTAAAATAGAGTGGTTCATGTGTGCGTTCTGGTGTCACACTGCCTGGGTACAAATCGTGCCTCTTCTCTGCTGTGTGACTTTGGGAAAGTTCCTTAATCTCTCTGGGCCTTGGCTTCCTAACTGGTCAAATGGGAATAATGAAGCACTTACCCTGTGTCTCTTTCTGAGGATTAAGTGAGAGAATGCAGGTAGATGACTTAGAGCAGCATCTGGTGTGTACTAAATGCTCAGTAAACATTAGCCCTTTTTTTTTTTTTTTTTTTTTTTGGGGAAAATTTTTATTTTTTTAAAAAAAAATTTTTTTTATTTTTTTTTTTTTTTTTGGAGTATAGCCTTTAAAAATTTTCCCGCTGCTGAGCACAGGCTCCGGACGCGCAGGCTCAGCCCAGCCGCTCCGCGGCATGTGGGATCTTCCTAGGCAGGGGCACGAACCCATGTCACCTGCATCGGCAGGCGGACTCTCAACTACTGCGCCACCAGGGAAGCCCAGCCCTTTTTTTTAATGACAGAAGTCAGTTTAGGGGAAGAGTGCCCCCCACCCCCCCCCACCTCCCCACAAAATAGGAAGACAGGCATCTACCTAAGTTTGTTTTCTCCTTTCCTTTGTATATTTTCCAGGGTCTAAAAGTTGGGTTCTCCAGTCAACACGCCAGGCATTGATGCGGGAAGCGAGTGACTTGGTGATTTCTCAGCCACGAGGTAGGGGGGCTGTGCTCCTGTGAGTGGTTTGCCTTTGGACTTGGGAACAATCTGTCATCTGCCTGCTTGTCTTGGAATTCTGCTCTTTTGATTGCACTGTGGTCACATCCTACATCCTCCCGCCAGCTGGGATGAAAGTGAAACTTGCTAAAAGCATCAGTGTTGGCTCCATCCTTTCTCTGCCTCATTTCTGAAAACCCTCTGTTGGGAGCTGAAGCTAGGAATGCTAGTAGGAAAAGCAACCATTCATCTTTCAAAACATTACTAATTTATTTTAAATTATGCAAATAGTACAACTTGTTAGGGATACATTTTTTTAAAGCTATTTATTTATTTATTTTTATTTATTTATTTGGTTGCTCTGGGTCTTAGGTGCAGCGGGTATACTCCTTAGTTGCAGCTCACCGGCTCCTTAGTTGCGGCATGCATGTAGGATCTAGTTCCCTGACCAGGGATGGAACCCGGGCTCTCTGCATTGGGACCGTGGAGTCTTAACCACTGTGCCACCAGGGAAGTCCCTAGGGATACATTCTTTTATAATATCACTGATATTAGTTGAAGATGATCATTCTTCAGATCTTCTTTATTCCCTTATGAGTGGGTATAGATATAGAAATATACAGTTGTGCTTTGTGTGTGGATTTTTTAAAAAATGCTATCATATTGTGTGCAGCCTTCTGCATTTTTATTCACCTAACATTATACATTGGACCACGTTCTTTTCTGGTCCATGTTGATCTCCATCACTGTGTTAAATTGCTGTATAGTATTTTCTACTATGGGTACTTATAGTATCCATTCCCCATTGAGGGGCACTAAGGTTGTTCCAAAGCTTCACATCATAAATATTCTGCAATGAGGATCCTTATAGGTGTCTCCTTAGTGTTCATGCAAGCGTTTCTTTAGCTAGGGTGGTGACCAAGAAGGAGAAATGCTAGGTTCAAAGAAATGTGTGCTTTTATTTTTTTATAAATTTATTTATATTTTATTTTTGGCTACGTTGGGTCTTCATTGCTGCACACGAGCTTTCTCTAGTTGCAGTGAGCAGGGTCTACTCTTTGTAGCGGTGCGCAGGCTTCTTATTGCGGTGGCTTCTCTAGTTGCAGAGCACGGGCTCTAGGCATGCAGGCTTCAGTAGTTGAGGCACGTGGGCTCAGTAGCTGTGGCTCGCGGGCTCTAGAGTGCAGGCTCAGTAGTTGTGGCGCATGGGCTTATTTGCTCTGCGGCATGTGGGATCTTCCCAGACCAGGGCTCGAACCTGTATCCCCTGCATTGGCAGGCGGATTCTTAACCACTGCGCCACCAGGGAAGTCTGAAATGTGTGCTTCTAAATTTTATAGCTATTACAAAATTGTCCTCTGGAAAGGCTGTGCTAATTTATCTTCCCACCCACAGAGTATCTGCTTTCCCATATCCTCCCCACACTCGATATAACCATTTGTTTAATTTTTTTCAATCTCCCGAGAAGAAAATGTCATCTCATTCTTCTGTTGTTCTGATTAACAGAGAGTTGGAGTGCCTTTCTCTATGTTTATTAGCCAAAAAACAGCCATCCTTTAACTCTGTGAAGGAGGCAATGTAATATCCCTGACAAAGTCTCGGAAGATGGAATTGGAGGGTCCAGACAAGAGTGAGTGGAAGGGAGATAGGTTTTGAAGGAAGACTCTAAATCAAGATGAAATGCAAGGGTGATCTCATGTTGAAAAGCTTTGGCATGCACTAACTCACACAGTGGGAGGACGGGAAACCTGGACTGGATGTTGATAACAAGGTGCCAGTGATCCAAACCTTCTTTGTCCATGGGATGCGGTAGGGTGGGGGCCTATTTTCTGGTGGAAGAGAAGGTAGCAAGTAGAAAAGTGACAAAGGATTGTCAACGAGTTTTCAAAATGTTTCATTTATTCCACTTAAATCTTGGACTATTTTACACTGAATTGCAAGGGAACAGAAGGTCATCTGATGTTTTACTGTCTTTAATAATATCCCTGATAATTTCATTTCACTCCTGCTTGATAAATCCTGGGAGAGAGAATACTTGTGCCCATACCCATAGGCGGCACTGCTGAAGAGGAGCTGGTTATAGGAAGGTCCGTCAGTCTCTGTGTAACATCTGTTCGTTGTGGAAGAAGCCAGGGTTTATTGAGCACATCTCATGTGCCGGCATGGGGTCAACTATTCTCCTGGGCCACTTAATTCAATCCCTCTTACCAGATGCTCCAATCTCTATTTGTTATAGCTTTTTCAAGCCCACACAGCTGTTGTGTGCCAGATCCAGGAAGTCTAGCTGTGATTCCATACTCTTAGGTATTATTTTATTTTACCTTACCTTCCAGTCTGAAATAAAATATCATGCTCTTGTCATTTACCATCCTTTTTTTCCATCGGCTTTTGTAATGAAACATTTATAATACATACTGAGGATTTAGCTAGGTGTTAGGTGCTGTATGAGGGTTTTAACTTGTATTGTTTTATTTAAATCTAACAATGACCTTCTAGCCAGGTATAGGTATTATCCCCATTTTACAGATAAAGAAATGGAGGTCGGGACTTTATTATAGAAGCTAACACCTACTGAGGTCTGTCTTTGCTTCAACGCTCTGCATTTTACATGCATTACCTCATTTGATTTTTCACAAAATCCTATGTGATAGATACCATTATCACCTCCATTTTAGAGTCCATGAATGTTACATATCTTGTCTGGTAGATGATGGACCTGGACTTAACCCTTCTCTGCTCAACCCTGATGCCATTCTGACCCCATGGTAGGCTGCCCCCACCCCATCTACCCTCTGGAAGCACTTAGAGAATAAAACTCCTTCTCTATTTGCATAAAAATGCTTTCAACCCATTTCAGAGAACCTACATGCTTCTGTGGGCTTTTTCTTACCTTGGCTAAATATTCCCAATTCCTTCCTCATGTCTTCATGTAACTTTTGGATGGCCAGGCTTCCATGGTTGAAGGCTGCTTTAAATTGTTCAAGTGGATCTTGCTACAATTATTATTCCCTAAAATTAGCATTACCTGGAATGGCAATTCTTTACTTCCTCTCTTTGGCTGCCTGGAGCAGAGTTCAGAGATGTGGAGTGATTTTCCCAAGATCACACAACACAGCAGTGCTGAGATCACACACACAGCAGAGAGAGAGGTGGGATCACACCCAGTTTCCAGGGATATTATTACAATGTGTACATGGACTCCTAAATTGAGTTGTTTGTGGATGAACTTGGCAGGGGGACAAGAACCCCCCTGAAATTATATATATATATATATATATATAGTTGTGTTTGTATATGTACACACACATTTTCCTGGGGAAAAAGTATAAAACTTTTATTAGATTCTCCAAGAATTCTGCAAAGCTCCAAATGATTAGGAACCATAACTCAAACAAACAACAATAACAACAATAAAAATTCTCATAGGTTTCTTCCCCCCAGCTAAAGGCAGTCTGTTAGGGGAATACAAACTCTTACGCCTCTAGGTAGCTGGGAACTCAAATCAGTCCCTCTAGCCTGAGGATTAATTTCATTTCTTGCTTGGCCACAGGAATGTGTGAAATGGTCCCAAATTGCTCCATAGTGACCCAACCTCTCTACTGGGTAAGGACTCTGAAGCTAGGGTGAGGAGACCCACATCACCGTGTCATTTCCTAAATAAAATTGGGTGGCTTGGGATTAAATCCTCTGCAGATTATGCCTCAGCCTCGCTTTTAGTGCCTCAATAACATCCCAAATCCTTTTTTTTCTAGTCCTTTCTCCTCACATTCTTCTCAGTAGCCTGAGGTGGGGGTTAAAAGACCTCATTTGGGGAATGTGAAGGCTCAGGGTTATATACCAGCTCTAACGTTTTATGCTTTATTTTTTTTCTTTTAGAATCTCAGGTTCTTGTTCTAGGCTTTTTGAAATCTCAGTTTCCTCAAAATATACAATGGAGATAATAGTACATGGTTCATAGGGCTGTTAAGTGAGGAAATGCATGAGAAAAATGTCTGGTCCATAATTACTGGCTAGTAAATGACAGTCCTTGTGACAGATTCTGATCCCCTCTGCTCACTGGATCTCTGCTGATCTTCCTACTCACACATCTTCATTCTCTGGCCAGGCCGGCTGGGGAGCAAGAGGCCACATCTACCAGCTCCCAGCTGACTCACTTCCTTCCAAATACAGAGACACTGTTTTTTCCCCTGATTTCAAAACATATTAAAGAGCTACAGTAATCAAAACAGTATGGCGCTGACACAAAGACAGACATACAGACCAATGAATACGGTAGAGAATAAACCCTCACATACACAGCAGAGACACTTTTTGGTTTTATGATTTTTTTAACTGCTAATTGCACCAGGAAAACAGCTGATGAGTGGCAAAATTGCAAACTTGGGGAAGTGACGAAAGCTTTTTAAAAAATCTCATGGCAGTCATTCTCGACTCACTATTAAAATAAATCTGATTCTGAAAGCTTTTCACTGGCTGCTTATTACATGGCTCGATGGAACTCTCAGTTATGGGTTTTGTTCCTCTGGTGGACATCTTTAATCTTCTGATGCCTCTCAATTGTTTTGTCCTTTTCACATCACTCAATGTAGGGAGGCTTCACTCTATAATTTAGGCTCAGAAATCAAGTTTTGCTTGAAAAAGAGCTGTGGTCGAGTTTGCCATGCAAGGGCTTCCTGGTTTGTATTACTTATTTGATTAGACACCTCCAAGTATGTAGCTCCTGCTCCAGTGCCCTCCTCTGCTTTGAAGGTGTTTGGTCTGCAGACATCATCTGAGGAAGCCCTAGTCAGAAGCCCTAGTCAAATCCTCACCTCCACTCTGTGGCTGCCTAGAAATAGAGCTCAGAGATGTGGAATGACTTTCCTGAGATCACACAGTGAGGCAGAGGGAGAGCTGAGACTCTTACCTAGGTTTCAGAGGTTTGAAACTTGGGCCCACGAACTCCTCGGGTGGTGTTGTCAGTGGGAAACAGATGGGAAGTTGAGGCCCAGCAAAGGCCAGTGAGTTGAGAGAGGGCTTGCAGTGATAGGGAGGCTGCTGAGACCAGAGGCCAGTTCTCCTGATCCCACGTACAGTTAACTTTGTCCCAAGACTGGAAGCCACTATCTCTCAACAGAGCTTCCCTGAGGGCAGATTTTCCTATTTGCTCCTCAAGTATTAGGATTCACGTTTTTCTCAGCCCCCAGGTAGATCATTATACTCATCAACAGCACGAAGTCCAAGCTGTGAAATAATTTCAAATTTAATGCCCCCAAATATGCATGAGGGCTTGGCTGTCAACCCAGGAAAACTGGAAAAAAATGAACATTTCTCTGGTAATAGTCCTAATTTCCTTTTCTGAGATTCTTACAGTAGTGTTTTCTCCATCCCAGGGTTGGATGGTGGGGGAGTGGGGATGGGGTGCTTTTAGGAGTTCTTGTTCTCTTACTGTATCTTTCTGTTTTACAAAACCAGCCCACGCTTCATGGTCCAGAGCAAGCTGGCCTTGCCATGGAATCAAAGGATTCTCAGAGGGAAAAGTGGTTAGAGATGAGATTTTATATCTTTACCTTGGCACTTGGTTTGGATATATGGAAACAGGTCACATGATATTTGGTAAAGGCCTTTCAAATCTGTCATTCATTAAACATGGCTTCCCTGGGTGCTTCCCTGTGCAGGACCCAGAACATATAAAAATGAGGAAGTCTTGACCTCTGTTCTTAAAGGGGTGGGACAGACAGGCTTGTGTAGAGCAAACAATTATCCAGTGAGCTTGGTTTTGGGATAGAAGTATGAAAAGGTGCCCTGGGGGCCCAAAGAAGGGAGAGAAGGATTCTAACTTGGAAAGAAAGGCCAGGATGATTTCACTCAATGATCCTTGAATTGGTTCTTCATGGATGAGGATATCTCATTGAGCAGAGAAGGGTGAACAGGCAGGGAGAACAGCATGAGCAGAAATAGGGGGACTTATAATAGCACAAAATCTTTGGCGATTGTTTAAGAGTCTAGTTTAATCTAATGGAGACAGGAAGCTAGGAGTGGCCTAGGTTCTTAAAGGACTTGATTGATGGGCTGAAGAATTTAGATTTCATTCCGGGGTCACACAGATCCAGTCATGTTGTTGGAGTCGGGAATGGCATTTTCAGCTCTGATTTAGGAAAAATTGCTCTGGCAAGAGTGTGGAAGATGTATTTGAGGGGAGTAAGGCTGGAGGCAGAGAGCCTCCTGCAATAACTCAGGCAGGAGGTGAGTGTCTCGACCAGGATGATGGCAGCAGTGACAGCAGTGAAGGGGCAGAGTCAGAGCCATTTAGGACTTTGAACTGAGAGGACTTGGTGACTGGAGTAAGAAGGAAGGATGACTGATTCTCCGCACTTGGGAGATCAGCTCGATGTGATGGATTCACTGGTAAAGGAACCCCAGGAGGAAGAGTGAAATTTATTTGGGCGATCTTGACTTTGAAGTGCCCCTGGGAAATGTCTAACAGGCCGTTGGAAATGTGGGGCTGGGCGGACTTACGGATGCCTCGGTGGGGATTGGGTGTCTGATGACTGGCACCTCCTGTGATCCAAGAATCATTACTGTGCTGAATAAGGAGTTGCCCCTATACCAAAACTTTCATACGGACTATCTCATGAGGGAGAGTTCAGGCTTATTGATATAATATGACAGTTACTGAGTGCTTATTATAGGACAGGGCTGGGCTCCATGCTTTCAGTGCATTATCTCATCATGAGGCATCGTCCAGATCTGTGAGGAAGATTCTATTATTGCATTCGTTGTAAAGGTGAAGAAACAGGTTTGCAGAGGTTAAGACATTTGCCAGAGTTGGAACCCCAGGTCTCTTGGCTCTTGAAAATTAGCTCTTGATTCTATTTTCTCATTAGCATAGGGCGTCATTGAAGCTCCTGTGGCATCATCTGAAGACATTGTGGGAGGGGAAGGGTGGGATGAAGGCAGACACCCCACCTCCTTACAGGAACGACTCCATTGGGAGAGGGTGTAGTAGAGGCAGAAAAGCTGGCCCGGGCAGCCAGTTAGAGAGACAGCAGAGGTAGGAAGTGGTCCAGGAGACAAAGATTATGGGGTGTGTACTTAAATATGAGGGAATTCTAAATACCGGTCAGATGTGGCATCCAGACAGGAGGCTGTGAACTGTGGCAGGAGGACCGCTAAGGGGACAGGGTGAGCGTTGTGGATGGACACCCTGAAGTCCAACGCTGAGCGATTGTGAGAGAATAAATGCTAGGCGTTCTTTCAAGGAGTTGGAGGGTGAATATTTAGAGGGGAGGCAGGATAGAGGGAGGAGGCTTGTACTGTTATAGGAGGAGGGGAGGCCATCAAAAATGGGAGGGGAAGGGTTTGGTCTAGAAATGGAGAGAGGAGACAGGGGAGTTAGGTTGGCATCAGTGAAGGTGGGAGAGCAATCAGATCTCATGCAGACCTCCCAGGGAGGTAGGAGAAGACTGGGGAACCAAGACCTTGAACTCTGAGATCATCCAGTCTGTCTAAGCCAAACCTGGCCATGGTCTGGAACCACAGAGAGCTTAGTCAAAGGGTAGATGGCCCTACTCTATCCAAGACTTGCAGAATAAGGACCTCTGGGGTGGGTCCAAGAAACTGAAGCCCAGCCCCAGCCCCAGGAAGGCATTTAGGAATTGCTGGTGTAGTCGACTCTCCTTATTCTACACGGAAGGAAACTGAAGCACAGACGCATGAAAAAATTTCAAAGACAAGAGGAAGTAAGTCCTACGTGGGACTCTCTTCTGGGTCCCAAATCAGAGCTCTTTCCCCTGCGCTGCACTATTTCACTGAAGTCAAAGTTGAGTCCTGTCAGAACTTGACACTTTCTGGGTCCTCAGTTGATCAAGGGCATAAAGAACTTGTAGGAGGAGTTGCCATTCTCAGTGCAAGTTCAGCAGAAGGAACAGATAAATGCAGGGGAATGAAGCAAAGCTCATTTTCACTCACAAATGCCTTTGTTAGGAGGAAAGAAATTGGATGCAGTTGATTTCAAAGTCAGCATCTTTCGCGAGGCAGTAGCCTGTTTGTTTTATCTTTCATGTCCAGTGCTGTTCACAGGCTGGAATCAGTTAGTAGGCTGGCAGTCTGGGGATGAAGGAAAAGGACAAAAAATGGGTTCTCATGATGCTTCTCACAATAGTCTTACATCTGTCAACTGTACAAATGTGTTTTTTTTTTCTGTTAATAAAGTTGGGATTGAATCTGTGTAATTCTAGCATGTAACAGCTCACCTTCAGAAAGGTCAACCAAATAAGATGAAAGAAAGTTGCCAGGCTTTAGGAGAGGCATGTCCATGGTAAGGTGAACAGAGAGTGAAAGTGAAGTAAGGTACCATCCACTGAAAATAGAACTCGGAGCTGGCCCTGAGATGGGTGCTCACTAATGGTTACCCAGGTGAGCTGGGTGACTGCTCTGCAGACCAAAATGCCCCTCGGACACCAAGTCAGGTGCTGGAGACATCTCCAGTTTCACTGGAGGGTAGGGTCAATAGATAAACCTCAGTGAGCTCTGTGATGAGGTAAGGTAGCTGTTCTCCCCACTAACAACAAATCAATGAATAAAGGTACCAATGCCCTTTGGCAAGAACCTACCCACACTTGTGGACTATTGACTCCTGTGATGCCCAGAAGCAGAAGAGGGAAACAGAAGTGGAATTTGGAATCAGACATCATTGCTCTACCATTTACTAACAATCAGCACTAGCTTTGCAGCCTTGGGCAAGATATGAGACCTCTCTGGGCTTCAGTTTCCTCCCCTCTCAATAATTCTGCCCAAGTTTATTTACCTCATAGATTCATTTTGAAGTTCAAATGTGATAATAAATGTGAAAGTACTCTGTGCATTTTTAGCTGCTTCCATTATGCTTAACATTGTCATCAATAATAATAATTTTTAGAATGTCTTTTCAGAAACTGCACCCACCTAGGCAGTGGAGGGCTAGGGTTCCATTCCAACAGGACCACTTCCCACTGTGCCATGAAATAGCATGGGCATGCACTGATCTTTTCAGAGCGAGTGTATGTGAGCTCTTGCTACACTTCGCAAAGGCCACAGAGCCCAGAGGACCAGAGCTTGGGCTCTACAGATAGGTAATCCTGCCTCTGAGGTTTGCTCTCTCCCTTCTTAGCTATGTCACTTGAGCCAGTTGCCTGACATCTCTAGGCCACAGGACTCCCGCTGTGAGATGAGGACAGTAATGGTACCTAGTGCAGAATGCTCTGAGATCAAACGTGGAAAACACTTTGCACTGTGCTGGGCATGGAGTAAGTGCTTGGTACGTGGTATCCATTTATTATTGTTGTTGTTGATAATCCAGAGGTTCTTTGTGAAATGTGCACCTTGCCCCCTCCCTCAATTAAAACGTAGGGATCAGCTGGTGTGTGCAGAGCAGTGCTAGGCATTGCCCCTCAGAGAGGAGTCCAGTAGGGAAGGGTTAGGGATGAGGTCGTGTCTGTGCTTCACCGAGACGCGCAGAGATCGGCACGCGGGAGAATAGCCTGAGGTGGTGACTGAGCTCTCGCAATGATGAGAACATTTGTGCTGCTGGGCATCCTTGGAGGCAGTGGAAGGCTGAGACACAGTTTAGAACTGGGAGACTCTCAAACAATGGTGTTCTGAGTCTCTGGTTTCCTTCTGTGACCTCACCTGTGTAAGTCGTGCAGTCATCGCATCATTCCTCCCCCTTTATGAACCACTTTGGGTGCCAACACAATTTGCTCTCCGGTTCCTTTCAAAATTAAATGGACCCGGGCTTCCCAGGTGGCACAGTGGTTTGAGAGTCCGCCTGCCGATGCGGGGGACACGGGTTCGTGCCCCGGTCCGGGAAGATCCCACGTGCTGCGGAGCTGCTGGGCCCCGTGAGCCATGGCCACTGAGCCTGCGCGTCCGGAGCCTGTGCTCCGCCACGTGAGAGGTCACAACAGTGAGAGGCCCGCGTACAGCAAAAAAAAAAAAAAAAAAAAAAAAAAAAAAAAAAAAAAAAAAACCCAATGGACCCTACCCAATTTTGCTCTTGGAGCTAAGGAACACCTGATTCATGTATGTAATGCTCTCTTGATTGATTGATTGAAGTGCATCGTACTCTTTTTGATCGTTCCACATATCAAATACATGCAGGGGTCTCCAAAATTTAAAGGAAGTATGTGAATTCAGTAAATGCCTGTTTCTATTTTCAAAAGGTACTTTGAAATTCCAGAACTGCTTTAGTGCTGCCAGGCGAGGTCAGGAAGTATGGGTTCTGGTCACTTCCTTTGTTACTTATTACTGTGAAAGCTTGAGCAAATGAAACTGTCTCTCTAGATTTTAATTTTTCTCTTGATTAAAAAAAGGGCATCAGAGGAGATAATTTTGAATTCCTTTCCAATCTAAAACATTCAGACTTTTGGATCCTTTTGCTGTTCTTTGGTTTTTTAAGACCATACCCCAAGTAAGCTACAAGGGGACAGCATAAGCCAACTGCTACCTAGGAAAGGAAAGAAACTTCTCTGAAGGCTTGAAGTTCTGACTTGTAAAATTCTAGGTTGTGTTAAGATTGTATCATTGAATTGACTTATTTCAAAACTAAATTTGTTTTAAAAGTAGAGACCGATGAGTCCCAGTGTCTATGAATTCTGTAATGAGTCAACACATGTAATATGAGTTTTTAAACGTACCCACTGAGAAGATAGTGCTGTTGTTATTTCCAGGTGATTTCTGGCATGAAACCCATTGGTTAGAGAGTTCATGTTTTCAAATAGGATTTTAATATGCTCTTTTTCTTTTCTCTCAGAGAGGTTACCATCATTATTTTTTGAGTCATTCCGGGTTGAGTTGAGCTCAAATTTCCTTTTATTGTCTGTGTTACCCTGGATGAGTGATTTAAACTTTCAGCCTCAGTTTATACATCTGTAAAATGGGTTTTGTAAGCATTAAAGTGAAATAATTTACATGAAGTGCTCATCACTATGCCAGGCATGTGACAGTGCTCAGTAAACTGATTCTGAGAGGGAGGTTCTAGGAGTTTTGAAGCACATTTCTGTTAATGGGCTGGAAACGGGCAATATTCAAAACAGATTCTTAAAAGATTTTCTACCCTAAAAATTCAGTGCCATTCCAGAATTGTACAAAGCACATGGTTTTATTTGAGTAAGAGAGTGGGGTCCAGTCTACTCCCTCAGGTATAAAACCACCTTGAAGGGAAGTCTCTCATCACCCTAGGGTGTGAAGGTCTGAAGGTTTTCAAAATTGTACTCAGATAGAACACATTTAATTCCCTGACTCCATGGGCATTGTTTCTGCATGTAGACTCACTTACCAGTAGTCAGCAAACGTTTTCTGTGAAGGGCCAGATAATACATCTTCAGGCCTTACAAGCCGTGCTGTCTCTGTCATAGCTACTCAACCCTGCCCTAACACTGCAGGAGCAGCCAGAGATAACACACGTGCAAATGGTGTCTCTAGGCTTCAATAACACTGTACTGATGGACAATGAAATATAAAGTACCTGCAGTTTTTATGTGTTATGAGTTCTTCTGCTTCTTTTGATTTTTTCCCAACCATTTAAAAATCTAAAAAGGATTCTCGGCTCTGAGACTGTGCAAAATCAGGCCAAGGCTGGATTTAGCCCCTAGGCTGTCATTTGCAGCCCTTGATCTATAGCATCCAGATACGGGATGCGTTCCTTAGAAAGGGCAGATGTGAATTTATTTGGATAGGTTTGTTTTCCTGAGTGTACACTGAACATTGCCCCCTACCCTACTAGATGAGAAGTCCTTTGAAGGGAAAGATGGTGTTTTCATGCCGTACTGTTAATATTTAAACTTTATTTTTCATGTTACGAAATAAATAGATGCTTTTGTAAAATAAAAAGTTAAAACACTATAGAATTGAAGTTCCTTGTATTCCAAACATTCCACCCAGCCCCCGCTCCAAATGATTGAGATGAAGAGATAATACTGTAACAGTTTGGGCTATATCCTCTCAGGTCATTTTTTGTTGTTAATAGCACAGTCACATCTATTATTATTTTTCATAAAAATGTTCAAATTGTTTACAAAATCATTCTCTCTATAGTCTTTTAAAACTTGCTTTAAAGTTCAATCAACATTTTTGTTCAACAAGTCTTTACTGCAAAGCCACTACGTGTCATGCATAGATTAGATTGAATTATATGAAATGGCTGATAGTTAAACTAATTTTTTAAAACTTTATCTTTTGAAATAATTGTAGACTTCCACAAACTTGCAAAAATAGTACAGAGAGAGCTACACATTCCTCCAGCTTCCCTCAGTGGCAACATCTTACACTATTACCGTACATTATCAAAATGAAGAAATTTACATCAGTACAATACAATTAACTAGACTACAAATTCTACTTGGATTTCACCAGTTTTTATATGCACTCATTGTTTAAAAAAACAAACCGTTTTTGACCTTTAAAAATGACTAATATATATATCCTGTTACATCATCATACCTCAGTACTCTTAGATCTTAGGAGGTGCCTTTTTCTAATAGCACCACAAAACCCTTCTTTGGCTGCGGGTGAATGAGTTTCTAACAGCTATCTTCAAAGTTTCACTTAGAATGTCACTGTGGCCTTGCTTCAGAGAAATGACACACCCCTAACAGTTTGCCCTTGACTAAGTCATCCTGCAGAGTTTCCAGTAATTAACACATGATACACGGAATATTTTACAGTTAAAGTTTTCACATTTGAGAAAATTAGAAATCATACGAAAGTATGAATAAAAAAAATTGAATTGCCTACAGTATTTCCACTCAAAGTCAGGTGTATTTAGCCTGGATTTCTTTTTAGTTTTCTTTGGGGAACAAGAGGTATGCATGTGTTTGTATATATATTTTGAAGTATTTACATATTCATTCCCTACA
>NW_006771758.1:2198240-2212345 GCF_000442215.2 Lipotes vexillifer
CACTAAGTATAGCTTTATATCTTTAAAAAAATTACTATGTAATGATAATTTTCTCAGGTCATTCAAATACTTTGTAAAAAGTTATCCAGAGATATAAAGGTTAAAAAAGACATAGGAGATCAGTTGGTGAAATAGCAGCATTTTCAGATGAATAAACTGTGGCTCAGAGAGAGGAAATGTCTTGCCCAAGGTCACAGAACCAGGAAGTCTGGGGGAAATACTCAGTGGTGGTAAAGCATGAGGGAGGCCGACTGGCAGCGTCACTGTGCTCTGAGGTCTGGGGTTAATTTTTTACAGAAATTCCATTTTTCAGAGTACCCATGTATACCCAGAACTCAAGAGCCTAAAATTAAACCAGCAAGCCAATTTACTAATTTACAGTGTGAACTCTAACTGCCAAGGGGTCCCTATTTTGGTTTTGTTTTTTGTTTTTTAATGTAAACACATTCTCACCTTGTAGGAAAATCTGATATTCATCAGAGGCATTGGTGAGTACGTGGACCTGGGAAAAGCATGGTTAATCTTAAGATTCTTTTGTTGTTGTTCCTGCAATTTAACTAATTTTTTTAAGATAGATACTACACCTGCATGACAAAACTACAAAGCGTACAAAAAACTTTTAAATACAAAGTCAATCTGCCTTTCATCCCATGTGCCCATCCCCAGAGCCACTGTTGTCTTGGAGGCCAGTGTCTCTGTGTTAGTTTTCTGTTGCTGTTATTACAAATTACCTGAATGGTAGTGTCTTAAAATAGCACAGATTAATCTTTTAGTTCTGGAGGTCAGAACTCCTAAAATCAAGGGGTTGGTGGGGCTGTATTCCTTCTGAATTGTCTGGGGGGGAATCAATTTCCTTGCCTTTTCCAGCTTTGGCGTGTCACTTGCTTCCTTTGGCTTTCAGCCCATTACCTCCATCTTTAAGTCAGCAACATAGGATCTTCAAATCTCTCTTTCTCTCTGGCCTCTTCTTCCATCCTCACCTATCCCAGCTCTGACATTTTGGCCTCCCTCTTATAAGGATCCTTGTGATTGCATTGGGCCCACTGGGTAATGCAGGATAATCTTCCCATCTCAAGAGCCTTCACTTGATCACATTGCAAAGTCTCTTTTGCCATACATATACATATCAAAAATTCTGAAGATTAGACACAGACACCTTTGGGTTTCATTACTTTGTCTACCATAGTCTCCAAGTGACTCATTCCTCCTCTCTTGACCAGGCTAAAAATGTATTATTAGTGGTAAAACACTTATTGGTAATTTGTTCAAATACACCTCCATACTAACATGTACATGTTGGAATATATCCCTCCCGAATAAATGTTGCAAGGATTCAATTGAATTAAATGTAAACAGAAGCTCTCGTTTTCCCCACTCCCAGTGGATGGCCTTGCACGGTCAAGGTGAGCGCTGAGCCCTCTCTGGAGACCACGGCTCTGGACCATCACTTTTCTAGATTTGATGCAAATCATTATACTGAGCATTCTTTCTTGCCTCAGTGGGACATGCTATTTACATGGTACAATTATGCTTGAATTCCAGTATAATAAGGTTGTTAAGAGCATAGGTGTTTTTTTGTTTTGTTTTGTTTTGTTTGTTTGTTTTTGTTTTGTTTTTTTTTGCGGTACGCGGGTCTCTCACTGTTGTGGCCTCTCCCGTTGCGGAGCACAGGCTCCGGACGTGCAGGCTCAGTAGCCAAGGCTCACGGGCCCAGCCGCTCCGCGGCACGCGGGATCCTCCCGGACCGGGGCACAAACCCACGTCCCTTGCATCAGCAGGCGGACTCTGAACCACTGTGCCACCAGGGAAGCCCCGAGCATAGGTGTTTGATGTCAGTCAGACAGGTTCAAATTCTAGCTCCACTACCTACGACCTATTTGACCTTCATCACATTGCTCAACCCTCCGAATCTTAGTTTTTTCACTGGCAATATGGGCTAACGTCTGCCCCATAGGGTTGTTCCTGAGGATTAAATGTTCAGTGGAATGCTAGTAATAATATATTAGATTAATGCTCTTTTGAGCTTAATGCAAGGCCTTTCGATTGCATTTGGTCATCTTATGTGTGCTCAGCACCCATTTCCTTTTTCTTCCTTAGGCTGGTTTCCCCCATGGAAGGCCACTCTCATTCTTCATACGTCAATTTCCTTTAATACCTGTATCTGTTTCCCAGGGCTGCGGTAACAATTATCACAAACAAGGTGGCATAAAACAACAGAAAGTTATTCTCTCACAGTTCTGGAGGCTAGCAGTCTGAAATCCAGGTGTCAGCACAGCCTTACTCTCTCTGAAGGCTCTAGAGGAGAATATTTCCTTGCCTCTTCCAGCTTCTGGTGCCGCAGGGATTCCTTGATTTATGGCAGCATCACTCTCATCTCTGCCTCCGTGTCCACATGACCTTTTCTGTGTGTGGCTCTGTGTGTCCTCTTCTCTCCCTGTAAAGGTACCGGCCATTGGATTTAGGGCCTATCCTAAATCTAGGATGATTTCATCTTAAGATCCTTAACTAATTATGTCTGTAAAGACCCTATTTCTAAATAAGGTTGCAATCTGAGGTTCTACTTGGACATGATTTGCGGGGCGTGGGCGTGGGGACAATATTCAACCCACTACAATTCCTCTCTCACAGAATGCTTTTCTTGCAAGTTCTGGGAGGCTCTGCCTCTGCCTGAATGTGCTCGTGGCAGCGTTCAGGGCCTTGAGAATGTAATGGCCAGCAGAACACAGAGGACACGAAAACCAACAGCCTGGACTTGTCTAACTCCTATCCCCCAGCCGCAGGCATTGCTACTTTTCACAAGGAAGAAAAGCCAACCGCCAATGTGTACTTCTTGCTCTTTGGTGTGTAACACTGCAGCCCTATGAGTACTTCCATTTGGGCTTCTGGCATTTTCAGAAAGGAGAAAGAAGGGGAAGAAAAAGTCCTGTCTGGTATCGCTCAGCAGTGTTTGTGTTTGCAAAATGTATCTCCCTTTAGACAGCTCCAATTTAAAATACAGATTAGCTCTGACAAAAATGACCCAGGTTGGCTTTTCTCTTTGATGGTTTCAATTTCAGGCTTACCCATCACAAATGATTGTGATACAGCAGGATTTTGACAGAACAGGGTAGGAATTTTGAATACTTACATGCAGTTTCCAGCTCTAGGGGATAGTAGCTGAGAGAAACACAACATTAACTAAGCTGTAGGATATGAAAACATGCTGAATATCCTCCTCTGAGTTTTATGCTCCTAGGCATTCAACAAGTCACTTTCCCTGTAGAACAAATAAGCTCTCTTGTACCAAATTATGAACCTTACAAAACCTGTCACGTTTCTCCTTTCGCCTTGAGTGCAGAGAAGCTTGGGGGAAACAGTGATCAATTTCAATAATTGTTACCCTAGCTATTTGTTACATTCGGGCCTCCTCTGTGTGTGGCTTTGTGTTCTGCTTCCACGGGGAGGTTTTATTGCACATACGACTTTGCATCCCTCCTGGACCTTCTCCCCTGCCCTGGCCCCGGGACACTGCTCTCACTCGCTGCCCCCTGCCCTGTTTCTTCTTCTTTCTCCTCCACCTCCTCTCCCTACATTTTGTGTGTGTGTGTGTGTGTGGTACGCGGGCACAGGCTCCGGATGCGCAGGCTCAGCGGCCATGGCTCACGGGCCCAGCCTCTCCCCGGACCAGGGCACGAACCAGTGTCCCCTGCATCGGCAGGCCGACTCTCAACCACTATGCCACCAGCGAAGCCCCTCCTCTGCCTACCTTCTAAGTGCTAGGGTTTCTCAGGATTCCTGCTCCCCTGTTTCTCTGGACGTGTAGCCCTTGGGTTTCTTACACACTGAGGTTTTTATCTGCTGCCTGGATCCTGATGTCTCCCAAATCAGTATCTCCAGCTCCAGCCTTTTCCCGAGTTTGATTCAGATTCACATCAGTCAACTGCTTATTACGCAAACAGTGTTTGCAGTGTCCCTCTGGTAGCTTACACTCAGCGACTCTAAATCTGAGCTCCTTGCCTTTCTCCCACTGCCTTGCTGCTGCTTCTCTTCCCAATCCTAGGGGACAGTTCGGGGAATGGCCCACTTTCACAAGGAGGAAACTTCGAGTTATCTAAGACTCAGCTCTTTCTCACCCCCCATTCAATGTCCGTATCCTCTTGATCTCCCTCCTAAGCATTTCTGGAATCTGTCTCTCTCCCTTCACTTCTAGCTCTGAATTTCAGACCTGGAATCAGGTAGATAAGTAATCTCTTCTTGGCTGTTCTCTTATCCTCCTAACTGGATCATAACCTGCTTGAAACGTTTCTGTGGTTTCCCACTGCTTACAGAACTAAAGGGAGACTTAGCATGAAACAAAAGGCCTTCTGTGACTGGTTCCTGCCCATCTCCATGCCATCCCCTGCCACCCCCCCCATTCTCATTTTACACCTGCACAGACGCTTGCCAGTTGAACGGGAACCATCCTGTTTCATGTTTCCATAGCTTTGCTGATGTTCTTCTACCTAAAATGCCTTTACCATCTTGCTTTGTTAATTGTTACACAACCTTAACTCAGTTCAGGTGTTAACTCATTCCACAAACATTTATTGAGCACCAAGTATGTGTCAGGCAGTGTTGGAGTCCCACTGTTGAGCGGGCACAGAGGGACAGTGTCTTCATGGAGCTTAATTCTGATAGCACTCACTGAACTACCATGGGGCTAAGCGCCTCTCCCTCTGCCCACCCTCCCCAGCAGCCTGTCCATCCTGCATCCTTACCTTTGGCCTGTTAGGCTGAAATAAGCTTCTGGTCTCCCTCCTCTAGTGTACTGTAAATTTCATGAGGGTGGGACCATGCCTTATTCATCTCTGCATTCTTGGTGCCCAGAACCGTGCTTAGTACTTGGTAGATTCTCAGTATGGTTCCCTTGTTGAACTCAGCTCTCAGTTATAAATCCATGACTCTGTGTCTCAGCTTAAATTGTACATTCTCAAGGATGTGACCCTCTAGAACCAGTCAGCCGTCCTCATGATGTACCTCTGACACCTTATACTATTTCTTCCCAGAATTTTGCACAATTGCTTTTTTACAACTATTTACATTATTTGTTTAAATTTGGTTTTCTGTACTAAGTTGTAAACTCCATCGAGAAGGTCGATGGTACAGCTAGAATAGTGCATGGCCTATAATAAATGCTTAATAAATATTTGTTAACTGATAGACTGACAGGTTTTCTTGCTGGAGAAAAGTCCTGAGTGCATTACTGGGGCTTAAAGAAAATTTAGATTCAATTGCCTTCTGGCCTAATGCCTCACTCTACCCATCTATAAAATGGAGATGCTCCTGTGAGATAATACTGGACAGCAGATGAGCTTAGATAAAAACATACCAAAACAAATGTGCATAAATAAATTATGCAAAAAAAGGAAAGTTGGGATTGAAAGATTAAACACATCAACTGAAGGGTCTATTTCATGGTGTTGCATTTTATTCTCCCACAGGAAATATAAACATTATCTTCTCTTTCTCCTTCCCAGCATCTGAGACGCCATTTCTTGTGCAAAATGGATTTGAATCCGAACAGGTAAAAATTTTTGTGAAGTATTTTGGAGTATATAACCTACAGTTTTAAAATCCACAATAAAGTTTTGTGGAAATGGACTGGGAGAGCAGATCTATCTAAGGGCAAAATACATTGCAACCGTTATGAAACAGTGAAGGAATTTGTAGACTTGTGCTCTTGGCAGAAATCATGTTGATATCGTTACTTCTATATGTGCAGACGCTTTGAAAAGAAAAAAGAAGTATAAACAAAAACATTGAAATTATTATGTGGTCCCTCTGCTGCCCCAGAATTAGTGACATTCTACAGAATCAACACCTGTCACCAGCGTTCCTCTTATTTTCTGAGCTTATCCTTCATTCATTTGTATTATTATGAAAGTGATTCAAGCTACTTCATGTAAAACCTTCAGGTAGTATAGACAACCTATAAGGGAAAAGTGAAGGGCTCATTCATTCTTCCTTCTTCCCCTTCTCTCTCCTCAGAGAGAGATTATTGCCCTGCCTCTGCTGCCTTGTAAGAGAAGGGACAGGAAGCTGAGGGGATGGAGCCTGGCCTGGCCAAGGGGAGACGGTGTAGCCCCCAGGGAACTAGATGCTGCCTGTAGAGCGGTGATTCTCAGACTATTTGGTGTCAGGACCCCTTTATATTCATAAAAATTAAAACTGAGAAGTTAAAAACAATATGAATTCATTTAAAAAAGTATAACAAACCCATTACATGTTAACATAAATAATACTTTATGAAAAATAACTACATTTTCCTGAATGAAAAAATATTAGGGAGAAAAGTGGCATTGGTTTACATTTTTGCAAGTCTCATTAATGTCTGGCTCAATAGGAGATAGAGGTTCTCGTATCTTGCATACTATGTTATCAGAGCACTGACACCTTCACATCACATGTCACATAACTGTAACCTCTGGGAAACTTCACTGTACGTCTCATGAAAGAATGACAGTAAAAATGGCAAATAATGTGTCTTGAAAATCATTTTGATCTCATGGGGGGGGGGTCCCCTGGCTACACTTTGAGAACCACCACTGCAGAAAATTTGAAATTGAGTTTCACCTTCTCTTTCATCTTATTGCCTCTAGAAGTCTAAGTCAGCCAGGAAAAGAACTAACACACAGGTGTCGGTAGAGCTGAAAGGATTTAGGTGATGGCCAGTAAAGAGATTTGACAGTGGAGGGCACAGCTTACAGAACAGTTACTTTTTTAATCTTCACACCCCACAACCCAACTGCCTGGTGTTTAAGACTTAGGAAAATTTGAGGGAAGGGTCTGGGTAAAATGTTTCAGATTTTCCACTTTTTTTTTTTTTTAAGTCTAATTCGTAAGGCTGGCTTTGTTTTGATCTTGAGACACATTGGGCAAAAGGTGGTGAGCTGCAGTGAAGCTGCTGGTCACTGGATGGCGTGCTAGTGATGGGAAACTCACAGGAGGATGCTGTCTGGAAATGAGTGACCAATCGCCTTCCCTGTGTCTCACCAGATAAAAATGACCAACAACTACAACCTGCTCATGATCATTGCTCCCTCCCTGGGATTTGTGCTGTTGGCGTTGCTTCTGGCATATTTCCTTCGAGGTAAGGAGGGCAGGACCAGGTGGGATGAAGCCCTTCAGAGCTTTGGAAACTCCAGGGGGATCTGGGAGTGGATGGATTCTGCTTCCTGCCTGTTTTCCCCATTCCTTAGAGTCCCACTCCTATCATTGCCCTCATCATCCCCGTCAAGGAGGTTAGAGGTAAACTCATTCTCCCCAAGATGCTAAAGGCTTTGAGCATCATGCCCCCCATAGAGTTTACATTTTGGGAAAGAAAAGTAAAAGAGGAGCACCTTTATTTATTGGACACTTATTCTGTGCCAGTCCTGATGCTACATTCTTGACATATCTAACTCATTTCATGTTCCTGACTCTGCCTTAAGTGGGAAGTACTATTCTTATCACTGTCTTGGGGTGGAGGAAACCCTGACCCAGCCTCTTCCTCTGGCTAGGAATGCCAGAATGCCAGGAAGAGAGCCGTGAATCACCCCGGTCTTCTTATTCCCTTAAAGTAAAGCTTCTTAACCTAGGGTCCACTGATGGACCTCAGGGGACCAGTGAATCCCTTAAAATCGTGTGGAAAAGTACTTGTACATTCATATCTGCATTTTTCAGAGGACAGGGTCCATAGCTGTCATTAGATTCTTGAGCTGGTCCATGACCTTGTGGCTGCCCTCCCCTGCTTTCAAAAAAAAAAAAAAGTTTTAAAACATTGCAAAAAGAAATCATGAACCAGGGTTTATAGTTTTCATGCCAGGTATAGGCATATAGCACCTCGTCCTGTAAAAATGGGGAAAAAATTGTTCTGTAGTCATTAACAGAAACTGGTAGTAAGTGAGGAGCTCTGACTAGTAGTAACCATCTCAGCCTGTTTGAGCAGCAACAGCGAAACTCGTGTGTCTCCACATCTATCTCTAGTGAACACTACAAAAGGAAATGTGGAGCTTAGTGGAAGTTTGTCATTAACCTTCATACAAAGGCATGTTACAGTTTGGGAAATTATGGGTACATGTCCTAAGGAAGTGTTTTAAAACCCAAGTGAGTACTTGAATTCAAGTGACTCAAGAATAAAGCAGCTTAGGGAATTCCCTGGCCCTCCAGTCGCCCTCCCTTTCACTGCCGGGGCCTGGGTTCAATCCCTGGTCGGGGAGCTAAGATTCCTCAAGCCTCACAGCCCGGCCAAAAAAAAAAAAAAAAAAAAAGAATAAAGCAGCTTAACACCATTGCCCACAATGTTGGAACAACTCTGTGATCGATGAGCGGTAACTAGGGGCCTAGAGAAGCAATCATCTGATCTGGGGAAAGGAGTGGCTTTCTCTACCAAATCCAGTTCCTAAGTTCCCACCTTTGGACCACCTCTGCCCTTCATAATGTTGCTCCGTCCCTCCCCCAGCATTTCACATAAGCACAGCTACTCTGCTTCTAACCTGGCCTTGTCTTTTCAGGGAAAGTCATGAAAACCAACTGTGTCCAGAAACACACCAGGTAATTCATCTTGCATGACTGACTGTTGTAATGATTGTACAAGCTGTTACAAATGATTAGATACTACTCAGCGGTGTAATGACTTGTGTTTGTATTCGGATTAAATACACGGTTGGAGAAATGTGGCATTAGAGGTGGAAAAGATGTGGGGATTCAGCTCACGTTAACCTCTGTCTTGGTTAACACTGTGATATTTGTCCAAAATGCAAATACAGCGGCAGGTTGCATTAACAGAAGCATGACATGCAAAAGAAAGAAGGTGATACGTCATTCTACCCATTAGTTTTTCCACTCTGGGTGACTCACTTTGAAAGGTCATTGTTAAACTGTAGTTCACTGAGAGGAGAGTTGGCAGTATGGAGAATGAAAAAACATGTATAGTGTCATTCCTGGGATTTAATTCCTCTGGCAAATTAGACCATGGGAGCAGTTTTTTGTTTTGTTTTTTAAATAATTTGAAGAGTCTCTGGAAAGGGATTTTGGATATCTGTCCTGTTAAATAGCTTTTTGGTAAAGAAATGAAAAGATTTGGTGTAAACTGTGATGAAGACCTTGCTTTCACTTAATAATTGCATCAATACCACAATATCTATATTAACAAGTAAATATTAGCAAGTAGGGAAACTAAAGGTTAGCAAGGTAACTTTTCAAAGTCATACTTGGAGATCCTCTTGGTAAATAAACACATTTAGATCATGATTTTATACTTTGCTAATACAGAAACTTTAAATCCCCTTATTATAATAGATTGGCAAAAGCCCTTTATCCCCTGTGGCCTCAGTTTTCCCATCTGTGAAATGTGAGGCTTGGACTGGATGGACTCTGAGCCCTTTTAACTCTAACAGCCCTTGATTAGGTGTTGTATAATCTACCAGCATCCATTCATTCCTGGTCTTGGTGTTTCTCATCATCAGCCTCTCTTCTCTCTTTACAGGCTAGACAGTGTTGGAGAAGGTAAAAATGTACTCGACGAAAGAGAAAATGAAGATGGTCTTTTCACACTCTAAAGTGCCCCTTTCTCTTAGGATTGAGGATGAGGATATGATGTGTGAATTATCAAAATAAGTCTTAGAATGTTTTGTTTTGTTTTGTTTTTAAAAACCATCTGTTGCCTTGGTGTCACTGATCCAGTCTTGCCTTAGTTTCACAAGTGAAAGTTACCTTAGAGACCACAGCTTCTCATGGTTTAATCTCTGTAGCATCACTGCTAAGTGATCTTCCACAGTATAATTGAACACCTTCAGTGATGGTGAACTCACTATCACGCCCAAGGAAGTCCATTCAATCTCAGGGCACTTCTGAGACTTGGAAATATTTAGAACAAAGTCTGTGTCCAGATAGCATCTGCCTGCTGGTCCTAGTTGAACTTGTGCTTGCAGAGAACAGGTCTAAACCCTCTTCTACCTGGTAGCAGTGCTCCAGATACTGAAAGGAGAACCTCATGTTTCTCTAAATTGCCTTGTTTCTGGAACATGATTTCTGGTCCCTTCCCTACCCTAGTTGCCTTTGCCTTGCATGCATTTGTATCTCTCCTTTTATGCCCAGCTTTAAGAATTCAGTGCCCCACTCTGGGTATGGTATGAGCATCCCTGCGTTATTGATTGTCATCAATAACATATTGATGATATGTATTGATTGTCATCAATAATGCAGGAAACCACATGGAATCACACCATCATTTTGACTCCCCTCTAAAATGTCTAGGTTTTCTATTATTTTCTGTTCACACCTGAGTATCCTTAGAGGTGACCATAGTGTCACATCTTAATTCTTGCTTGGGGAATTTAATGTTGGAAACAGCCAAGAGTTCATCAGAGTAAATTGTGGTGAATAACATGGATGTTCAAGCAGGGCCGGCACACGGATGTGACAGTGAGTCGGTCCAGATCAGTTTCTCTAAATAAAGTTCATGGGAATTGACTCCTCAATAAGAATAGGTTTATTTAAACCTACTTTGCGAGCTAGTAGCATGAGGAACCATGGGAGAGAGGTTAAAACAAGCAGTTGATGACTGAATGGAAAGAATGTGCACCTGAGTGAGAGGCCTCTGGTTGGGCAGAAATGTGGAGAGTCAGCCAGAGCTGAAAGAAATTTGTCTGAAATACTTCCTGGTATGTTTGGGGCAGTAACCGCCTTAATGAAATAAGTGCACAGTCTTTCCGGGTAACCATACTTTATATTTCGACTCTCTTGACATTACTTTTAAGAGAGGGGGCAAAAAGCAGTCTTATGACTTGACTGCTACAGCCTCTAGATTCCTCGCACTGTTATTTCACACGGATCCAGCAGTTAATAAAAACATCCCCCTCTTACCTGAGCACTTGGAGAACTACCTGCCCAGGGCAGCATGCCTTCTGCCTCACTCTTTCGGTGCCAAGGTGAGTGGCAGGTTTGGACTAAGTGAAGGAAATAATTAGCGGCACACTGGTTGCTTCTTTATTTAGCTTGACTTTCTCCTCTGTGTTAACTGAAAATACTGGAAATGACTTGACCAGCCTGTTACATTCAAATTTAGAAACTGGGGGTGGGGAGGTGTGGGGCAGTAGAGTCAGGTGCAGGGCTCCAGTGTCCCCATCTGGAAAATGGAGTGGGACTAGGTGAGCTTGTACAAACAGGGTTTAACATTTCATGGGTCATTGAGACTCCCCATCCTAACTTAGCTCATGCTGCCTACCCACCTTCCCAAACGACCACCACTGGTGCCATGACCAACTTGGGTCTGCCTAGTAAAGCCGACAGCAAATACCATACCCCCTAAACAGAACATCTCAGCTTAATGAGTATCTTTGTGTTTTGCAAGGCGCCATCTTCAGTCTTTTCCCAACTATATTTCTGCAACTCCTTGGTCAGATTCAGAAACATTTAAATGAGTAGTTGTAGTATTTTACAACTGGTAATGGCCTCCAGGACCCTCTAGCCTAGTAGCTCTCAACCTTAGCTGAACACTGCAATTATCTGGGGAATTTTTTAAAATGTCACTTCCTGAGTCCTACCCTTTAGAAGATTCTTTTGTAATTGGTCTAGGGTGTGGCCTGGGCATCTGATTTTTTTTTTTTTTTTTTAATGCTCAGAGTGGCTCTATTGTGCAGCCAGGGCTGAGATCCACTGCTGTTGCTGCGTGGTTCTCAAATGGAACACTTCAGACCAGCAGCCTGAGTATCACCTGGACCTTGTTAGTCATACACATTCTCATCCCCATACCACACCTACTGACTCAGAAACTCCCAAGTGGAGCCCCGTGATCTGTAGTTGAACAAGTCTTCCAGGTGATTATGATGCACCTTAGAGTTTGAGAACTATGGAAGTATAATAACCCCTAACAGGAGGATGGAGATCGTAAGAAAATACTCTCCTGTGACCAGGGCTCTGTGGTGGTGGGTGTGGCCATGGGGGATGGGGTGGGTGGGAGAGTGGGAGTTTCTAGCAACCAGTGCCCAAGGTCTGGGTGGACTCCTTGTCAGCCCTCAGTTAAGCTAGCATTACTTCCTGCTTGGACCCTTAGGGTACCTTCTAACCACCCTCACCAACTTCATTCCTTTCCATCTCCAATTTGTTCTCCATGCTGTGACAGAGGAATCTTCCCAATGCAGATGTGAGATTCCTATCTCCTGATTTCCACCCAAGGGGGCATAGAAGAAGCACCCTTAGGCTCTGCCCAAGGCTGGGGTGGCAAACTCAGAGGATGGGCAGCTGATGCGGAGGAGTGAAGCAGGGGGAAGTGATGTGGCCTCTACTGAAATGGAAGCTGTGTGTCCACTTACAGGCAGTAACACTCACACTTAGTATTAAAATAATGTCCTAGGGCTTCCCTGGTGGCGCAGTGGTTGAGAGTCCGCCTGCCGATGCAGGGGACACTGGTTCGTGCCCTGGTCTGGGAAGATCCCACATGCCGCGGAGCGGCTGGGCCCGTGAGCCATGGCCGCTGAGCCTGCGCGTCCGGAGCCTGTGCTCCGCAACGGGGGAGGCCACAGCAGTGAGAGGCCCGCGTACCGCAAAAAAAAAAAATGTCCTAGGCAAGCAGAACATGGCCAGGAACTAGAACAAGGCAGCTAGTTTGAGACTCAAAGCTTTAGGGGGTGGGGAGTGGAAGTCACAGAATGATGAATTAATAAATATATAATTCTTATATCGAGACTCCTTTTTTTTTTTACATCTTTATTGGAGTATAATTGCTTTACCATGGTGTGTTAGTTTCTGCTTTATAACAAAGTGAATCAGTTATACATATACATATGTTCCCATATCTCTTCCCTCTTGCTGTCTCCCTCCCTCCCACCCCTCCAGGCGGTCACAAAGCACCGAGCTGATCTCCCTGTGCTATGAGGCTTCTTCCCACTAGCTATCTACCTTACGTTTGGTAGTGTATATATGTCCCTGCCTCTCTCTCGCTTTGTCACAGCTTACCCTTCCCACTCCCCATATCATCAAGTCCATTCTCTAGTAGGTCTGTGTTTTTATTCCTGTCTTACCCCTAGGTTCTTCATGACATGTTTTTTTCTTAAATTCCATACATATGTGTTAGCATACGGTATTTGTCTTTCTCTTTCTGACTTACTTCACTCAGTATGACAGACTCTAGGTCTATCCACCTCATTACAAATAGCTCAATTTCATTTCTTTTTATGGCTGAGTAATATTCCATTGCATATATGTGCCACATCTTCTTTATCCATTCATCTGATGATGGACACTTAGGTTGTTTCCATCTCTGGGCTATTGTAAATAGAGCTGCGATGAACGTTTTGGTACGACTCTTTTTGAATTATGGTTTTCTATACTGAGACTCCTTGATCCTAGGAGTTTGCTGGGGGCACTTGTTGCTCTTTACCTCTCTGTGCAATCAGGATGAATTGGTAGCAGTCTACAAACAACTCCCTAGTATCTATTGCGTAGGGGGCCCAGAAGAGGGAATCACTTCCCTTTAGGAGCCTAAAAATCTAAATGAGACAAAACCCACCAGGGAAATGCAGTAGAAGGGAATCAGAGTCGTGTTTTTATTCCCACAAGGAAGGACTTTGATGGCGACAGGGCTCTTACAGTTGATGTTTACATGGTGGGACCACAGTCAAACCTGGAGGATTTAAGGCAACCTAATTCTGCAAGCTCAACCTTGGCCTTTCTAGACTAAAAGAAATGGATAACATCCCATCCTTAAAGAGCGTTTGCTATGTTCTGGGTGCTCCTTTACCAAGTGCGTCAGGGCAGTTTCTCATTGAATCCTCACAGCTGCCCCATGAAACAGTATATTACTCCCGAGAAAACAGAAGCAGAGAGAGGTGAAGAAATTTGCTCAAGGTCACATAGTCCTACCCGCTGTGACAGAGCCGCGTCTGGAAACCAGGCCTGAAGGACTCCAGGCTCTTCACCACTACCCCACACTTCACAGGGATGGCCCTCGTTTAACACTTCAAGCATTTGAAACTGAGACACTGACCCGTGTTGGTCCGAAATGGGTTTTAGTTTACTCAGGTCCATGGCAACCTGAGTGTTGGGATGCTTCTCCAATGCCAACCCCTTTATAGCTCAATCTTCCCTTGCCCGCCCACGCCCCCCCC
>NW_006771758.1:2212958-2267444 GCF_000442215.2 Lipotes vexillifer
CCCCCCCCCCCCGCCCCCGTATTAGTTACGCAGGATCTTATTTGCATTTGCGGAGGAAGCTGCTAGTAGAGAAGCTGGCAGAAGCCTTAATAAAGCCAGGTGGACCCACTGAAATGGGAATGTGTTGAACTAAGTCATGAAGAGCTCAAGTCAGGTGTCAGTGGGCTTAATGAAAGGCTAACAGGAATCCGGCAGTGGGTGGCTGGCGAGGCTCTTTGTCTCTCTAAAGAAAAACGAAAAGTTAAGTGGGCTCCCTGCGTGGAGGGAGGAAACCACTTGTAACCAAAAGGCTGGATCTGAAATAGAGTTTCATTTAGATTTGTCCGCATGTTACAGTCTTAAGGAAAAACAAAACAAAACAAAAAAAAGCACCGTGAGTTCTCGGCTCTCTGAGCACTAAAGGACAGCAAAGGGAAGTGTTCCCGAATATGATGAATGCTCATGCTGCTGCGGAGGAGCCTGGAGAGACCTGGAGATGGCTGCTGGCAAAACAGAAGGTGGGTTCACTTTCTAACTGCGCTGAAAAGGTGTACTTCTGCAGTTGTAGCTTGATCCGTGTTGCATAAGCAGTCGGGGGACGGGGAAGCAGGAAAGACCCTACACACCCTTCGATTCAACTCTCATTTCTTAACTGATGAAACTGAGGCCCAGAGAGGGGGAATGAGTTACCCCAGGCTACACAGGAAACCAGTGCTAGAGCAGAGACCTAAACCATGTAACCCTAGATTTACCTCTACGCCCCTTGTATAACCTTGTTCTTGGAATTTTCTAGTTTCACCTGCCTGATTAGTTACCCTTTGAAGTCACATTTTTAAAGTTCTTGTTGGGCATGCAACTCCGCATTTCTTTTCCATAAGCCATCGTTCCCAGCACACACTTGACCCTGAGGTGGACTCCTTTTCTCAGAAAGAGGAATGAGAACGCTGAAGTGCAAAGCTTGCTGTTGCTCTCTTAGGGACGCCGCCATTAACTAGGGTGGCCAGCTTGTCCCAGTTTTTTTTTTTTTTTTTTTTTTTTTTGTAATTTGATAGTAAGGTGCTTGGAGTGATTTTTTAAATTTTTATTATAATTTATTTTGCATATTCTCTATGCCTTCAAATTCACTGATTCTTTCTTCTACAGGGCCTAATCTGTATATCCTGCACAATCTTATATGCCTCTCACTGTTGTGGCCTCTCCCCTTGCGGAGCACAGGCTCCGGACGCGCAGGCTCAGCGGCCATGGCTCACGGGCCCAGCCGCTCCGCGGCACGTGGGATCTTCCCGGACCGGGGCACGAACCAGTGTCCCCTGCATCGGCAGGCGGACTCTCAACCACTGCGCCACCAGGGAAGCCCTGTCCCAGTTTTAACACTCAAAATCCTTGCATGCAAGAACCTCCCCTCGGTCCCCGACAAACTGGGATGGTTTGTCAACCCAAGTCCATAACTAAATTTGAGATCAAAGACAACAACCCTCTGAGTTCTTTCATTCACTGCCCCAGCTCTTGACTTTATTGCAGGGATTATTTTTTTTCTGTGACTTTGCAATTGGACCCAAGGGGAATTTAATTTCAGATCCAGCATTAGAATAGACTGAAAAGTCTAGATTCTAGATTCTTGCCATGCAAACCGTGGGCCTCAGACAAATATTGTCATCACCTGGGAGCTAGTTAGTAATGCAGAATATCAGTCCCACCCCAGACCCTCAAAATCTGCATTTAAATAAGGCCTCTGTGTGATTCACATGTACATTAAAGATTGGGAAATACTTGTCTAAACCACTGATTTTCAAACTTGGCTGTACACTGGAATCTTGTGGGGAGCTTAAAAATGTCCTGAAGCTGGACTCCCCTCTGTACTCTTGGTTTAATTGGCATGGGGGAGACCTGGGCTTCAGGAGATTTTAAAGCACCTCAGGTACTTCTAATATACGGCCATGTTTGCAAACCACTATTTTAAAGAGAGGACAGCTTTGCACCAGAAAGTAATGATGCTAATTAATCAGGTTAACCCTTGGCCTAAATTATAGGTTTATGTGAGTCTAGTCCAAGAAATGATCAATAAAATTGTTCAAGAAGATCTGAGGAGACAAGATGATGACCTCAATGTCCCAATTACTGTGGACATGAGGCCCATTAAAGTAATTAAAAACCAAGATATAATATTTGGTTTGTGGAAAGCGATAATGAGAAAACAGAAAAGATAAACAGAGAAGGAATGTCTGGGTGGCGGACAGGGTAGTGCTATTAATCTCTTCAGAGGTATCAGAGGCATAATGAGGAGGTGGCACCAAGGTGGTAAGAGAAACATGGAGGATGGGTTAAGTGGAAACCTTTGTTGCAGAACAAGGAACTTGGTCAAAAGGCAACTCTGCCCTCCAGTACCTAAATATAATGCGAGACCTGTATATATGTGAATTTGGTGAAGGGAGTATGTTCAACCAAGGGAGTACATTCACATCTCTGTAGAAGGTTGCTGCTAGTCACAAGGAACAGATAGTTAATGGTTTTAGTGCTTTTCTAAGTATGTGAAGATGCAAGAATCCAGGTTCATAAAAGTTTTCTTCTGAAAATATCTAACTATCTGAAGGCCTGTTCTGCCTTTGTCCCCAGAGCACAGAGTTTCTCATTCCTGATCTCCACCCTGAACTTCTTTCAGGGTGTGTTGAAGGTCGGCGGCTACGGTGGCTCATCACTCAGTCCTTGTAGAGCCAGGTGGTTAGTGACATTCTTTAGTTGGCAATGAGATATTAGAGTCTCAGTGACTTTCCTTGACTCTTCCTGCATCCCAAGCAGGAAGGAAGAGGTAGATGGGAAATGGGACTTTTCCCCTAATATGACACTTATCTTTTGTCAAAAAGGGAAATGTTTCATAGAGTTTACCAGAAGACCTCCGCATATGTTTCACTGGGTCACAGGCCCACCCTTAGGCAAGAGGGACTGAGGCTGTGCACATTGCCGTTCAGTCAAAACTTAGGATCAGTCAGCATGGAAGAAACTGGGAATGGCTGTTGGGCAAACAGTCTTGATTTCTACCATATTCACTCATCTAACAAAAGCGTATTGGGTGTCTCTTATGTGCCAAAGGGCCGTGTTGGGTGCTGGGGTATAACGATGAACTAGACAGACCTGCCTGGTCCCTGTTCCCAGACAGCTTACAGTCTACAAAGCCATTTCCGTCTTTATTAGGCTAAATGCATAGTACAGAAATTGGAATCATTTCTAATGTACCTGAGAGGCAAAAAGAATGGAGAGAAAAAGAACGAAAGTTTGGAATTCTGCATGCACACTTCCTGGAAGCTGTGCAACTGTGCCTTTGATGCAAGTGTCCAGTGTCAATGCAGGTTGGGGGTAGAAACATTCTGCCCTAGGAGGTGATGGCCAATTAGAGCGAAAATTCTTAGTTACCGTGAAACTTTGTAAGCTCAGTAGAGAGTGGTCAGCTTGGTAAAAGTGCAGTGTTAGAGTAATGGAAATGACCACTTCTGTATTTCTATGCTGTTTCATACTTTTCTAAGCATTTTCAAACACATAGCAGTCTGTGTCAGAGGAAGAGTGCATCTCCATTTTATAAAGGAGAAAAAGGGAAGCACAGAGAGGTCCAGTGACATTCCAGGTTCCCTCTATCGTGAATGAGAACTAGAATCAAGCGTCCTCAATCCAGGAGTCAATATCATCTTCATGGGGTGCCTGCCATGTGCACCTAGCTTTGCACTTGGACCTACTCACAGGGCCAGCAGTCAGCAC
Organism: Lipotes vexillifer; assembly: GCF_000442215.2. Classification (NCBI taxonomy): domain Eukaryota; kingdom Metazoa; phylum Chordata; class Mammalia; order Artiodactyla; family Lipotidae; genus Lipotes; species Lipotes vexillifer. The sequence goes on from NW_006771758.1 coordinate 2,216,685, forward strand.
CAACATGATTTCAGCACTTCTGTGTGCCAGGCACTACCCTAAGCACTTTAAATGCACTATTTAATCATAGCAACGTCTCTATGAGGGAGCTGCCAGTTTTATCCGTTTGACAGATGAGGAAATGGAAGCTCAGATACAAAAAGTAGCTTGTCTGCAGTCGAGCTGGACTCAAACTCTGGAGCAGCTCCAAGGCCCAAGGCCTTAGCCCCTGTGCCCTGGCCCCTCCAGACACATAGAGTACCGTGGTGATCTCTCAATGATTATACTAGTGTGTGAGGTGGAAAGGACTATTCAGCTGGAAGTTGTAGGTTTCCCCCTAATAACCTCAGTAAAATCAGGTGTTCTCCCTGCCTACATCTGTCTGAATACAACCAGACCTGGAAATGGGAGTGCGGGGAATGTAAAGGACATGAATCCAGAGGGTCTTTGGGCCTGGGCCTCACATTCTCGAAGAGACTAGAGTTTAGATTTACCACCAAATGAGGCTATGTTTTCAGGCATAGAGATTGAATGATCAGGATTGAACATTTAACATATGCTCCAAAATGGCCTCCTCCCTCCCTTTGAAGATGCAACCTGAGAGACAGAAACAAAACAGAAAGAGAAAGGAAGTGGCCTGGAGAGCCTGCCGTCCTCCTCCCTGGCCTTGCCCATATGCCACGTTTTATCTCTGTTCTCCACCCTGTTATCTCTGTTCCCTGGGCTCTGCTCTCTTTCATTCCCCCTGCTCTTCCGCTCTGAGATGCCTTCAGTATCTTATCTTCCTTCAGCAGCTCCATCAACAAAGTCCTATCATTTTTTTCCTCCTGATTCAGGATGCCTCTGCATCATTTTATTCTGTTCCTCTGAGCTTTGGTTTCCAATCTCTTCCTAAACTTAATCTCAGATCCTTCTCCACTGAGATGAAAAAAAAAAAAAAAAAAAAAAACCGAACGAGATTACACAACCTCAACCTGACAATACCTTCTGACTGGGGGATCAAGATAATTAGAAAAGACAGCGGTCTTGCTTCCCCATAACGCCCTGGACATGCCATGGTGAAATAAGTTTTTAATTAACCAAAGACTCACCAACAACTAATGCTACAATCTTCCCTTCATCCACCACCTTTTTAAAACAATGGTTGAAAAATTCTGTGACACGTTGGTACATGGAAAGAGCACAGGTCTTGGAGTCAACCTGGCCCAGAACCTGAAGCTGCTGTCGTCTGGCTAGGTGGCCCAGGACAAGTCATTTGGTTTCTCTTAGTCTAAGTTTCATCACCTATAAATTGGGAATAATAATGGGACCCTCCTCATAAGTAAGCATTAAATGTAACAATGCTGGGAAAGCACTGGCACAGGGTGGGTGCTCCATAAATAGTTGGTGCCGTTGTCGTAGTTCCCTCTCCAGCCCCAGCAAGTTCAGAGTCTATGTTTACTAAAACTTGCTGGCAGGACCTGCATAGCCCCCAGTGAGGATAGATCCTGGGCATCATGTTGAACCTGGGGTCTTCCAGTCTATCTCAGAAGCTGTGTGAATGATTCGTGGTTCTCATACTTTAGAGAGCCTAAGAATCATCTAGGAACATGTTAAAACACATATACCTGGGTCCAACCCCCCCGGAGATGCTGATTCAGCGAGTCTGGAATTGGGTCCTACTACTTGGCGTTTTTATAACCTCGCTTGGTGGAGTTCTGAAGCAGGGGGCACAGACGCTTTGAAGGTGGCTCAGAAGCTCACGATCGAACAGTGCTCCTGTTAGCCATCCTGATTCCCGACCCCTCTGCCTTGCCATCCTTTTCTGAACTCTGACTGCTTTATCTTTGTTTGTCTCTGGGCGCTGTGCTCAGCTCTGATTTTGCTCTTTTGTGGTCAACTGTGGTTGACTCTAGGTCATTGCCCACTTCATCTGTGGTTCTTACTCTCAGCTATTGCTCCTGGTTCACAGCTAATTTTCATGAACACCTCTAAGTTTTGGCTTTTGGCTTAATCCTGTTTTCCGTCCTAAATTCCTCTAAGGTGATGCTGGCACTCTTGTGGCTTCTGCACATCTGTTGACAGTTGTCATTTGCTGTCCTCTCCTGCCTCTCATTTGTGTCTTTGGTACCAGCCACCCCTTTGGATTTCCAGTATGATGGAGAATCTTGGACCATGGCAAAGGCATCATTTCAAACTTGAGTCATGATTTAAAAACACCAGGAATGTGGAATGTAGACAATGCATTGAATGTTTACGTTAAAGTAGGCTGGGTAATTTTCTATTTGAATTTTAAATCCATCTTATCTATCTCGGTTCATTGTGGGGCTTTTCTACCCCCACCAAATGATGAAGACTATAAGAAAATGCTCTGGTTTCTGCCTGGATTCTTAGTTTTAAAAAAAAAAAAATTGTGGTAATACATATATACCATAAAAGTTGCCATTTTATCCATTTTTAATGTACAATTCAGTGGTATTAATTACATTACAACGTTGTACAAAATTATGTACGTTATCTATTTTCAAATCTTCATCATCCCAAACAGAAAGTCAGTAACAGTTAAACAATAACTCCCCATTACCCCTTCCCTCAGCCCCTGGCGACCACCATTCTACTTTCTGTCTGAATTTGCCTATTCTAGATATTTCATATAAGTGGAATAATATTTGTCCTTCTTTGTATGGCTTTTTCATATAGTGTAATGTTTTTAAGTTTCATCCATGTTGTAGCATTTATCAGAACTTCATTCCTTTTTATGGATGAATAACATTCCATTGTATGTATACACCATGTTTCGTTTATCCGTTCATCTGTTGATAGACACTTGGGGTGTTTCCACTGTTTGGCTATAATAGTGCAATGATCATTGGTGTACAAGTATCTGTTAAAGTCTCTGCTTAAGATTTTTGGGGTATGTAACTAAGAAGAAGTTGCTGGGTCACATGGTAATTCTGTGTTTAGCTTTTTGAGGAACTACCATGCCATTTGGCTCAGTGGGTGCACCATTTTATATTCCCACCCCCAATGTACAAGCATTCCAATTGTTCTACATCCTCACCAACAATTTTTACTTTCCTTAAAAATGAAAAAAAAGAAACCAAAAAAAACACTTAGCCATTCTAGTAGGTGTGAGGTGGTATCTGCGGTTTTGATTTGTATTTCACTAATGGCTAATGATGTTGAGCCTATTTTCATATGCTTGTTGGTCATTTGTGTAACTTCTTTGGAGAAATATCTATTTATGTCCTTTTCCTATTTTAAAATTGGGTTTGTCTTTTTGTTGTTGAGTTGTAGGAATTCTTTATATTCAATATATTCTGGATATTCATTTCTTATCAGATACATGATTTGAAAATATTATCTCCCATTCTGTAGGTTGTCTTTTCACTTTCTTGATAATGTCCTTTGCACAAAAGTTTTTAATTTTGATAAAGTTCATTTCATCAATTTTTTCTTCTGTTGCTTGTTATCTTCGTGTCATATTTAAGAATCCATTTCCAAATCCAAGGTAATGAAAATATACCCCCAATGTTTTCTTTTCAGAGTGTTTTGGCTTAGTCTTTTGTTGCTGTTGTTGAAGTATAGTTGATTTACAACGTTGTGTCAGTTTCAGGTGTACAGCAAAGTGATTTAGTTACATATATATATTCCACTACTTGAGGTCTTTTCAGCTTTGTTTCTGTTGTCCCTTGTCTCCATAGGTTCTTAATCATGTTGCCTTAATTTCTTGTATGCCTGGCTATCTTGACTGTATGGAGATTATTGCATTTGGAAATTATTGGTATAAATAATATGAGTCCCAGTATAATGTGATCTTCTCCAGAAAGAACCTTTTGAATTTGCTTCTGCCAGGCATTTTGTGTGTCACCAGTCTAGGACTACCATAATTCAAGTTCAATGCTTGAAGGTTTATGGATTACTTAGATCACTTGGTGTGAGGTTGCAAGCCCATATGACAACAGGTTCATCCTTATCCTGAGGGTATAGCCCTTTTTGTCCTAGCTTATACTGCATAGTGGTTTATCGAAGTCCCTAACTTTGGTGAATTCTAGACCTTGACACTTTTCCTCTAACTTCATCAGGCAGCCCAAACCACAGTTTTGCAGATATCCCTTCTAGATTGGAAAATGCCTTTATGGCAAAAGAAACTTTGAGTTCTAGACTTACTTCTCTGGTTTAGCATATTCTTTACTTTTAGGCCTAGTGATTTTTCATCGTTTTGTTAGCCCTTTGGTAGTTGAAAGAATATTTTAAAATATTTTGTTCAGGTTTTTTGTGTCTTCAATTGGATGGTTGGCCTAAATTAGCTAATCAATATTACCTAATCAACTGATTGTCCTTGAAAATGTTTATTTCACCAATAGCCTTGGCAGTGCCAATCATTGTCAAATTTATCATTTTCTTTGAAACAAAGATAAACAGAACAAAAAGTTATATTTAGTTCCACAATAAGATTCTAGTGTCTACTTAATAGCCTACCTTGATTTATTTTCAATCCAAAAAGTCTATTTCCTCGTATGTTGATATATTTAACCTGGAGGAGACTAGACCAAAGGGGATTTGATGTCTGTATACAAACAGTTGAAGGACTGCCATTGGGAAGAGGAAGTAGTCTGGTTCTGTGTGATTCTGGAATGTCAAGTTAGGGCTGGGAATGGAAATTCCAAAAATCAGTTTATATCTAATGAAAGGAATGCTTTACTAGAACAACTTAGAATAAGGATCACTGGTGAATATTGTCGAGAGTAGGATTTTGGTCGCCAAACATTCATTTGTTCTGCTTTTCCATTTGGACTGATTCCTTTGATATCTCTCTTCTTCCCTTTCATTATAGTTCCACTGCAGCTGACTCATCCCCCCCGCAACCATGGCACGTAAACCGAGCCTGGGGTATCAGAACACTGCGTAGACCTACCCCACCCCTCTCAATCCACTGAGCAGGGATGGATTGCTGCTGGGGTTTTTTCCCCTTTCTTGGGTATTTGCACTATTTGTGGAGCAGGTTTTTCTATGTGGGAGCCACTTTTTTTTGTACAGGGGTAAGCTGGGGTTTTTCAGGGAGCCCTACTTGGTGTCTCCTTCCTTATTTTCTTTTCTCAATCTATGCAAGCGGCTCTGGCCTCCATCATCTCCTGAGAGGTCAGAGGGCTGCCACCCCAGCTCTTGGGCCCAGGGGTAACGCTTCCTAGAGGGAGGGCACACTAGTTCTCTGGTGTGGCCTGAGGCATGGGCGTGTGTGGGCAGGGGTAGGTGCAGGGGAGAGATGGCGAGGACTATTGTTGTCCTGTGGAGACTGGTAAGGAAGGTGGGCCTAGGGCTTGGCAAGTGCCGCTTCTGGCAGTTTTGGAAATTTCCAAATAAATCTTTGTTTATTGGTGGTAAAAAAAAAAAGAAGAAGAAGAAAAAAAAGTTCGAAGATGACGATTCCAACGAGAAGTTGTTTGATGACGATGCTAGTGACAAGTTGTTTGAAGATCCTGATGAGAGAGGGACTGTGGGTGAGTTAGGGAATGTTAAGGAGGAAGGGCCCCTGTCCACAGGCAGCAGCTTTGTCCTCAGTAGTGATGATGACGATGACAACGCTGTTTAATCCCTTAAACTTGCTTGGTAGGGTGATTCCTCCATCTCCATTTTGCCTCTGCTCCAGGGTAATTACTAGTAGTGTTACGTGAATGTGTGCATAGAGATAGGATGCCCTCAGATTAATGCAGTGAAGTGTTCATGGTTACCTGTACTTAACAATTTTAAATATATGTGAATAAGTGAACTGGATTCTTGTCTTTTGTCAATTTGTTAAGTGCATGCAGAATAATATTTTTTAAAGTATTCTGATTGAAGTTTGTGATATTCAAAAATAAAAAATAAAAAAGCCCCAAGTTAGGCCAATTAGAGCCAGAAAGAAACAATTCTGAGTTTCCTTTGAGTTATCCAGAGTGATGATCTTTACCTGCTGGCCCTGAAGGAGGGACTAGAAGGCTGCAGCTGCCATTGTGCCACCACAAGGAGAGTCTACTTGAGAGAAAGAGGAGCTAAGAATAAATATGGGAAAAAAGAACAAACTCTGGTGACATTGGTTAAGTCTTGATTATGCCAAGACTGAAAGTATGGATTTAGACTATTCATGCTCCGAGATATATAGCAATAAATTCCCATTTTGCTTAAGCTAGTTTGAATTGGGTTTTCTGCCATTTGAAATGGAAAGATTTTTAATTAAAATGGGTAGTAAATCCCCCATTCACAGTAGTATTTACACAGAAGAGGATGACCAGCCTTCAGGGTAGGGATGGAGGGGATACCCAGATTATGTGAAAGGTTGGCTTTGAGGACTTCTGGTTCTCAATTCTTGGCTTCTCCAAAAGTCTCCTTTATTTGCTTTTGTTCTGCCCAGTGGGCTGGTAGTTTCAAAGAGACTCCAAGAAGACTGTGTTGGCTATCCCTCAGGACTGAGCAATATACAAGTAAATACATGTCCAGGCCTGGGATGCATATTTAATGGAGAAATACATAATGTTTAATCCTGAAATGAATGATTTATAGAAAGTTGGATTATTCACTTTGCACTTAATTTAGTTGTTTTGTTTAGCCAAAGCAAGGCTTCCTGACAGGATTTTCATCATAGTCTTGGCTGAGTAATGAGTTTCTTTGCCAAGATGAATTATTGATTAGACCTTTGTATCAGCTGCCTGGCAAATTAATGAAAACTGTTTCATTTTAAAGATGTACATATTCAGACATACGTGCACAAAAGAAGTTTTGAGTACTGTACTTTAACTCTGCATCGGTTAATCATCCCATGAGTATTTATATCATGGTGTTGGGTTATTTTTAGACCCAAATAAGTACTAGTTCCCATCTGTGGATATAAATATTTTCTCTCCTTTTGTTGTTATAGTTATATATACTTTAGGTCCAGATGTTTAACTTCTTTTAAAAAATGGGAAAATTTCTTTTCAAATAAACTGAAATACCAGGTACTTAATGATGACTTAACATTTATATGATGTGTTTAACTTTGTAAAATGTTTTATCTCAACTTCCCCAATGTATAATAGTTAATTAACACTTAGAATGTACCAGGCACTTTGCTAGGAACATTACGTGGGTTATATTATTTAATTCTCACACCACCCTACAAACTAGCTACTATTATTATTCCCGTCTTATAGTTGAAGAAGTTATAGTCTTGGGAGGGCAATTAGCTTACCCAGAACTACAAAGACTCACATAGGCATAAACCAGGGTATAAACCCAGATGTTCTGACCCTGGAAGCCAAGCTTTTAACCCATATCCTAAATAAATGCTACAAATCCCATGGGTATTACAAATTTAATATCGCCATCTGCATGGGAATCTTACATTCTATCAGAAATCTTTGTGAAGTTATGTCATTATTATCCCTGTTTATCTGGGGAGGAAATTAAGACACAGCGAGATAAAATGACAAGGCAAGTAGTCACATTGCTTTCTATTTGGCTATAATACGTTTCATCATCAAGAGAAATCAAAGTATTATCTCTAGATTAGATAGGACTTTCACTGAGGCAAGAAATCATTCTTTTGAGTCCCTTCACAATACTTCATACAGTTATAATGGAAATAAAATGTAAACAATAAGGCAAGTGTAAAACAAATAAAGCATTTCTTTTTCTCTAAATCAGACTGTAAACCTATAATCTGGGAGGCTGTAGGGAAATTTCAATCATTTTGGGAGGATCCCCTCCCTTTCCCAGGGGGTCACATCCAGTTTTGGAGACATGAGTTGTTGCCAGAAAGTGGGGGAAATATTCCTTTATTTTTAATCCATCACAGCCTCCACTGAAATCTCCATTACCAAACCTGAGTGTGGAGAGTGGGGTCTCTTGAATACAAATGTCTCAGTTGCTTTTGTGCCAAGCTTGTTCTGAGAATATTTGTTTACCCGGTGGGATCTCCAACTCATTTGGTCCCCCCAGGCAGGCGTTCCCCTCTCCAAGAACAGACCACATCTCTTAAACCCCACAGGGCAAAGGTCTCCACAATTTTGTGGATTATCTCCGTCTCCTTGGCCCATACTTGGGGCATCTCATCTTTTTTTCTCTTGCTTTAACCTTTCTGTTGCATTGACACCGCCCTCTCTCTGCCCTTATTGCCACCCTCCAAATTTGAAAACAAGTACAAGATACAGGAAAAGAGAAGTTAACAATGTTCTGAGGACAGCTTCTTCTCTTAACTTTGCAACACAAACTTCCCCAGAAGCATGGGAGCACACAAGTCCCACTACCTGCTCTGGGTGCCATGATAAGACAAACAGAAAGAAGAAAACATGAACATTCTCAATAAACATTCTGCCATGTGATGTGATCCTTTCACATCCTTCTCAAAGAAGAGAACCAGCAAAACAGCCATGATTGAGTCCTGCCCTCTTCCACATCCAGAACACTGATTTCAAGTCCATGTGCTGCTCTTTATTTTATTTTTTTCTATAAATAGATTTTTATTTATTTTTTTTAACATCTTTATTGGAGTATACTTGCTTTACATTGTTGTGTTAGTTTCTGCTGTATAACAAAGTGAATCAGCTATATGTGTACGTATATCCCCATATCCCCTCCCTCTTGCGTCTCCCTCCCACCCTCCCTATCCCACCCCTCTAGGTGGTCACAAAGCACCGAGCTGACCTACCCCTGCAATGCAGCTGCTTCACACTAGCTATTTTATGTTTGGTAGTGTATATATGTCCATTCCACTCTCTCACTTCGTCCCAGCTTACCCTTCCCCCTACCCGTGTCCTCAAGTCCATTCTTTACGACTGTGTCTTTATTCCTGTCCTGCCCCTAGGTTCTTCAGAACCTTTTTCTTTTTTTAGATTCCATATATATGTGTTATCGTATGGTGTTTGTTTTTCTCTTTCTGACTTACTTCACTCTGTATGACAGACTCTAGGTCCATCCACCTCACTACAAATAGCTCAATTTCATATCTTTTTATGGCTGAGTAATATGCCATTGTATATATGTGCCACATCTTCTTTATCCATTCATCTGTCTATGGACACTTAGGTTGCTTCCGTGTACTGGATATTGTAAATAGTACTGCAATGAACATTGTGGTACATGACTCTTTTTGAATTATGGTTTTCTCAGGGTATATGCCCAGTACTGGGATTGCTGGGTCATATGGTAGTTCTATTTTTAGTTTTTTATGGAACCTCCATACAGTTCTCCATAGTGGCTGTATCAATTTACATCCCACCAACTGTGCAAGAAGGTTCCCTTTTCTCCACACCCTCTCCAGCATTTATTGTTTGTAGATTTTTTGATGATGGCCATTCTGACTGGTGTGAGGTGATACCCCATTGTAGTTTTGATTTGCATTTCTCTAGTGATTAATGATATTGAGCATCCTTTCATGTGTTTTTTGTCAATCTGTATATCTTCTTTGGAGAAATGTCTGTTTAGATCTTCTGCCCAGTTTTGGATTGGTTTTTTTTTTTTTTTTTTTTTTTTGGTATTGAGCTGCATGAGCTATACAAAAAACTTGTATATTTTGGAGATTAATCCTTTGTCAGTTGCTTCATTTGCAAATATTTTCTCCCATTCTGAGGGTTGTCTTTTCATCTTGTTTATGCTTTCCTTTGATGTGCAAGAGCTTTGAAGTTTCATTAGGTCCCATCTGTTTATTTTTGTTTTTATTTCCATTTCTCTCAGAGATGGGTCAAAAGAGATCTTGCTGTGATTTATGTCAAAGAGTGTTCTTCCTATGTTTTCCTGTAAGAATTTTATAGTGTCAGGCCTTATATTTAGGTCTTTAATCCATTTTGAGTTTATTTTTGTGTATGGTGTTAGGAAGTGTTCTAATTTCATCTTTTACATGTAGCTGTCTGTTTTTCCCAGCACCACTTATTGAAGAGGTGTCTTTCTCCATTATATATTTTTGCCTCCTTTATCAAAGATAAGGTGACCGTATGTGTGTGGGTTTATCTCTGGGCTTTCTGTCCTGTTCCATTGATCTATATTTCTGTTTTTGTGCCTGTACCATACTCTCTTGATTACTGTAGCTTTGTAGTGTAGTCTGAAGTCAGGAGGCCTGACTCCTTCAGTTCCATTTTTCTTTCTCAAGATTGCTTTGGCTGTTCAGGGTCTTTTGTGTTTCCATACAAATTGTGAACATTTTTGTTCTAGTTCTGTGAAAAATGACGTTGGTAGTTTGATAGGGATTGCATGGAATCTGCAGATTGCTTTGGGTAGTCTAGTCATTTTCACAATGTTGATCCTTCCAATCCAAGAACGTGGTATATCTCTCCATCTGTTTGTATCGTCTTTAATTTCTTTCATCAGTGTCTTATAGTGTTCTGCATACAGGACTTTTGTCTCCTTAGGTAGATTTACTCCTAGATATTTTATTGTTTTTGTTGCAATGGTAAATGAGACTGTTTTCTTAATTTCCCTTTCATATTTTTCATCATTAGTGTATAGGAATGCAAGAGATTTCTGTGCATTAATTTTGTTCCCTGCTACTTTACCAAATTCCTTGATTAGCTCTAGTAGTTTTCTGGTAGCATCTTTAGGATTCTCTATGTATAGTATCATGTGATCAGCAAAAAGTGACAGTTTTACTTCTTCTTTTCCAATTTGGATTCCTTTTATTTCTTTTTCTTCTCTGATTGCTGTGGCTAAAACTTCCTAAACTATGTTGAATAATAGTGGTGAGAGTGGGCAACCTTGTCTTGTTCCTTATCTTAGTGGAAATGGTTTCAGTTTTAACCATTGAGGATGATGTTGGCTGTGGGTTTGTCATATATGGCCTTTATTATGTTGAGGTATGTTCCCTCTATGCCTACTTTCTGGAGGGTTTTTATCATAAATGGGTGTGGAATTTTGTTGAAAGCTTTTTCTGCGTCTATTGAGATGATCACATGGTTCTTATTCTTCAGTTTGTTAATATGGTGTATCACGTTGATTGATTTGCATATATTGAAGAATCCTTGCATTCCTGGGATAAACCCCACTTGATAATGGTGTACGATCCTTTTAATGTGCTGTTGGATTGTGTTTGCTAGTATTTTGTTGAGGATTTTTGTATCTATGCTCATCAGTGATATTGGCCTGTAGTTTTCTTTCTTTGTGACATCTTTGTCTGTTGTAGAATGAGTTTGGGAGTGTTCTTCCCTCTGCTATATTTTAGAAGAGTTTGAGCAGGATAGTTGTTAGCTTTTATCTAAATGTTTGATAAAATTTGCCTGTGAAGCTATCTGGTCCTGGGCTTTTGTTTGTTGGAAGATTTTAATCACAGTTTAAAATTCAGTGCTTGTGAGTGGTCTGTTTTTGTTTTCTGTTTCTTCCTAGTTCAGTCTTGGAAGGTTATACCTTTCTAAGAATTTGTCCATTTCTTCCAGGTTGTCCATTTTATTTGCGTGTAGTTGCTTGTAGTAATCTCTCATGATCCTTTGTATTTCTGCAGTGTCAGTTGTTTCTTCTCCTTTTTCATTTCTAATGCTGTTGATTTGAGTCTTCTCCCTTTTTTTCTTGATGAGTCTGGCTAATGGTTTATCAATGTTGTTTATCTTCTCAAAGAACCAACTCTTAGTTTTATTGATCTTTGCTATTGTCTCCTTCATTTCTTTTTCATTTATTTCTGATCTGCTCTTTATGATTCCTTTCCTTCTGATAACTCTGGGTTTTTTTGTTGTTCTTTCTCTAATTGCTTTAGGTGTAAGGTTATGTTGTTTATTTGAAATTTTTCTTGTTTTTTGAGGTAGGATTGTATTGCTATAAACTTCCCTCTTAGAACTGCTTTTGCTGCATTCCCATAGGTTTTGGGTAGTCGTGTTTTCATTGTCATTTGTTTCTAGGTATTTTTTGATTTCCTCTTTGATTTCTTCAGTGATCTCTTGGCTATTTAGTAGCGTATTGTTTGGCCTCCATGTGTTTGTATTTTTTACAGTATTTTTTCCTGTAATTGTTATCTAGTCTCATAGCGTTGTGGCCAGAAAAGATACTTGATATGATTTCAACTTTCTTAAATTTCCCAAGACTTATTTTGTGACCCAAGATATGACCTAACCTGGAGAATGTTCCATGAGCACATGAGAAGAAAGTGTATTCTGTTGTTTTTGGATGGAATGTCCTATAAATATCAGTTAAGTCCATCTTGTTTAATGTGTCATTTAAAGCATTTGTTTCCTTATTTATTTTCATTTTGGATGCTGTGCCCATTGGTGAAAGTGGGATATTAAAGTCCCCTACTATTACTCTGTTATTGTCGATTTCCCCTTTTATGGCCATTAGCATTTGCCTTATGTATTGAGGTGCTCCTATGTTGGGTGCATAAATATTTACAATTGTTATATCTTCTTCTTGGATTGATCCCTTGATCATTATGTAGTGTCTTTCTTTGTTTCTTGTAATAGTCTTTGTTTTAAAGTCTATTTTGTCTGATATGAGAATTGCTACTCCAGCTTTCTTTTGATTTTCATTTGCATGGAATATCTTTTTCCATCCCCTCACTTTCAGTTTGTGTGTGTCCCTAGGTCTGAAGTGGGTCTCTTGTAGACAGCATATATATAGGTCTTGTTTTTGTATCCATTCAGCCAGTCTATGTCTTTCTGGTTGGAGCATTTAATCCATTTCCATTTAAGGCAATTATCGATATGTATGTTCCTATTACCATTTTCTTAACTGTTTTGGGTTTATTATTGTAGGTCTTTTCCTTCTCTTGTGTTTCCTGCCTAGAGAAGTGCCTTTAGCATTTGTTGTAAATCTGGTTTGGTGGTGCTGAATTCTCTTATATTTTGCTTGTTGGTAAATATTTTAATTTCTCCATCGAATGTGAATGAGATCCTTGCTGAGTAATCTTGGTGTAAGTTTTCTCCCTTTCATCATTTTAAATATGTCCTGCCACTCCCTTCTGGCTTGCAGAGTTTCTGCTGAAAGATCAGCTGTTAACCTTATGGGGATTCCTTGTATGTTATTTGTTACTTTTCCCTTGCTGCTTTTACTTGCTGTTACTTTTCCCTTGCTGCTTTTAATTATTTTTCCTTGTATTTAATTTTTGATAGTTTGATAAATATAAGTCTTGGCCTGTCTCTCCTTGGATTTATCCTGCATCAGACTCTCTGCCCTTCCTGGACTTGATTGACTATTTCTTTTCCCATGTTAGGGAAGTTTTCAACTATTGTCCCTTCAGATATTTTCTCAGACCCTTTCTTTTTCTCTTCTTCTTCTGGGACCCCTATAATTTGAATGTTGGTGCATTTAATGTTGTCCCAGAGGTCTCTGAGACTGTCCTCAATACTTTTCATTTCTTTTTCCTGCCGTGTGGTAGTTATTTCCATTATTTTATCTTTCAGCTCACTTATCCGTTCTTCAGCCTCTGTTATTCTGCTACTGATTCCTTCTAGAAAATTTTAATTTCATTTATTGTGTTTTTCATCATTGCTTGTTTGCTCTTTAGTTCTTCTAGTTCCTTGTTAAACTTTTCTTGTATTTTCTCCATTCTATTTCCAAGATTTTGGTTCATCTTTACTATCATTACTCTGAATTCTTTTTCAGGTAGACTGCCTATTTCCTCTTCATTTGTTTGGCCTGGTGGGTGTTTACCTTGCTGCTTCATCTGCTGCATATTTCTCTGTCTTCCCATTGTGCTTAACTGATTGTGTTTGGGGTCTCCTTTTTGCAGACTGCAGGTTCATAGTTCCTGTTGGTTTTGGTGTCTGCCCCCAGTGGGTAAGGTTGGTTCAGGTGCTTGTGTAGGCTTCCTGGTTGAGGGAACTGGTGCCTGTGTTCTGGTGGGTGTGGCTGGATCTTGTCTTTCTGGTGGGCAGGGCTGCATCCGGTGGTGTGTTTGGGGGTGTCCGTGTACTTATTATGATTTTAGACTGCCTCTCTGCCAGTGGGTGGGGGTGTATTCCTTTCTTGCTAGTTTTTTGGCCTGAGGCATCCAGCCCTGGAGCTTGCTGGCCCTTGGGTGGAGCTAGGTCTTAGTGTTTAGATGGAGATCTCTGGGAGAGCTCTCACCAATTGATATTACATGGGGCCAGGGGGTCTCTGGTGGTCCAATGTCCTGAATTTGGCTCTCCCACCTCAGAGGCTTAGGCCTGACACCAGCCCAGAGCACCAAGACCCTGTCAGCCACATGGATGAGAAGAAAAGGGAGAAAAAAGGAAGAAAAAAAATACACAAATAGATAAATTTTTAAAATTATTGCAATAAAACATTTAAAAATTATTAAAATTAAAAAGTAATAAAAAAGAGAGCAACCAAACCAATAAACAAATCCACCAATGATAACAAGCACTAAAAACTATACTAAGATAAACATAAAAATCAGAAACAAGTCAGTCACAGACAGCAAACTCCAAGTCTACAGTTGCTCCCAGTGTCCACTGCCTCAATTTTGGGTTGATTTGTTGTCTGTTCAGGTATTCCACAGATGCAGGTTTCCTCAAGTTGATAGTAGGGATTTAATCCACTGCTCCTGAGGCTGCAGGGAGAAATTTCCCTTTCTCTTCTTTGTTCCCACAAGTCCTGGGGTTCAGCTTTGGTTTTGGCTCCACCTCTGCATTTAGCTTGCCCTCAGGCTTCTGTTCCCACCCAGACAGGAAGGGGTGAAAGCAGTGGCTGATTAGGGGGCTCTGGCTCACTCAGGCCAGGAGGAGGGAGGGGTACAGTTGTTATAATTGGAAATGTGGGGTGAGCCTGCTGTTGCAGAGGCTGATGTGACATTGCAACAGCCTGAGGCATGCCATTTGTTCTCCCGGGGAAGTTGTCCCTGGTCACGGGACCCTGGCAGTGGTGGGCTGCACAGGCTCTCTGGAGGGGAGGTGTGCTTAGTGACCTGTGCTTGCACACTGAATTCTTGGTGGCTGCAGCAGCAGCCTTAGCGTTTCATGCCAGTCTCTGGGGTCTGAGCTGATAGGGTCGGCTTGCACCTGTCTCTGGAGCTCATTTAGATGGTGCTCTGAATCCCCTCTCCTCACACACTCCGAAACAATGGTCTCTTGCCTCTTCAGCAGCTCCAGACCTTTTCCTGGACACACTCCTGGCTAGCGGCGGTGCACTAGCCCCCTTCAGGCTGTGTTCACACCGCCAACCCTGGTCCTCTCCCTGGGATCCAACCTCTGAAGCCCGAGCCTCAGCTCCCAACCCCCACCCACCCCAGAGGGTGAGCAGACAAGCCTCTTGGGCTGGTGAATGCTGGTGGGCACCCATCCTCTGTGCGGGAATCTCTCTGCTTTGCCCTCTGCACCCCTGTTGCTGCGCTCTCATCCGTGGCTCCGAAGCTTCCCCCCACCTCTACCCACCATCCCTGCCAGTGAAGGGGCTTCTAGTGTGTGGAAACCTTTCCTCCTTCACAGCTCCCTCCCACTGGTGCAGGTCCCGTCCCTATTCTTTTGTCTCTGTTTATTCTTTTTTCTTTTGCCCTACCCAGGTACGTGGGGAGTTTGTTGCCTTTTGGGATGTCTGAGGTCTTCTGCCAGCATTCAGTAGGTGTTCTGTAGGAGCTGTTCCACATGTAGATGTATTTTTGATGTATTTGTGGGGAGGAAGGTGATCTCCACTTCTTACTCCTCTGCCATCTTGAAGGCCCCCGCTCTGTGCTAGTCTTTAAAAGGGTTGTGAGCCTACTAAATAAATTTTAAACAACATCTTAAGAGGAACTGGGGATGCTTAACTAGAGAACAAAAGCTAAAAGCCTACGCTAAAGAAGAGGGGTGCTGAGGGGCTTAGAAGAAGAGGCACTCCCAGTAAGTAAAAGTGACCAGAAAGCAGATCTGTGATCCATAACCTCAAGGAAACTTCTAGAGAGCAGGTGGAATGGTTTTGCTAATAATGGTGATATTCAGGGCCTGAAGGCTAAGGTGTCAGGGTATTATGAAAGGGATATTTAAATATAATTTAGGGTACTTGATCTTTAAGGATCAAGTTTAAAGAGACATTTTACCCTGGATTCTGTGTTTAAAGTAATCAGCTATACTGATAGCCACTGTGGCTTGTGGAAAACCAAGATGGTTATCCCTACATGACAAATACCAAAAATGCTAAACTATTTCATCTTCGCAGATTCTGTAGGTATGCATGTGCGTGTGTTATCCTTCTTTCTGAGAAGGAGCCAGATACCTCGAGGAAAGCTCAGGCTTCCTGACATCTGTGTCTTTGGAGTTATTAAGAGGGCTCCCTGAAGCAGTCAGGTGAATGCAGACCAGCTGGCCCCAATTAAATGTATGGTCTTCTGGCGGAGTGATGGGCAGCTAGGCACAACTAGGAAAGCCAGAAGGATCGAAAGAGGCTCTGGCACAGGTGCCCTGTGTAATCCAGTGGTCAATAAAGGGGGAAATTGCAGGGCATTTTAATCTGTGATCTGGAGACGTCTTAGTGGAGGTTATTTTTCTCATTGAGAGAACGGTGGACCTTCACTGCCTAGGCTGGGGCTTAGAAGATGGTCTAGTTCTGAAGTCTTCATGTTACTGATGGGTAAGTGAGATGGGAAAGGGCAGAGAACCTGCCTGACCCAAGACCGAGTTCGTGATTCAGCCTTCATTGCAGGCTTCTTCTACCCTCCTCCTCCCCTGGACGAAGGGTGAGGTGGGATGTTGTGCTTCTCTGAAGGACTGTCTTCCCAAAGCATCAGTGTCATGCCAAGATTTGAGAAAATAGTAAGTGTTGAACATTTTGTAAGGCTAAGCTGAAAAGAGAGGGCCTCCTCTTTTCTACTTCTTTGTATTCAGTGCAGCCAGCATTTCTCATTAGTGCTGCTCACGCTTAGTGCTCCTCAGATTGTATGTGCCTGTGAATTGCCTGAGGATCTTGTTAGAATGCAGATTCTGTAGGTCTGGGGCAGGGCCTATGACTCTGCATTTCTGACGTGCCCACAGGTGCTACTACAGCCTTTACCTGGCTTCCTGGTGAAGGGGGGGCTGCAACCAGAGCCCAGGCTCAGTGTTCCATCCTTCCTAGCACTGGCAGCACCAGCGCTGCCTCTTTTTTTTTTTTTTTTTTTTGCGGTACGCGGGCCTCTCACTGTTGTTGCCTCTCCCGTTGCGGAGCGCAGGCTCAGCGGCCACGGCTCACGGGCCCAGGTGCTCCGTGGCATGTGGGATCTTCCCAGACCGGGGCACGAACCCGTGTTCCCCTGCATCGGCAGGCAGACTCTCAACCACTGCTCCGCCAGGGAAGCCCAGCGCTGCCTCTTAATGACCTGCACCTGGTGGACTCACCTGAGTCAGGGCCTCACGGATTCCGTGTGAACTCATTATAGGGAGAACGAGGTGGGACGGCCATTTTCAGTCGGCTTCCCTTTCTGCAGAGAGAGCCGCCCAGGTCAGCGTTTGGTAACAAATCCCCTTTTGGTGGAAGTTCCGGAAGAGGTTCCAGGTAAGTTAATTTGGCAGTAGATACTGTTGCTATTTGTTCCTATTGCATTTATTTCTATAGTCTCTCAGATACTCTGACTTAACAGTGTTTGTTGCATGGAATTAGGGCAAATTCTCTGATTGAGGCTCTGGGGGTTTCCTCATTGTTTTGTAAAAACCTATTTGAAGCTTCCGGAAGTTCGTTCTGAGAATTTCATTATTGTTGTGCCATCCATAATTCACTACTTAACCTCTGTGGATGGCAAGAAGTATGATTTTGAACAGTCCCACTGGAATGAAATTGCAGGGTTAATCATCTCTGCTCTTTGTAAGTAATTGGAAACATGGTATCCTGGTAACAAGCCATTAGCAGAAAACTAGTTTTTAACCAGTTTCCATACAATAGAAGAAGTCAGACAGTGACTAGAATAATTTCACTGTAAGTTTTTTTTCCCCTGACTGGTTCACAACTGGGGCAAACCTTTGGGTGCTGAATTCTGAGATTGACCACAGAATTTAAAAGCAGTGTTCAACCAGAGCTATCTGATACAAGTGCAACCATCTACAGCCCCCTTTGTAGCTGAAAGAGTGCAATACACACTACTATACGTTTTTCTTCCTCATTGCACTGAGAGTGTAGTGGTGGCTTCACCCCAGCATACATAGATAAGCTTCGTGGATATTTTTTAAAGCATGAAATGGTGCTCACCTGCCTGGAGAATCCATAATTGAATAACCATCACGAGTTGGTGGGCTTTTAGGATGTTTCCCAGTATCTTGAACTTGCAGTTTTAGGGAACAGAGTGGGATATGTGGGATTCGGAAGCTCATGGTTCCCCGAAGCTAGATGAAAGAACAGTCTGCGTGAAAGCTGGTCAGGCCCAAACTTTGGAGTCTTCTAGAAATTCTTACTGAGAGGAGATGTTTTTGCCAAACTGGGAGCCATGAAGACAGAGGGGAACTAGGAAGGTTTTGTGGAGGCAGAGGAATGAACCACCAGTGTTCAGGTTCTGGGAGATGGGCTGAGAGGTTGCAGCAGAAAACATCTCTCCGGATTGGGGAGAGCTGCCCTGGCATCAGTGGCTGCATTCATGAGCTGGCAGTGCCTTCACCTAGGGAAAGGGGCCATAGAGTATCGGAGTCACCTAACAACTGGCTGGCACTGTTGCCAAGCAACCCAAGTAGAAGGGGAAAGGGTTTGCTAAGGGAGGGAGGCTGGGAATGCGTAAAACCATTTCCAGGCCTGGCCTACTGAGCAGGGCTGCTCCTAAGAGCCATTTGTGCTTTTTGCTTTGTTCTTGCAGCAAGTTACATAAGGTTTAGCTGTGTGGCTGAATCTGCTCTTTCAGTACCTCATTTATAGTTAAAGGTGTCTGGAGCCTGGTGGCAACTCGGTGAATTTTAGCTGATAACTCGGGTTCTGTCTTTCTGATATCCTGTTACCATGTTCTCCCTCATGTTCTGCTGTTGCAAACAGCTCTGTTTCAAATGCCCTTCTTGGAAGCCAGCATGTTCCAAACAGCATCGTATGTCTTGCCTTGCCTTCCGGGGCTTCCTCGTTTCCGTCAACGTTTCTGTTAACGTTTCTGTTAACGTTTCTGTTGTCCACTTTAGGCCCTCATTGTAGACTGAATATCACAGTAACCTCTTGACTGGTTTCTCAGCCTATGGTGTTTCCCCTGCATTGATTCATCAAAGACCAAGCCTTCCAGGGAGTTGTTTAAACCACAGCTCCAATCAAGGTCCTCACTTTCTTCAAAACCTTTGCTGGGTTGCCTTGCCCAGGGATACCATCACCGTGCCTGAGCTGGACATTTAATGGATTCTGTGGGCTGTCTGTCCACCCTTCCCGCCACCTCCCTTTCCAGGTGGAGCTCTTATCATTTCCCCTGAGTGCCTGTTACTAGACCCAAATGGTCAGAATAGAGGCTAGAATCTAGGTCCTCCTCCCTGCCTTTCTGGATTATCTCACTGCTCTACATCCTACAAGACAGACAGTTTCAAAAACAAGCTCCACATCTTTAATAAAACAGAATATATGAGGACTGGCATTTTCTGGGTTAACTGCATTTCCTATAACATTAAAACTTTCTTCTTCCCTTGACCCACCCTCACATCACAAATACCTCTTCTGGATTTTGTTGTTAAAAGTCTTTCCGAATGTTTCCTTCTACTCTCCTAGCACTTCCTAAGTTGACTGAGAGAAAATGTTATTAGAACAGCATTCTGAACCTCACTGATGACTGAATAAGACTCCAGGTGGAGAAAACTTGAAGCAATGAGGCTCAAAGTGACCTGAGTACCTTGAAAGTTCCTTTTCAGATCAGATACGTAGGATGGTCATATTTTACTGCAGTGTAGCTCCCTTTCCAAATAAAGGAGAGCTACCTTTAAGGCATGGTGCATGGGAGCCATAGGAAATTCTGCATTCCTGTAGCCATCACAAACTTCTGTGGAAGAGAGAACGAAGAGAAAGAATTTTTAAGAAGTAATGTTTGAACTCTCAAAAACATGAGACAGGCTTGCATTCATGCCTCTCTTAAATGTTAAAGATCAGTTGGTGGGGAAAAAACCCACAATAAACAAACAGGTGCTCACATACATGAAACCATCCAAGAAATGCCCTTTCACTGACGCTTTTTCTTATTTATTGCACTTTTGCAATTTTGTCTAAGCAAACTAGAGCTGGAAAGCAGTTAAAATGCTAAAAACAGATTTACTCAGGAACTAGTGCAGTAGGGGAACATGGAGACCTCAGTGTAGATCTGTGCTCAATTCTGAATGTAACACAGCCAAGTTAGGATTTAGAGCTCAGGGGCTCTGGGTGGGAGTCAGTGGGTGGGAAATTACTAATAGGCAACATCAGGGGCAAAGGGGGATTTCTGACTAAACCAGTTTAACAGGATTCTTGCTGAAGGCAGACCAGAGTGAGCGGTTACCACTTGGGGGATGGAAGGCGGTGAGGAATTTGATCAGAAAACAGTTACCCTCAGAGGGTAGGGGATTCTCCATGAATTAGCTAGATTCTTGCTCTTAAGAGCAACGTCCAAGGATGACACCTAGTTGAAAGGGGCTTCGAGGAGCTTGAGTGCAGTTTGGTGAAGGAGTGACTGTCAGTTTCTTGCCTACTTGTGCACAATGTTTCTGATGACTGTTCTTCCAAAATGGCTTCTCCTCTGTCGTTGATATGTATTTAAACAGTGGCCCTACTTTTTGGGTGAGTACGTATGTGTGTGTGTGTGTGTGTGTGTGTGTATGTATGTGTGTGTGTATATATATGTGTGTGTGTGTGTATGTATATATATATATGTATATGTGTGTGTGTGTGTGTATATATATATATATATACACACACACACACAAAAAGTTTGGTGTCCTAAGTCTTTGCCTGGGCCTCATAACACACTAAATTTGGTCTCAAGGGAATACAAAAAATGATTTTTTCTTGCTTGACGATTTTGCTTATTTAGAGTTGGAGGACTTGAGATCTTCCATTATTAAAGAATATTGGAGCTCAACTGATTGAAGTTGATTCACTTAAGCTTTGAAACCTCTTCTCTCCACCTTCTGGCAAGCTTTTCAAAATAATATAATTTACTCCTTGACCATCTATAGTCTGCAGTAAGACCACAACCTTCTCCCTGATAATTTTCTGATGACTACCTCTTGAGGATGGAGGAAAGGCCTTAAGAGAAGGAGAATGAAATAGCGGTGTGGATTGACAGGTGATCATGTTTAAGCAAACCAAATAGATACCGATAGCGTATTTACAAACACCTCATCATGAGCGCCCGCTTCATCCTCAGAGAGGAAATAATTGAGTTGAAGACACGCCTTATTGATTTTTGTCTGATGCCATTATTGTGATTTGTTTCCCGTTCTTGTTTTTTCACCACCAGAAAGTTTTACTTTGTCAGTATGCTTCACGGGAAAGAACTGAAATCAAGTTGGGGGTGTAGGAAATGCATTTTTCTATGGTATAACTTTACCAACTATAATACCAGCTTTATACCTCAGTCACTTCTAGGCATTTCTCTTTGGGTTTTACATTTTCCCATGGGGATAACTGATATTTATATGCAAAGTAATTTAAGATAGTTATGACTAGCTTTAAGGCATGCCAGATAATTGCTTTATTTTTATTTTTAGGGTTTCTCTGGTGTTTTTTTTTTTTTTGCTCTCTCTCATCCCGAATGGTTGTTTTTTAAACTCTCCTTGCTAACAGTAAATTTTTGCAGGCCTTTTCCTTGTTTGCAACAAATATTTGTTGAAGAATGGATTTGGATAAACACTTGGGTAGCTCTCAGCTTTTCCAAAGGAGAGGAGATGGAGAGGGCATTCTTGTGCTGGGATGCCAGCCTTTTTCCAGGAGCCAGGCCAGTTTCTCTGGTTCTTCTGGAGGATGACTGTCAGAAATAGAAAAGGGTTTTTTCATACGTCAGAACTGCCCCTCCTTCGGTGGTATGGGTGGGGGAGAACAAAATTTTAGTTTTAAGTGACCTATGTGATATGAAGAAACATAAAAAAAAAAAAAAAACTATATCCCTTCACAGCAAAACCATAATTGGATATTTTAGAGAAATTAAATGATGATTGACTCTTCATGAATTCCTAATAACACTAGTAAAAAATATGAAAAAGAAAACCCTGCCATCACATGTTTCTTTGGATGTATGTGTGTGTGTATATACATGTATATATATATTTTCATTTTCCCCTGATGGTTATTAGCTATAAGTTGCCATTCCCCATGCAGTTGTACATACCGTTTTAAATGCTTTCGGCTAAAAAGTATTTGAACTTGGTACCTTAGCTTTGTTCTTTTCACATTGTGTTAAACTTTTGAATCAATTTTTTTGTCTTCAAAATTCCTGTGCAAGAAAAAAATGACTCTGGATTATAAGAGTGTATTGCTATTAAAATGCAACTTCAGACCTGTTATTCTACCAAAACTCTGAAAAAGTGACTGGGCATCACTCCATCATTGATCATGTGGGCTTGTCTGAAGCACGTCTCAAAGAAAGCAAATGCATTAAAAGAGGCTCATGAATTGCTCTGAAAATACCATGAGAACACAGAGTCTTGAAGGCTCTGTCCTTTTTCATCTTCATACAATATTGTTGGATCAGGTGTACGTGAGTGTGAGGAAGAGTCTGAGACACATGACATGCAGGCAGATTTTTCTATCCTGGTTGCCAGGGACTCTTTTGTAGCAGGAGAGTGCAATGCAAATACCACTAACTTTAATTAATGGAGCATATTTCTTTTCCTTTCTGTCTATTTCCTCCTCTTGAACCTAGTAACGGGATGGGACTTGGGGAGCTGCAACAGGCAAAGGATGAGCAGATTTCACCGTAATATGTTATTACTGCTAGATATTTAGACCCGGCCCCCTCTAGGTGTTGCAGACCACTTGTGGGTCACCCAATAGGAGCAATTCATGGGAAGACATAAACATTGACCAAACAGTGCTCCAGATATCAGAAATGCTAGGATTTTACGGACAAAGTAGCTTCTCAAGTTGCTGAATATCTTTGGTCTCTGTCTTCTGGGGGTACTCCCACCAACTCATCTCTCTGCTTCCTGGAGAGCCAACGATCAAGAATTAGAAGGCTGCATTTGGATTCTGATAGGCTACTGCTTGTCCACTAACCAGTAAGATGAGCTACTTATGGTAATGAAGACCTTCATGAGGATGAAAAAACTTGCTGAACTGCATTGTAAGAATGTATCAAGTGCAATCAAAGTATAATAGGGAGGCAATGGTTGGTATTGGCATTAATAGTAATAACTTCATTGTCAGTTGTCTTATAGCATCAGCTGCAGAATTGAAACCCACAGCTATCAGAGATGGGTTAAGGTAGTATAAAGATTACTAGGATTGGATCGTCAAAATATGTGGCTTCAGATCCATTGCTTCCCGTATCTTACTTGTGTGGTCTTGGGAAATCTTGTCACTTTCCCATGTCTGGGCCTCAACCCATTTGTAAAATGAGACTTGGAAAGGGGTAGTACCAGCCCCCCTTGGGTTATTGGAAATGCACAGAGGTATTTTTTGACTGTTGCAATGGTGGGGGACTGGCATTTAGCTAGGATGGTGAATGTCTTGCAATGCAGGGGACATGAAGCAAAAACAAAAATCTCACTTAAAATGCTAATGGTGCCCTAGCTGAGAAACTCTGTGATGATCCTTATCCATATTGTAGCCATAATAGTCCATGAATAACAGCTCATGAGAAATGGGGCCAAGTGTTGGAAACAAGAAACCAGTGCCAGAGAACTTCTTGATCTGATCTGATTTTTAAAAATAAGGTACTTCGGTCTTCCCCGGTGGTGCAGTGGTTAAGAATCCATCTGCCAATGCAGAGGATATGAGTTCGAGCCCTGGTCTGGGAAGATCCCCCGTGCCACGGAGCAACTGAGCCCGTGTGCCACAACTAACTGAGCCTGCGCTCTAGAGCCCGCGAGCCACAACTACTGAAGCCCGTGCACCTAGAGCCCGTGCTCTGCAACAAGAGAAGCCACTGCAATGAGAAGCCTGCACACGGCAACAGAGTAGCCCCTGCTCATGGCAACTAGAGAAAGCCTGCGCACAGTAACGAAGACCCACCACAGCCATAAATAAATAAATAAATAATAAGTAAAATAAAATAAGGTACTTTTATAGGAAACAAGAAAATAACATTTTCAGCCAGCTTTAGAATTCCTCATAGGTTATGCTGGCTTCTAAGACATTTGTAGATCTCCTTTTCATACTTCCTGGTTATGTTTTTCAAGAAGCACTTGGGATATTTCATGAGACACATGTAACCGCAGTAAAAACAAAGTGCTGTCATTCCCCTTAGCCCATCCCTGCCAGGTGTGTGGAGGCTGCCCAAGCCAGGACAGAATGAGAAGTCCAATGTAAATAGCAGACTCCTGCCTCTGCATGTGGCTCAGAGATTAAATTTTTCAGAACAAAATCACATAATGCTCTGTGAAAACAGTCACCTTGGTCCCAAAGTGATGGGCTAAAAATGCTCATTTTCCTGGAGGAATTGGACAGACCTAAGCTCAGGAATCAGAGAATGGGGAGGGTTGTTCAGAAAGACCAATTTCCTCATTTTAAGGTGGGGGATTTTAGGGTACGAAGGACTTAACTGAAATCACATGGCAAGTTACTGTACCTAGCCAGCCCCAGAGGTGATGGAAGGTAGAGTATCTTGGTTTTGTACCAGACCTTCCCTAGGTTTCTTCTTAGCAATGTCTGATTGTGGCTGAAGCCCCAACAGCCAAGATCAAAGTGTAAAGGGCCTAGGTGCCCGCCAACCAGCCAGCATCTAGTGAACCAGCAATCTGAATCTGGTACCAGGCTGAGGTTATAGAGCTACCAAGTGGCCCTGCCTTGGTTGTCTTTGGGCAGAAGAAGTTGCCTATTACATTAGGATTCCTGTGGTAAATGGCAGAAACACAACCCGCTTAAATAATTTGGATTTATTGGCCTGTATAATTAGTGAGGATGAGAGGTATTGTGAGATGCAGGGCTCAGGGAAGACCATGAGGACTCCCAGCTCTCAATCTGCGTCTCTCTCCATTGCCTGTCCCCTTACTAAAGACGGGCTCTGTGTGACTCCAGTGAGCACATTTGTCAGGGGTGTTGGCTGTCCCAAACTCAGAGCCTTGTAGTATTATGGCGGCAAAGTCAAGAGACAATAATTCTTATGAATTTCAGCAGATAGCCTTGAGGGAAAGGTTCTGTTAGGGCCATGGTTCTGACCCTGAACCAGTTGCCATAACCTTGGATCTAGGGCTCTCCCATTGGGTGAGAGGCTTGATTGGTACCTCAGAGCTTAGGGGACAAGATGGGGCTATTTCATGTTTTCATCACCACGGGGGAAAAATGTGTTGGTCATCCAAAACCATGAATGTTCACAGATTAGTCAAAGCCGAAAGATTGAACATAGAAGATACTTATGGCTGGAGTTAAAAAAAAAAAAAAAGTAGAGTAAGGTGTAAGTAAATGAAGGAAAACTCTATGGAGGGGGTAGGACTTGAGCCAAAGTTGAAGGTTCAGAAGGGATAGCTTAAGGCTGAGTAGATTTTGTCAGGGTCAGTGAGGGGATGGATCTGATGCTATTGAGCATTATAAAAGAAGACACCTGGTCTTACATAGCACTTATACTTCCAGGCTCCTGTCTTTCTCCTAAGCATGCAGTAGGTGTTCAATAATTCTTATTGGTTGAATGCTGATCAGCTACCATCATATAGTATTGTGGCTACTGCTACAGGTTTCTAATGCAGGGGCTGGTACATTTTTCCAGATAGTAACTATTTTCGGATTAGTGGGCCTTACAGTATTTGTCTGAACCACTGAACTCTGTTGTTACAGTGTGACAGCAGCCATGGATAATAGTAAACAAATAATCATGCAGTGTTGCCATAAAGCTTCATTTACCAAATCAGGTGGTAAACTGGATTTGGCTTGCCATTAGCTGATTCCATCATCTCTCTGCTTCCACTCTTACCAACTCCAAGCCACACACACAGCAGCCAGAGAGCTCTTTTACAAGGTATGTTGAGAACATGTTACTCCTTTGCAACTAAGATGTGTAGTGGCTGCCATATTTGTTTTGGATAAAAGGCCAACTCCTTCCTCTGTGTCCAAAGCCATGCCTGGTATGGTGCCTGACTGTTTGTTGAAACCTATCTCAGGTCTCCCTCCTCAATGATGTGTACCAGCCAATCTGTCCATGCTCTGACCTTAGGACTCACACAGCTCTGTCCTGCTTCAGGGCGTGTATGTTCTAAGTGATCTCACCATGGATTGTTCTTACTTTCTTCCTTTTGCTTCAGTTCAGCTAAATAGAACTTCCTCATAGAAGCCATCTGTGATCACTCTGTATAAACTGGGCAAAGCCCCCTTGCCATTGGTTTCTATCTGAACACTACTGGCCTTTTTTAGAGCACTTATCACATGTGTAATTACTCAATCCTTAGTTTGTTTACCTCTTGTCCATTCCTTCCATTAGATTGGGAGCTCAAGGAAGGTGGTGACTATATCTTTTCTGTTCACCCTTATGTCCTTAAGGCCTAGAAAAGTATTAGGTATATGGTAGAACTCTCTAAATGTCTTTGAATGATTGATGGATTGATTGATTGATCAGAAGACTGGAGATTAAGAGTTTTGTTCCTTATCTCAATCTCACCCAACTTCAGATTAAAAATATGAGCACAAAACTCAGGCTGCCCAGGGCTCCTAGCCCTCATGCCAGCTGGTCTTCTCTCTCAGCAATTTGGGTTTATTTTCAAAATTATGATATATTTCAAATGCAAAGAAAATGAGCTGTGTGCCTACCACCCAGATGCTAATATTTCCATGTTTGTTGCAGATTTTTTCTCTTAAAAACATTTTAAGTTAATTTTTAAAACTTAGACATTTATAAATCAAATATAAAAATTTTTTAAAAAGCAACTAATTTTTTTTTTTCTTGGACTTTGTGTTCTGGAGTGGAAATTGTTTCTGAGCAAATCCTGGTTGAGAAAGGACCAGGTTTTTATTTAGCATGCAATTTTGGGGCCAGTGCGTGTTTTCTTCATTCTGAGCATAATAGATTACTATTTTCTGCCTGCTTCTCCACGAGAATATGAAGCCTGGTCATAACAAGGCATAGTTACCTCATTTTGGGGAGTTTTCAGTTTTATCATCAGGGAGAAGCTGGTTGCCAAAAACCTAAGGTAAGGAAACAGACTGAAATTGAGCATAAAATTTAAGTGAGTCTTCTTACAGGCCAGGGAGAAAAAACCAGGGCTGTCTTCCATGGTCTCATAAAAAGAAACAGCAATTCTCAGGAGGTCAGACTGTTTCCTTCTTTAGCATAAAAGACAACCTTCATTTGTCCAATTCTCATGTTTATTCAGCATTTTCGCCATCTCCACTGACAGCCCCCTTTCTCCTATTTCTCTCCCCCTGCTGCCCTTTTTGAGGCTGCCCTTCGTAGTGGTTGTCTGGATAAAGCCCTCAGCTTGGCCCCTGCTCCTTTATTAGCCCTGGGGTGAGCAGGAGAAAGAAGGTGATGTCTGCCGGAGGGTTACTGTGAAGTGCCCCAGGTAACTGCAGGAGGTGATTTTCAGACATTAAATCCTGAAAACTCACAAAGCCTGGCTGAGCTGCAAGAGGTTAATATTTAATATTTTCCTCATTTTAACAGATGGCAGAGTGAACTGCTGAGCAGCTGTGACTCTGATGACTCAGGAGCTGCCATCAGTGTTTTTGATATGCCTCAGTCTGTCAGAATTAAGGTTACTGCCTATGAGGCACCTTAGATAAACCCTCTCTTCTGTGCAGGGAGAAAACCCTTTCATCACAGGAAATCTGACAGAGAGCCCCAGTATGACACAGTGATGAAGACGTGGGCTTAACTCCCACTGCAGCAAAGTACTAGCTGTGTGACCCTGGGCAAGTTATTTAACCTCTCTGTGCTTCAATTTCCTCACCTGTATAATAGGAATGTTAATAGCATCACCTCATTTGGGTTGCTGTGAGAACACTTATGAAATGCTCAGCACAGTGCCTGGCATATTGTAAGTCCTTGATAAATGTTAGCTGTAACTTGACACCCACAGAAGGAAAGCTGCTCTGTTTGGGGCCTTGCCTCCTGTTTCTTTCCCCTGCTCACTAGCTGTGTCCCTGGGACATTTGCACAGAATGCCTAGGACTTCGTAGAGCACCTTGTGAACACCCTGGAGTTTCTGGACCCACTGGTTTTCCCCTGGGGGTTTCGGATTTCTTGGTTGGCTGTAGACTAACAGCCTTGACCTTCTGCAGTAAACTTCAAGGTGAAATTAACAAAGCAGCTGCCCCAGGGTTCTCAGGAGTTATCAGTTGTGGCTCCAGAACAGAGCCCAGCCTTCCTAACAGCCTGGAGTGCATCCCTTCCTTGCAGGGTGGGATGGAGGCAGACTAGCCGACAATTCTGGCTTGTCCACAGTTGCTCAGCTCCTAAAATGGAAGCTCCAGAAGCTTCTTGTCTTCCAAAGGACACCACCTTTGAGTCTCCTAGGCTCTCTAGAAGGTGGGCTGGCTTCCCTCCACTTGCAGACCTCATACCAGCAGAGAACCTGACTTCCTGGAAGGCGATGAGTCTACCTGTTTGCAAACACATCACTGTTATGACATCAGATGCCTGAGATTTTCTCATAGGTGTCCTTGGAAGCTGTTTAAAAAACTCATCCACCACCTCTTCATTCTTCATGCAAGTCCCATACTCTTTGCTGCATATCCCCTGGCAAGTTGACAGCACCATCTAACTTCTTATCTCTCCTGGCTTACTGACTGCTTCTGACAATCTGGCTTCAATCACAGGCCACCCTGGAGGGGCCCATCCATCACACCCACACCACGGGCCTGGCGATTCTCCCCAGAACTGGGCTGTTCAGTTTCCGTCTGACCAGCCAGGTTCATCTTTTTCTCCTCAAAGTTTTTCCCTGTCACACTGCTGCTCCTCTCTTAATCATCTGACCCCAAGTCACCTTGGGTTGTTGACATCTGTGATGTGCCCACCATTCAGGGAGGCCAAGGTGTCCTCATATTTATGAAAGATGATTTGCATAAATGAGCACAGTGGAGACGTCAGACTGTGAAATAATAAGAAACATATATATTGGTCTTTGACCCTGGTTCCTGACACAGATTAGCTATATTCCTTGGAATTTCCTGTGTGAAGTGGGTGGGGGGGTGGCTTTTGTTTTAATGAGGTGACTCTTGGTGGGCTCCTGGCTGGTCACCAGAAAGAAAGACCAAGCTCATAATTAGAAGTGTGGAATTTTTAGCCTCACCCCCAATTCTCCAGAGAGGGAAGAGGGGTTAGAAATGGAGTTAATTGATCATGCTTATGTGAGGAAGCCTCCACAAGAATCCCAGTAGTATAGGATTTGGGGGAGCTCCTGGGTTGGTGAACACATCTGCATACCAGGAGGGTGGTGGTGCACCCCAGCTTCATGGGGACAGAGGCTCCTGTACCTGGGAACTTTCTGGACGTCGCCCAATGTATCTCTTCTTCTGGCTGTTCATCTGTATCTTTTCTGTGTGTTTTATTATGTCATAAACTGGTTAACTTAAGTATTTCCATGAGTTCTGTAGCTGTTCTGGCAAATACTGGAAATCAAGGCAGGGGGTCATGTGAATCTCTGAATTGTAACCAACTTGGACAGAAGTTGTTGGTAACCTAGGGACCTACTGCTTGAGATTGATGTCTAAAATGCGGGACAGTCTCCTGGGACTGAGCCCTTGGTCTGTGGTGTCTGTGCTAACTCCAGTTAGTGTCAGAATTGAATCGAATTGTAGGATACCCAGCTGGTGTCACAGACATTTGCTTGATGTGTGGAAACCCCACACATCTGGTGTCAGACGTATGGTGAGTGTGGCAATAGTGTGAGAGTAAAGGAGAGACTCACGAGTGTTCTCCTTACACAGAGGCCTTCTGTGTCTCTTGGGAAATTCTTTGACAGATGGAGTTTTCTGTGAAGTAGGCTACCACCCTGCTCCAACACATTGTCTGATGCTTTGAGAGTGGGTCCTGAGAATTCTGAAATTTATCATCTCTTTTTCTTACATAGTTTATGGAGAAGAAGACATCTTACTCTAGGGAAATATTTGCCAGCTATTCTTTTTTTTTTTTTTTTTTTTTTTTTTTTTGGTGTGATCAGCGACATGTGGGATCCTCCCAGACCGGGGCACGAACCCGTGTCCCCTGCATCGGCAGGCGGACTCTCAACCACTGCGCCCTACAGCAGGTTCTTATTAGTTATCTTTTATACATAGTAGTGTGTATATGTAATCCCAATCTC
Organism: Lipotes vexillifer; assembly: GCF_000442215.2. Lineage (NCBI taxonomy): Eukaryota > Metazoa > Chordata > Mammalia > Artiodactyla > Lipotidae > Lipotes > Lipotes vexillifer. The sequence continues at coordinate 2,246,801 of NW_006771758.1, forward strand.
GCAATTTATCCCCCACCCCTTTCCCCCTTGGTAACCATAAATTTGTTTTCTACATCTGTGACTCAATTTCTGTTTTCTAAATAGGTTCATCTGTACCATTTTTTTAGATTCCACATATATGAGATATCATATGATATTTGTCTTTCTCTGTCTGACTTACTTCACTCAGTATGACAATCTCTAGGTCCATCCATGTTGCCGCAAATGGCATTATTTCAGTCATTTTTTTGGCTGAGTAATATTCCATGGTATATGTACCACATCTTCATCCTCCATTGATAGACATTTAGGTTGCTTCCATGTCCTGGCTGTTGTAAATAGTGCTGCAGTGAGCATTGGCATGCATGTATCTTTTTGAATTATGGTTTTCTCCAGATATATGCCCAGGAGTGGGATTGCTGGATCATATGGTAGCTCTATTTTTAGGTTTATTTTTTTTAACATATTTATTGGAATATAATTGCTTTACAATGGTGTGTTAGTTTCTGCTTTATAACAAAGTGAATCAGCTATACCTATATCCCCATATCTCCTCCCTCTTGTGTCTCCCTCCCAGCCTCTCTATCCCACCCCACTAGGTGGACATAAAGCACCGAGCTGATCTCCCTGTGCTATGCGGCTCTTTACCACTGGCTATCTATTTTATATTTGGTAGTGTATATATGTCCATGCCGCTCTCTCACTTCATCCCAGCTTACCCTTCCCCCTCCATATGTCCTCAAGTCCATTTTCTACGTCTGCGTCTTTATTCCTGTCCTGCCCCTAGGTTCTTCAGAACCATTTTCTTCTTTTGTTTTTTAGATTCCATATATATGTGTTAGCATATGGTATTTGTTTTTCTCTTTCTGACTTACTTCACTCTGTATGACAGACTGTCCATTCACCTCACTAGAAGTAACTCAATTTTGTTTCTTTTTATGGCTGAGTAATATTCCATTGTATATATGTGCCACATCTTCTTTATCCATTCATCTGTCGATGGACACTTAGGTTGCTTCCATGTCCTGGCTACTGTAAATAGTGCTGCAATGAACATTGTGGTACATGACTCTCTTTGAATTATGGTTTTCTCAGGGTATATGCCCAGTAGTGGGATTGCTGGGGCATATGGTAGTTCTATTTTTAGTTTTTTGCGGAACCTCCATACTGTTCTCCATAGTGGCTGTATCAATTTACATTCCCACCAACAGTGTATGAGGGTTCCCTTTTCTCCACATCCTCTCCAGCGTTTATTGTTTGTAGTTTTTTGATGATGGCCATTCTGACTGGTGTGTGGTGATACCTCATTGTAGTTTTGATTTGCATTTCTCTAATGATTAGTGATGTTGAGCATCCTTTCATGTGTTTGTTGGCAATCTGTATATCTTCTTTGGAGAAATGTCTGTTTAGGTCTTCTGCCCATTTTGGGATTGGGTTGTTTGGTTTTTTGATATTGAGCTACATGAGCTACTTATAAATTTTGGAGATTAATCCTTTGTCAGTTGCTTCATTTGCAAATATTTTCTCCCATTCTGAGGGTTGTCTTTCCATCTTGTTTATAGTTTCCTTGGCTGTGCAAAAGCTTTTAAGTTTCATTAGGTCCCATACGTTTATTTTTGTTTTTATTTCCATTCCCCTGGGAGGTGGGTCTTAAAAGATCTTGCAGTGATTTATGTCATAGAGTGTTCTGCCTATGTTTTCTGCTAAGGGTTTTGTAGTGTCTGGCCTTACATTTAGGGCTTTAATCCATTTTGAGTTATTTTTGTGTACGGTGTTAGGGAGTGTTCTAATTTCATTCTTTACATGTAGCTGTCCAGTTTTTCTAGCACCACTTATTGAACAGGCTGTCTTTTTCCCATTGTATAATCTTGTCGCCTTCATCAAAGATAAGGTGACCATATGTGCATGGGTTTATCTCTGGGCTTTCTATCCTGTTCCATTGACCTATGTTTCTGTTTTTGTGCCTGTACCATACTGTCTTGATTACTGTAGCTTTGTAGTATAGTCAGAAGTCAGGGAGCCTGATTCCTGCAGCTCCATTTTTCCTTCTCAAGATTGTTTGGTGATTCGGGGTGTTTTGTGTTTCCATACAAATTGTGCAACTTTTTGATCTAGTTCTGTCAAAAATGCCATTGGTATTTTGATAGGGATTGCACTGAATCTGTAGGTTGCTTTGGGTAGTCTAGTCATTTTCACAATGTTGATTCTTCCAATTCAAGAACATGGTATATCTCTCCATCTCTTTGTATCACTTTTAATTTCTTTCATCAGTACATAGAGGTCTTTTGTCTCCTTAGTTAGGTTTATTCCTAGGTATTTTATTCTTTTGTTGCAATGGTAAATGGGAGTGTTTCCTTACTTTCTCTTCCCGATTCTTCATCATTAGTGTATAGGAATTAGTGTATAGGAATGCAAGAGATTTCTGTGCATTAATTTTGTATGCTGCTACTTTACCAGATTCATTGATTAGCTCTAGCAGTTTTCTGCTATCACCTTTAGGATTCTCTAAGTATATCATGTCATGTGCAAACAGTGACAGCTTTACTTCTTCTTTTCCTATTTGGATTCCTTTTTTTTTTCTTCTCTGATTGCTGTGGCTAAAACTTCCAAAACTGTTTTGAATAATAGTTGTGAGAGTGGGCAACTTTGTCTTGTTCCTGATCTTAGTGGTAATGCTCTCAGTTTTTCACCATTGAGAACGATGTTGGCTGTGGGTTTGTCATATATGGCCTTTATTATGTTGAGGTAAGCTCCCTCTATACCTACTTTCTGGAGGGTTTTTACCAAAAATGGTGTTGAATTTTGTCAAAAGCTTTTCCTGCATCTATTGAGATGATCATGTGGTTTTACTCCTTGAATTTTTAATATGGTGTATCACATTGATTGATTTGCGTATACTGAAGAGTCCTTGCATTCCTGGGATAAACCCCACTTGATCATTTAATGTGCTGTTGAATTCTGTTTGCTAGTATTCTGTTGAGGATTTTTGCATCTATGTTCATCAGTGATATTGGCCTGTAGTTTCCTTTTTTTGTGACATCTTTGTCTGGTTTTGGTATCAGGGTGATGGTGGCCTTGTAGAATGAATTTGGGAGTGTTCCTCCCTGTTCTATATTTTGGAAGAGTTTGAGAAGGATAGTTGTTAGCTCTTCTCTAAATGCTTTCTAGAATTCGCCTGTGAAGCCATCTGGTCCTGGACTTTTGTTTGTTGGAAGATTTTTAATCACAGTCTCAATTTCAGTGCTTGGGATTGGTCTGTTTATATTTTCTATTTCTTCATGGTTCAGTCTCAGAAGGTTGTGCTTTTCTAAGAAACTGTCCATTTCTTCCAGGTTGTCCATTTTATTGGCATATAGTTGCTTGTAGTAATGTCTCATGATCCTTTGTATTTCTGCAGTGTCAGTTGTTACTTCTCCTTTTTCATTTCTAATTCTATTGGATTGAGTCTTCTCCCTTTTTTTCTTCACAAGTCTGGCTAATGGTTTATCAATGTTGTTTATCTTCTTAAGGAACCACCTCTTAGTTTTATTGATCTTTGCTATTGTTTCCTTCATTTCTTTTTCATTTATTTCTGATCAGATCTTTATGTTTTCTTTCCTTCTGGTAACTTTAAGTGTTTTTGTTCTTTCTCTAATTGCTTTAGGTGAGAGGTTAGGTTGTTTATTTGCGAAGTTTCTTGTTTCTTAAGGTAGGGTTGTATTGCTATAAACTTTCCCCTTAGAACTGCTTTTGCTGCATTTCATAGGTTTTGGGTCATCGTGTTTTCATTGTCATTTGTTTCTAGGTCTTTTTTGATTTCCTCTGTGATCTCTTGGTTATTTTGTAGTGTATTGTTTAGCCTCCATGTTTTTGTACTTTTTACAGCTTTTTTTTTGTAATTGATATCTAGTCTCATAGTGTTGTGGTCAGAAAAGATACTTGATATGATTTCAGTTTTCTTAAATTTACCAAGGCTTGATATGTCACCCAACATATGATCTAACCTGGAGAATATTCCATGAGCTCTTGAGAAGAAAGTGTATTCTGTTGTTTTTGGATGGAATGTCCTATAAATATCAATCAAGTCCATCTTGTTTAACGTATCATTTAAAGCTTGTATATCCTTATTTTATTTTGGAAGACTGTCCATTGGTGAAAGTGGGGTGGTAAAGTCTCCTACTATGATTGTGTTTCTGTCGATTTCCCATTTTAGGCTGTTAGCATTTGCCTTATGTATTGAGGTGCTCCTATGTTGGGTGCATAAATATTTACAATCGTTATATCTTCTTCTTGGATTGATCCTTTGATCATTATGTAGTGTTCTTCCTTGTCTCTTGTAATAGTCTTTATTTTAAAGAGTATTTTGTCTGATATGAGAATTGCTACACCAGCTTTCTCTTAATTTCCATATGCATGGAATATCTTTTTCCATCCCCTCCCTTTCAGTCTGTATGTATCCCTAGGTCTGAAGTGGGTCTCTTGTCGGCAGCATATATACAGGTCTTGTTTTTGTATCCATTCAGCCAGTCTGTGTCTTTTGGTTGGAGCATTTAATCCATTTCCATTTAAGGCAATTATCAATATGTATGTTCCTATTACCTTTTTTTTTTTTAACTGTTTTGCATTTGTTTTTGTATGTCTTCTCCTTCTCCTATGTTTCCTGCCTAGAGAAGTTCCTTTAGCATTTGTTGTAAACCTAGTTTGATGGTGCTGAATTCTCTTAACTTTTGCTTCTCTGTAAAGCTTTTAATTTCTCCGTCGAATCTGAAAGAGATCCTTGCTGGGTAGAGTAATCTTGGTTGGTTTTTCCCTTTCATCACTTTAAGTATGTCCTGCCACTCCATTCTGGCTTGCAGAGTTTCTGCTGAAAGATCAGCTGTTAACCTTATGGGGATTCCCTTTATGTTATTTGTTGCTTTTCCCTTGCTGCTTTTAATATTTTTTCTTTGTATTTAATTTTTGACAGTTTGATTAATATGTGTCTTGGCCTGTATCTCTCCTTGGATTTATCATGTATGGGATTCTCTGTGCTTGCTGAACTTGGGTGGCTATTTCCTTTTCCATGTTAGGGAAGTTTTCAACTGTAATCTCTTCAAATATTTTCTCAGACCCTTTCTTTTTCTCTTCTTCTGGGACTTGTATAATTCGAATGTTGGTGTGTTTACTGTTGTCCCAGATGTTTCTGAGACTGTCCTCAATTCTTTTCATTCTTTTTTCTTTTATCTGCTCTGAGGTAGTTATTTCCACTATTTTATCTTCCAGGTCACTTGTCCGTTCTTCTGCCTCAGTTATCCTGCTATTGATTTCTTCTAGAGAATTTTTAATTTCATTTATTGTGTTGTTCATCATTGTTTGTTTGCTCTTTAGTTCTTCTAGTTGCTTGTTAAACATTTCTTGTATTTTCTCCATTCTATTTCCAAGATTTTGGTTCATCTTTACTATCATTGCTCTGAATTCTTTTTCAGGTACACTGCCTATTTCTTCTTCATTTGTTTGGCCTGGTGGTTTTTTACCTTGCTGCTTCATCTGCTGCATATTTCTCTGTCTTCCCATTTTGCTTAACTCGCTGTGTTTGGTGTCTCATTTTTTCAGGTTACAGGTTTGTAGTTCCTGTTGTTTTTGGTGTCTGCCCCCAGTGGGTAAGGTTGGTTCAGTGGCTTGTGTAGGCTTCCTGGTGGAGGGAACTGGTGCCTGTGTTCTGGTGGATGAGGCTGGATCTTGTCTTTCTGGTGGGCAGGACCACGTCCAGTGGTGTGTTTTGGGGTGTCTGTGACCTTATAATTTTAGGCAGCCTCTCTGCTACTGGGTTGGCTTGTGTTCCTGTCTTGTTAGTTGTTTGGCATAGGGTGTCCAGCACTGTAGCTTGCTGGTTGTTGAGTGGAGCTGAGTTTGAGCATTGAGATGGAGATCTCTGGGTGAGCTTTTGCTGTTTGCTATTATGTGGAGCCAGGAGGTCTCTGGTGGACCAGTGTCCTGAACTCAGCTCTCCCACCTCAGAAGCTGAAGCCTGACACCCGGCTGGAGCACCAAGAGTTTGTCAGTGACGTGGCTCAGAAGAAAAGGGAGGAAAAAAAAAAAGCAGAAAAAAAGAATGAATAAAATAAAAAGTTATTAAAATAAAAATTTTAAAGAATGATTAAAAATAAAAAATATTAAAAAGTAATTAAAAAAAGAAGAAGGAAGCAACCAAACCTAAAAACAAATCCACCAGTGATAACAAGTGCTGAAAACTATACAAAAAATCAAAAACAAGAAACAGATAGAGAGAACCCTAGGACAAATGGTAAAAGCAAAGCTATACAGATAAAATCACAAAAAGAAGCATACCCATACACACCAAAAGAGAAAAGAGAAAGAAATATATATATATTTTAAAAAAGGAAGAGAGCAACCAAATCAATAAACAAATCTACCAATGATATTAAGCTCTAAATACTAAGCTAAGATAAACATAAAACCAGAAAGAAATTAGAGGCAGAAAGCAAACCCCAAGTCTACAGTTGCTCGCCAAGTCCACTGCCTGAATTTTGGCACGATTCAGCATCTCTTCAGGTATTCCACAGATGCAGGGTACATCACGTTGATTGTGGAGATTTAATCCGCTGCTCCTGGGGCTGCTGGGAAAAATTTCCCTTTCTCTTCTTTGTTCGCACAGCTCCTGGGGTTCAGCTTTGGATTTGGCCCCGCCTCTGCTCTGTGTGTAGGTCGCCTGAGGGCGTCTGTTTCCGCTCAGACAGGATGGGATTATAGTAGCAGCTGATTAGGGGGCTCTGGCTCACTCAGACTGGGGTGCGGGGGAGGGGTTCAGAATGCAGGGCAAGCCTGGGGCTGCAGAGGCTGGTGTGATGTGGCAACAGCCTGAGGCAAGCCATCTGTTCTCCCGGGGAAGTTGTCCCGGATCACGGGACCCTGGTAGTGGCGGGCTGCACAGGCTCCCAGGAGGGGAGGTGTGGATAGTGACCTGTGCTTGCACACAGGCTTCTTGGTGGCTGCAGCAGCAGCCTTAGCGTTTCATGCCCATCTCTGGTGTCCGTGCTGATAGCCGCGGCTCACACCCATATCTGGAGCTCGTTGAGGCGGTGCTCTGAATCCCTTCTCCTCGCGCACCCTGAAACAATGGTCTCTTGCCTCTTAGGCAGGTCCAGAAATTTCCCGGACTCCCTCCCAGCTAGCTGTGGTGCACTAGCCCCCTTCAGGCTGTGTTCATGCAGCCATCCCCAGTCCTCTCCCTGGGATGCAACCTCCGAAGCAGGAGCCTCAGCTCACAGCCCCGCCTTTCCCAGCGGGTGAGCAGACAAGCTTCTCAGGCTGGTGAGTGCTGATCCGCACCGATCCTCTGTGTGGGAATCTCTCCGCTTTGCCCTCCGCACCCCTGTTGCTGCGCTCTCCGCGGCTCCAAAGCTTCCCCACCGCCCACCCCCCATCCCCACCAGTGAAGGGGCTTCCTAGTGTGTGGAAACTTCCTCCTTCACAGCTCCCTCCCAGAGGTGCAGGTCCTGTCCCTATTCTTTTGTCTCTGTTTATTCTTTTTTTGTTTTGCCCTACCCGGGTACGTGGGCAGTTTCTTGCTGTTTGGGAAGTCTGAGGTCTTCTGCCAGTGTCCAGTAGGTGTTCTGTAGGAGTTGTTCCACATGTAGGTGTATTTATAATGTATTTGTGGGAAGGTGATCTCCATGTCTTACTCCTCCACCATCTTGAGGGTCCCTCCTATTTTTAGTTTTTTACGGAGTCTCCATACTGTTCTCCATAGTGGCTGTACCAATTTACATTCCCACCAGCAGTATCCCTCTCTACACATTTTTAAGAGAATGTTTCTCAGTTTGCATTAGCCTAATGGTTCCCTGTGATTGCATTTGAGTTAAACATTCTTGGCCAGAACACCCCATGAGTGATGTATCCCTCTGAGGGTATCATATCTGGTTACACCTGATGTTCATTGGTCCTACTTGGTGGTGTTAATGTTGATCACTCAGTAAGGTGCTATCTGATTTATCCACTGTCTATTAGATATGTTTCCCCCTTATAAGTAATAATAAAGCCCATGCACATATCCTGTTCCTCATCAAAATTTTCCTATAGATTTAGCATTCATGGATACTTCTTCCCAGATCTAATCTTTATTTAGATGGTTGCAAACTGTTAATTTTCTACCTACAGCATGCCTTCTATGTTCACCGGTCAGCCCTTAGCATTTTACTATAATTACTCTACCTTATTTACCTAACTACATTTTATAGGAATGAACTCACGAATCCTTACATTTTCTCTCAATGGTTTATAATTCATTACTGTCCTGAATTATTTTGGTGCCCAAAGCTGGCTCCTGTGTCCTTGTGACATGCTCTCATCACTTTTTGAATACCTCCTTACTTTCTGGCATATTCCAGTATATTCCAGGCTCCTCTTGTCCCAAACTGGTGCAAACCTTGGAATCAGAATCAACCATGGTTTCTTTCAGTGGAGAATTGTGTTAGAGACCAATATCTCAGTGTCAGGTATACCCATTACTAGTGGGAAGTCTTTGCTTCTTTCAGTGGGCAGATGTTTTCTGTCTTGCTCTTCCAACTAGAATTTCCAGTTTAGTATAGAATAGCAGCAGTGATGAAATTTACTCCTGACTTTTAAAGCAAATGTCTCTATCCTTTCAGTGCTAAGTGTAATATTTGTTAGACATTTTGGATGTTATTTCCTTTATCCAATTAAGGAATTTCTATTCCTATTTTGCTGATTGGTTTTATCATAATTGTTCATTTTTATCAGAATTTTTAATGTATATAGTAAGGTCATCTTCCTCTCTTAAACAGTTCTTGCATTCATATAGTTAATTAGTTGATAAAATTGCCTTGCTAATATTTTACTTAGGATTTTTTAATCTTTTTTTCATTTCATCCTGAATCCCCATTTTAGGAATTTTCATTCTTGGCTTTCTGTCCTGCATTCTGAGTAATTTCTTCAGATCTATATTCCAACCCACAAATTTTCTCATTGGGGATGTTTAGTCTCTATTTGTCCCACCCATGGAAAATAATGCATAGTGAATATGTACTATTATTTATATAATAAATTTTATATATAATAATAAAATATTTTTATTTCTAAGAGTTATTTCATTTATTTTTAAAATTATTAGTTCATTTTTGATAGTCTTCTGATTCCACTTTTTTTTTTTTTTTTTTTTTTTTTGCGGTACGCAGGCCTCTCACTGTTGTGGCCTCTCCCGTTGCGGAGCACAGGCTCTGGACGCACAGAAGACCCAGCCGCTCCGCGGCATGTGGTATCTTCCCGGACCGCGGCACGAGCCCGTGTCCCCTGCATCGGCAGGCGGACCACCAACCACTGCGTCACCAGGGAAACCCTCCACCTCTTATTTTTAAAATCATAAACTGTCATGTTAAATTCTCAATCTGATTCTAATATCTGAAGTCCTTGGGGAAAGAAGAGTCCAAATCTGTCATTGTTTCTTTCTGCTGACTGTCCCTCATGGTGGTTCCTTTCCTCGTGTGTCTGGTAATGTTTGGTTGTGAGAATATGAGGTTGATTTTAAATTGAAGATGGTTTCTTCAAGAGAGAACTTGTAATTGTTTTGCTTATGATGTGAAACTGCGAGTGCTACCAACATTGGGACCACCTTAGTGGTCAATGCTTTTGACTTAAGGCCTAGTCTTGCAGTTGAAACACTGTGTAAAACACATCACTCTCTGTATAACCATACCATTCCTATGTGCTTACTGCTCATAGTTCTAATTAAGTTCATTTTGGGGGGTGGGGCTGGGTGGGGTGGGAACACATATATGTTACTTCCTCTTTGTGAATTACTTTTGTTTCCTGTGAGTCTAGCAGTGAAATTAAAAGTGTGCTGTGTGTGGGATCTAGCTGTTTTGAAGGGGTGGGCATTCAAGAATCTATCCATAATACTGCTGAAAACAAGACTATAATGATTATGCTTTGGTGACTTTTAAAAAACAAAATTCTTTTTCATCTAAGTCTACAATATACAGTGATGAAAGAGGCAGGACCAGAATAATTTTAATTATCATTTCCATTTGGAATGGAGAAGAATTAGAGATATACAGTAGTCACTGGTATGGAGCAATTTCAAAAGCCCTGGGGCTCACATTTTGGGAACTTTCTGGCTTGTTATTGGAGGATGTTCCTTCATTGGTTTCCATTCTGCTCCTTGGGATATTTCCATTGTAAATTGTTCTTCCCAGATCATACCTCTGCCTTTTGGGAGATTCTTCTGTTTGCAGTATTCTTCTTGGTCACAAGTGTTGTGGGTATAGGGATTTTATACTTTGCTTGGGAGCTGGCTCAGCTCCTTTCTTGGCAAGTGATGTTTGGAGGTCCTACTGTGGTTTCAAGTCTTAAAGAGGCAGTTAGTTTTAGACCAGGCTCTTGACAATACAATGCTTTTAAAAACTCAGTGGTCATGTTAGCCATTGGATTCCACTTGATCCATGTGCCAGTAGCCACTCTTATCTTTTAATAATGTCCTTCATAAGGACATGGTCAAGCATTTGGACAGAGAGACTTAGGCTGGGCTCTGGAGCCAGAGTGATTCCTGCCAGGATCCCACCTCTGCTATTCATGATCTCTGCTATCCTGGACAAATAATTTAACTTCTTGATATTTCAATTTCTTTGTCTGTAAGATGGAAGTAATAATAATAGTATCTTATTTTTTTGTGGCCTGTTGTAAGGATTTACTGAGAAAATGCATACAAAAGAGCTGGCGCAGGCTAAGTACTGAGTAAATGACAGCTGTCATCGTTAATATTTATATGATCACAGCAGATGAGGAGTTCTTTAATTTTGATTTTCTAACACAGCTGCAAGCCTTTGTTCATGCTCTATGCCTGGCCTGTAGGCTCTTTCCCAATTCTTTTGGGTATATACCTAAGAGTGGAATTGTTTGGGCAATATAAAAGCTCTGTTTAGCGAATTCCCCTGTGGTCTAGTGCTTAGGATGTGGCGCTTTCACTGCCCTGGCCCGGGTTCAATCCCTGGTTAGGGAACTGAGATCCTGCAAGCCACATGGTGTGGCCAAAAAAAGACAAAAACAAAAACTCTGTTTTGGGCTTCCCTGGTGGCACAGTTGTTAAGAATCTGCCTGCCAATGCAGGGGACACAGGTTTGAGCTCTGGTCCAGGAAGATCCCACACACTGCAGAGCAACTAAGCCCGTCCACCACAACTACTGAGCCTGCGCTCTAGAGCCCACAAGCCACAACTACTGAAGCCCACACACCTAGAGCCCGGGCTCTGCAACAAGAGAAGCCACCGCAGTGAGAAGCCTGCGCACCTCAATGAAGAGTACCCCCCACTCACCGCAGCTAGAGAAAGCCTGCGCGCAATGAAGCCAAAAAAAAAACGCAGCCAAAAAAAAGCACAACCAAAAAATAACGCAGCCAAAAAAAATATATATATATATTTTCAAGGCTCAGATGAGTTACCACCTTTGCTGCTATTAATCTTTTCCCTCACCTGTCAGTCAGATTTCATTTTGTCCTGTTTCCACAGCAGTTGTTTGCACTTCCGGTCATCACTTATTTCACTCTACTTTTTATTACGGTGGCTTATGTATCTGCATGTTTTACCCACAAGAGGGCGGACCTGTCCTTATGCCATTATTTCCCTTCCTGCCTCAACTTGTACAAGTAGTTTCTTTCCTAATACTTGCATTGAATTGAATTCATACAAGAGACTTCACAAAAGGACAGGTGGTGTGTCCCTTGGGGTTGCGTTCAGCTGTTTGTTTTAAGAAACAGTTAGTTTCTTAACTAACTGCTTAACCAAAATGGGGTTTATTTTTCTCATGGTGAAAGTCATGAGGTGGGGCTAGTGCAGCTGTTCAAGGATGTCTTCAAGAACACAGGCTCCTTCTTTGTTCCTGGCCTACTATACTTAGTGTGTGGCTATCAACCTCACAGTTAGGAAATGGCAGATCCATCTCTGGGCATCGTATATGCATCCCAGCCAAGAAAGAGTGAGAGTGAAGGACAAAAGATGACCCAGCATCCAGTCACTTTGAAGGAGGTCCTCAGGCAGCTCCACCTGTGACTTATGCTTGTTTCGTTGGCAGGGGCTGGGTCATGTGACTGCCTTTAGCTGCAAGGGAGGACAGGAGATTGGGTATTTAACTGGGTATTATTTTAAGCAAACAACATCAGGGTTCTGGTAACAAGGGAAATGGGAAGTGAGTATTGGCCAGGCAACAAGCAGAGGCATATTATTCATATTGTTTTATTGTCGGTGGAAACAATAGAAGCTGTCCCTGGACAGCCTGAGGAGAAAGGACACTGAGCACCTTGCAGAATGGAAGAAGTGTTGTCAAAGCCTGAGGACGGTAGTTACCAGGGTAGCTCTAGGAACTCCAGCAGCAAGAATTTGTGGACTTTCTCTCTAGGGTTCTACCATTTAGCTGACAGTAATAAACCAGGCTCCCAGACACTTTGCTTGAAACTTCAGATTCCTGGGATAGAGAATTTGATGGGCTCAACCAAAGCCCCTAGTTTGCCTTGCTCACTTTGCTTCCTCTGGGTGACAGGATCATGGGGCATAGAGATGGCCTTTGGGCTCTGCCTACCCCTGTGTGTTAGAATTTACTCCCAAAGAAAAGTGAATTCTTGAGGGCTGGGTAGCTACTGTGATTGGTTCGGCATAGAAAAACTTAACTCAGGGGCGAGAATGCGGTCTTGCCAGGTTCTAAGGCTGCAAATTTCAGAATTCATCTAAGGAATTTTCACTCCTTCCCTATGAGTTGGCAGTCTGTTGGAATGATGTTTATCTATCTGGCGATAGGTAAGTAGGTTTATTTGACACACAGAACTGTCAAACAAGCTGGGGATTTATATAATTTTTAAACTGGGTAGAATTTAGTTGAAGCTAGTATGAAGAGCACCAGGTCTTGTGGATAGCCAGAAGGTAAGAATTTCATCCTGATGGACTCTGTACCTAAAACTCATGTTAGTGACGAAAGGTTCTTTTGTTGACAAATTCTGGTTGTCTTTTCAGATTATCTCTGGGAAGGGGAGACAGGGGTAAACATTCTACTGTATCAGCTTTTTCCCTTCAAGGACTTAAAAATGAAAATGGCTTTCATTTGTAAAAATTCTATTATTTCCTTTATTATGAGTCTGTTCAGTTTTATACCTGGTGTTGTGGGGAGTAGAAGGTAGGAAAGGTCTTGCCATTTGTTTTCTTGCTACTTTGGTCCTTTTAGCTTCATCAAATGGCATCTAGCATCATGATAAACAGCAGGAGCTTTGGAGTCTGACAGAGCTGGGTTTGAGTCCTCACCTCTTTACTCATTGGCAGTATGATCATGGGCTAATAAAGCTAATGAACTTTGGCCACACTGGGTATGATAGATATTTTGCAGGGTTAGTTCTTGCTAGTACATTTTTCTCGTGTGTGTGGTTATGTACATATAATATCTAATGCCTTTGTCCTGCTTTCATTACTTACCATTATGTCTTGGATGTCCTCTCTTATCTGCCTGTATAAGTCGACTTCATCTTTTTAATTGCTGCACCGTATTACAGTATATGATGGTGCTGTCCTTTATTTAACTCATTCCTTAATGGTGAATGTTTGTTTCCAAATTCTTACTGTTACAATCGTACTGCAGCCTTAGATATTTCTCTTAACACATGTATGAGAACGTATCTATTGGGATAAATTGCTTGAAGTATAATTGCTAAGTTACAGGGCATGTGAATTTTAGATTGTTATGAATGCAGCCAAATTGTCCTCCAAGAAGATTGTACCAGTTTACACTTGCACCAACAATTGCCTAGGAAAGCCTGTTTCTTACACCCTTACCAACACTGCATTTTCAAACTTGTATTTGTTAATATGATAAAATGATATTTCATAGTTTTAAATAAAATTTCTTTGATTTTGAATGTGCATTTGCAGATATGTTTAAAAGCCATTTGCATTTTTTTCCCCTGCTACGTGTCTATCCATATTATTTTCACTTTGGGGGGAGTGAGAGAGAGTTTATTCTTCTGACAGTGATTTGTCAGAATTTTTTGTGAATGGAGGTTTTTACCTTTTCTGTCATGTTGCATTTCCCTAACACATTTCTCTTTTTAGTGTTTATGGTTTTGAAATTTTAATGTAGTCATAGCTCTTAATCTTTGAGGTTTTGGGGTTATATATCTAGCTTTAGTTTTCCCCACTCCAATATTATTTTTAAAAATTGCAATGTTTTCTTTGACAACTTTCACAATGTTACTTTTTTTACCTTTTGACCCATTGGAATCCATTTTGGTGTAAGTAGTGATGATACATTTATATTTTTCCTCCAGTGTCCTGCCAGTTGTCTCACCACCATTTATTGAACAATCCACATTTTCTCACTGCTCTTAAAAGCTATTTACGTGTAAGAATTTCTGTGTGTGTGTGTGTGTGTGTGTGTGTGTGTGTGTTTAGGATGGTGGGGCTACCTTGGACTTTCAGTTCTGTTCCATTGATCTGTCTTTTCCTGCAAAAAGCATAGTTTGAAAGTTACCGTACTGGCTAATCTTGATCCCAAGTTTATATTTAAAATGTTATTGACAGTCTGAGTTTAATAAAAGACATTAAGGCTTCTTTATTATTTTTTGTGAGCCTCTGGTCATTATGTATCAAATCTGTAAGTAATATGTTTATGTGACAGATTCAGTGTTTGACTTGGCAGATGAAATAGAGTCGGGTAAAATGGGAAAAAAAGAACATTTTACTTCCAAAGAGCCATTAATTATTTTCTAATAATGAATTACCCTGGAGCTTTGAAAAATGACAGGGCACATAGACAGCAAAGGGATTTATGAAGACTGGTGAGTGTTAAGGACTCGGGACAGTTGTTCTTTATTCACGATGTGCTTGCTTACACAGATCAAGGCCTGTTTTCACTCTGTGTGACATTACCTTCTCTTCATAGAGAATACTTTGTTGGCATTGTCATTCCTCAGGACCTTTGCACATATGGTTTACCTCTGCCTGTAATGCTCTTTTCCCAGATAGCTGCACTCTCGTGTTCTGGCTTCTGCCCAAATAGCCCCATGTTGCAGAGGTCTTTCCTAACCAGCCTACCTAAAATGTACTCTTACCTTGTGTTCTTTTTCTTTAAAGAACACAGTACTTCCTTACATACACCATTCTGCCCTCCCTGTGAGCCCCATGAGCTTGGCACATAGATAGCCTGGCATAGATGCACTTAAATATTTGTGGAATGAACAAATATACATTGCCATCACCTTATCTTGGCAGCTTATTGCTAGTGTGCAACTAAGAAGTTACTGAAATGGAAGGGTTAGAATTCCCTTCATTTTAAACCAAAATACTGGATTTCCTTTTTTTGCTTTCCTCTGTTTTAGGAAAGTGTGACCCATACAGTGACTCCCAAAAGAAGGTTAACTCTGCTCTGATGGGTGTTTGTAGCTGTCAAAGAGATGTTGTTATTTCCAAATAAGAAGGACTGCTGGACTAGACAGCACAGAGAGCCATGACCCTACCAGGAGCTGAAAAGCCAGCAAGTGGTAGCCAGCTCTCATTTTTCCTACACCCATGTGCAAAACAACACATGAGGAAACTGGCATGTTTTTCTTTCTTTCTTTTTTTATTTATTTTTATTTATTTGGTTGCACTGGGTCTCAGTTGCGGCAGATGGGCTCCTTAGTTGCAGTTTCAGGGCTCCTTAGTTCTGGCTCACCAGGTCCTTAGTTGTGGCACGCGAACTCCTAGTTGCGGCACGCATGTGGGATCTAGCTCCCTGACCAGGGATCAAACCCGGGTCCCCTGCATTGGGAGCGCAGAGTCCTATCCACTGCACCACCAGGGAAGTCCCTGGCATGTTTTCTATAATGTATGGAAACCTCACGTCACAAAACCCTAAGTCTCTACTTGTCTGAACCTATAGCAAGTCATTATTTTTCCATTGGTACATTATAGGAAGATGAGAAAGAAAGAGCAAGTTTCATGAATAATACTTTGAGATTGCTTTTTAATAACCCAGAATGTCTACTTTCATGGGAACTTCTACATAGGAAGGATTTGGGGTGAAATTTTACTTGTAACTGGTGGTTAAGAGATTATCTTAAGGCTGTGTTTGCAAAACAAGGTTGAAGATTAATTTAAGAGTGATGATTGATAAAGACTTTAGCATGTCCAGGCCACATTCTGCCTCTGGACCTCCATCTGGATGAGATGGACAAGGGGAGTCACAGAACAGGCGGTCTCAAGGTTTAGAGCCTCGAGGCCCATGCAGCCTGGTCCCAGATGACTTCCTATGTAGTATGAATTTCCCTGAATTCTCAGAGCCTCAGATGGGATCTCCTCTGGCTTCTTGAAATGCCCTTGGCACCTTCTTCTGTGATAATTGCCTTAGTTATGGCTTTTCAAGCTGGAAGAGAAATTCTTCACCTTGGTTTAAGAAAATAAGAAGCGTTTTGGACAGCTTCAGAATTCTCATGGAACCTAGGGACGGTGACCCACAAGTGTGCTCTACAAGGTACCAGGAACAGAAGGGCAGGGGTGTGAATAGAAATCGGGTAGCTGTTCTTTCTAGCTGTCTGGGGGCTTCATTGACTTTTGCCCTCACTTCTCTCTGCACAACCCCCATGCTCTCTCTTTTGGCCGACCAGCTTTCTATGCTTCTCAGTTGTGCTTGGTGGAAAATAGCATCTCAGTAGTTCCTGAGCTCACATGCGTAGCCCTAGAAAAAAGTAATGAATAGATTTTAATCCAATTCCGAACTCAGGAGAGAGAGAGAGATCTGATTAGACCAACTTGGGTCCAGGTGTTCATCCGAAGTCCAGTTAGCCATGGCTAGAGGTTTGACGTCAAGTCGGAGAAGTATGCACCTAGAATTACACCCCTGTGAGAAGCCTTCAGAGGGAGCCACTGACTGGACAGACATCCCAAAGCTGTCACCAACACTGTAAATCACATCCCAACATATTTAGGTATCTGAATATTCACTATTCAGAAGTATAATGAGAAAAGAGACTAAATTGATTTCATTATTACATCTCAGCAACTAGTAGAATATTGATTTTAATTTAAAATGTTAGGCAGATTCTTCTCAGTATCATAGAAGTTGACTGCACAGAGCGGCAGGATCAAGGCAAGCGTTTCATGTTTCTGTTCGAGGTATAAAGGCCAGAGCAGACATGCACACTAGTTTTGTGTCCCAACATGCATATCGTTACATACCACACTGAGCTCACTTTTGGCTGCTTTGGGTCATGACTTCCTCTGCTTCTGTAATTTTATTTTTGACAGTATTACATTTCTTAACTTTCACTTTTCTCCCTTTCAGAAAGTGAAAGTCTCCCTCTCTCTACTACCAACACCTTTTCCTATTCTTCACACATAACAGCGTGTTAGTTTCCTGTCTATCCAGCCAGAAATCTCACATACGTTCATATGGGTCTATCTGCAACTTATTTTTCTGCACATCATTATATCGTTTTTAGCAATATCGTTATATTGCTTGCTGACCTTTCCATGTCAACACACACATCTACCTCACTTTTCCCAACAGTTCAATATGAAAAGAATTTAAACGTGCAGAAAGTTTAAAGAAATTTTACCTATTACATAGGTTCCACCGTGAACATTTTACTATATTTGCATTGTCACTTATCTATCCCTCTGTCTCTCAATTCATTTTATTTTTTTGATGCATTTAAAGTAAGTGGTAGACACTGATCCACTTTCCCCTAAATACTTCCTATGCATATCATTAACTAGAGTTTAGTATTTGCTTACATGTTTCCTGTTGGGAGGTCTTACATAATGAAATTCAAAAATCCTAAGTGTAATCTATGATGAGTTTTGATGAGTTCACTTTTGTAACTCAAATCCCTATCAAGAAATAGAAAGTTATCACAACCCCAGAAAGTATGTACTCTTTGGTGTAAGTCTTCTTTCAACTCAGTATGATGTTTTTGAGATTTGTCCATGTTGTTGAAAAAAGCAGTAGTATGTGTTGTTTTGTTTTTTAAATTGCTGAGTAGTAGTACATTGTATGAATATACCACAGTTTGTTCATCCATTTTCCCCTTCATAGGCTCCTTGGCTATTAACAGTTTTTGGCACTTACGAGTGAAACTTCTATGAACATACTTGTATAGATCTTGTGTGGACCTATTTCATTTCTGTTGTGAAAATACCTAGAATTGGAATTTCTGGGTCACAGGGTAGACAGTTTTTAAAAAGATTACAGGCATTGCCTTATATAGATAAACCATAATTTAGCCATTCTCCTGTTGATGGACATTAAGAGTGTTACCACTTTTTTCTTTTGCAATAGTACGTTTGTTATAGAAAACCTCTATCTATATATATTTTTGTTTTCTTGCGAAAGTGAATCCACAGGTAAGTTTTACTAGTGCTGGAATGACTGAGAGTTGAAGTTCTCGTTAAATTACAGCCTGCTGGGAAGTTGCTCTAAGGCCTGGCAACTCAAAATGCACTGCTTGCATCAGCAGTAGCAGCATCCCCTGGGAGCTTCTGAGAAATTCCAACTCTTAAGCCCTACTTCAGACCTGATGAATCAATCTGCATTTTAACCAGATTCTCAGGTGATTTCCTACGCACTCTCTAAATGAAATAAAATTAGCGGTAGGGGAGCTTTATTTTAGTGCAAAACAATTAGCTCTGTAGTAACTTCTCCTGGAAGGTGTGGGATTTCAAATGGTTGAAAGCAAAACAATTGACGCATGATCAAATTTTACAATGAATCCAGAAGCATAAAGCGGGCTACCCTGGTGGTGCAGTGGTTGAGAGTCCACCTGCCGTTGCAGGGGACACGGGTACGTGCCCCGGTCCGGGAGGATCCCACATGCCACAGAGCGGCTAGGCCCGTGAGCCACGAAAAAGAAAAAAGAAAAAAAAAAGAAGCGTAAAGCTGTAAGTTCTCAGGATAAGACCTCCAAGTTGATTTATCTTAGTGGCCTTCTAACCATGTTCCTCATGAGGCCTTATTCCCAGAGTGTCTTCTGGCCACTCTGAAGACTGAGGGCTGAATTGATAGGGCTCTGGAATTAGTCACTGTACCTCCCTCCCTCACCATGGAGTCATTTTTAACAATTCTACTTATATACTGGGAATTCCAGCAATAACATCTTAGATATGTAACCTTTTACTTTGAAGAATTAAAAACCTACAGAAGAGATGACAATTTTAATTTATACAATGGAATTTAAAAGTTATATAATAGTTTAATTTATGTAGATTAATACAAAGACCATCACATACCTTTCATGTACATTGACAAATTGTACATAATACTCTCTTTCTTACTTGCCATACACATACGCTCAGACATACACTTGTTTATGGGTTTTTTGGGGTTTTTTTTGCGGTACGCGGGCCTCTCACTGTTGTGGCCTCTCCCGTTGCAGAGCGCAGGCTCAGCGGTCATGGCTCACGGGCCCAGCCGCTCTGCGGCATGTGAGATCCTCCCGGACCGGGGCACGAACCCGCGTCCCCTGCATCGGTAGGCAGACTCTCAACCACTGCGCCGCCAGGGAAGCCCCAGTTGGCTATTTTTAAACTGGATTTTTTTTGTTTGTTTTTTGCTGTTGTATGAGTTGTTCATATATTTTGGATATTAACCCCTTAGCCAGATAGATGATTTGCAAATATTTTCTCTCATTCAGTAGGTTGCCTTTTCATTTTGTTGATAGTTTCCTTTGTTGCACAGAAGCTTTTTAGTTTGATGTAATCCCACTTTATTTGTTGTTGTTGTTGCCTTTGCTTTTGGTGTAGGATCCAAAAAAAATCTTCATCTAGAACAATGACAAGGAGCTTAACACCTATGTTTTCTTGTAGGAGTTTTATGGTTTCAGATTTTAAATTCAGTCCTTTAATCCATTCTGAGTTAATGTTTGTGTATGAGATAAGATAGTGGTTGAGTTTGATTCTTTTGCATGTGGCTGTCCAGTTTGTCCCATCACCATTTATTGAAGAGACTGTCCTTTTCCCATTGTACAGTTGGCCCTTGAACAACAAGGGTTTTTGAACTGCGTGTCTCCATGTATATGTGGATTTTTTTTTTCAATAAATATGCAGTTGGCTCTCTGTATCCACAGGTTCTGCATCAATGGATTCAACCAACCGCAAACTTAACATATGTTCTGTGGTTGGTTGAATCCAAGGATGTGGAATTCGTTGATATGGACTGCCAACTATGGGACCTGATCGTCCGTGGACTTTGGTGTCCGTGGCAGGTCCTGGAACCAATCCTCCATAGATACCAAGGGAGGGCTGTATATCCTTGGCTCCTTTGTTATAAATTATTTGACCACATGTGTGTGGATTTATTTATGGGCTCTCTATTCTGATGAGTTTTTCTTTTCATATGTAAATTAAAAGACCATTTGTCCTTTGCTCAAGCTACCTCATTTTTTTGTTTGGATGGTGATTAGTTCTATTTCACATTTAAAATTGTTTTTTGTCTTCAAAGACTCCAATTATATGGGGGGTTTTTTTTGGTCTTTAGTTCTCTTCTGTGCCTAACATTTTCTCTCTCATTCATTTTACCCTATTTCATTTTTCCTTACCTACCAAGTCATCTCGTCCCCCACTCTCCATACACACACACACACACACACACACACACACACACACACACACACACACACACACACACACACACACACACACACACACACACACACACACACACACACA
>NW_006771758.1:2267454-2274298 GCF_000442215.2 Lipotes vexillifer
CACATATGCTTTGGCTTCCAGATCTGCCATCTGTGTTCTTGAGCAACTTCAGACCTCTTCCTTTCAATTTCCCGGTAGCCAGTGCTCTGATACCCCAGGTCTCAGTTCGTTTTAAGAATGTGGCCACTCAGGGTGGGGTTCTCTTTCTACAGAAGCAGTTTTGTCTGTGTTCCCCCAGTGTTAGTATCCCACTGCGCACTCTTGTTTTCCCCATGGTCTGTGTGTGACTCTGCTCTGACAGGGGCTCCAACTTGGCACTGATGACTTCAAAATGTTTATTTCCCTAGATACTCATAACTTGTAGTTGAAAGCATTATCTCTTTCCTAGAAAAAAAAAACATGGATTTTCATTTGTGTTCTGTTTGTTGGAATGGTTTTCAGAAGATGGGTGGAAAGATTCTGATTTCTGTAGTTGTCATAATTTCTTTAGGAAACCCAGAAATTAATATTTTCAATGAACTTTTAACTGCTAAAACATACAAAATAAGCTTGCAATTACTTATCTATTTTAGCAGCTCATGTTTGAGGGACCACTGAAGTATCTCAGTGTCTTATGTTTGAATACCTCCAGTGAATATCAATTCCAAAATTGGTTACTTTTTTTTTTTTTTTTTTAGTAATAATGTTCTCATTTGTTCTTATTTCTCCCTGTAGCTTTTTCTGATAGTTCCTAAATTCAGATCTTTAGGGTTACATACAGTAGGTGAAAACTGTTTTCCAGCAAATGAATTTTACAGTGTTTGATGATTAAAAATCATGATCACAAGGGTTCTCTTTTTTTCAGAATAGGTGATTTTAATTACTTCAACCTTCTTGTTGCTGCCAGGTATAGAAACGCAGTTTAATACATGAGCATGTTATAGGAGTGAGGTTTTGTGCTTATCTCACTAGTTGTACTTAGACTGTTTTCTCCTGGAAGAGCATTCTACATAACCTGTCTGTCTTAGTTTAGAGATGGCTATTTTCATTACTGAACAAAATTTAAATGCATATTTTATAAAACCAAAGTCTGGTTTTTAGGACTCTCATTGTTTATGTGTATGGTATAATTCCAAGTGAGCCCTGGAAAACCCACAAGTTTATGAGTTTGGAATCTGAATGGATGTACCTCTTTATCTTTAAAAATGCCATTTTGAGTGTTTTACTAGAAGGTCCCAACTAAGAAAGTACTAGTAGATGTGAGAACAGTGCAGTAATAATGACTTACAATCAAATGAAGGCCAATAAACATGTTAGTTTTTAGTATTTACTGTGGAGATCAATGGAGACTTAGAGATGAAATTTGTTTTAACTTTATCCAGCTTTCTTTCTTTGGCTTTTTATGGGTTTCTCAGTCACTTTGCTTATCTGCTGTATAAGTCCTAATTTGCTGATAAGGGCTGCTATAACCAATTTCAAAGCTGGAGCCAATAAAGTTACCATTACACACAAGGCTGTGTGTTACCATCAGGGCTAAATGGATCCTGTCTTCAGGAAAACCAATAGAGGAAGGACAAAGCCAAGGCATTAAAGGGAAGTATCCTACAGGGCAAGTTACGAGTAGCTCTGCAGCAAGGGAAGAGGTTTTTGTTTTTGTTTTTGTTTTTTTAGGGGTTTATTTATTTATTTTTGCTGTGTTGGGTCTTCGTTTCTGTGCGAGGGCTCTCTCCAGTTGTGGCAAGCGGGGGCCACTCTTCATCACGGTGCGCAGGCCTCTCACTATCGCGGCCTCTCTTGTTGCGGAGCACAGGCTCCAGACGCGCAGGCTCAGTAGTTGTGGCTCACGGGCTTAGTTGCTCCGCAGCATGTGGGATCCTCCCAGACCAGGGCTCGAACCCGTGCCCCCTGCATTGGCAAGCAGATTCTCAACCACTGCGCCACCAGCGAAGCCCGGGGAGACATTTTTGTAATAAATCAATGACTTGGCTTTCTTGCATCATTTTCTGACTTCAAAGCAAAGGCTCTAAAAGCTTTATGAAAAGATAATTTGTAAGAAACATAAACACTAAAACCTGGCCAAAGCTATTCTTTTAACCTGCTGACCCTAGAGCTACCAAGAAAGTTAAGAGCTCTTATGAGACACGGTCCCCTACTGCTTCCCTGCTGAAAGTTAATTCTCCTTGAAGGGCATCTAGTTTTTTCTGTATTTGCTCAGGAATTTGCATCTTGAGGTTCTAACATGCTGGTCTCCTCCCCCAACAGGCATATTATTGACTCCTATTGCAGTTCCACTGTCCCACGGCATCACTCTTCCACTGGGTCTACTTTCCTCCCCCAGGGACTGCTAGTGCCATCACTGTGCTACTGCCCTTATGCCTTAACTGTTGGCTTAGACCTTCCTATAAAGACCTTCCCATAATGAATGACTGTTCTGCTGCTACTTGCACAGATTTTGCGTGTAACTGGCCATCATGTAGGGTATGAAGATGCTTATCTCATAGTCTCTGCCCTCAGAGTTTAAACTTTAATAGGGAAGATGTGGCATAAACCAACAACTGTCTCCCAGTCACCATTCTTTCATTCCTTGTTTAGGAGTCCTGAGCTTTATCTGGGCTCGTGGATGCCTAATGGCAGGTTGAGGTTGGAGGTTAAGACAGGAGGGATATTGTACGCAGACTCCATGGAGCTGCCATATGGCCCTGGACTGCTTACACTGCTGTATGAGAGAGAATTGAACTCTCTTGATTAAGCTGCTGTTACATTTCATAGCAGCCACACTGGCATCCTAAGCATGGAAATAAGAATCTGAGCAAAGGTTTCTCCCAAATATGAGAGATAGCAGGGAGCTGGGGACAGTTTTGGAGCTTGGCAGGTAACTTGGTTGAGTAAAGTGGGCTGGTATAAGACGAAAGGAAGGTGTGGGGACCAGGTGAATTGTAGAACTGTGACCTGCCTGAAGTCATTAACATTTAGACCATATTCTAGCCCCCAAAGGGCCTGCAATCACGATTCGGCGCAGCCAGTTTGTCAACTCTCTTAACTAAGAGCTGCTTTAATATATTTTGTTGTTGTTAGCAGCATGAAACCCTTTTTGAAAATCTCTTTTCTGACTAATTGGGCTCTGCTGTAAAACACAGTTTTAAAATGACTTATCTAGTTTAAGCCCCTTATTTAACAGATGGGGAAACTTAGGCTGAGAGAGATTTACTGTGAAACCAGAAGTATGTCATTTCACCTCTCTGGGCCTTGCTTTACTCATATTTAAAACAAGCTTGAACTAATTACTCTCTGAAGTCTCTTGTGGTAAGGAACGAAGGAAGCACGGACCACAGGAAACTAATATCTATTAATCAACTACTATGTGCTAGTGTGAAAAAACAGAGGCTTAGCGTTGTGTTTGTATCAAGTAGGACAGACACATTTAATTTCTGATATTCCAGCAATTACAGGGTAAGATATTTTAGAACAAGGCTGAATCTGTAATGTGCCTGAATTCACTTTTCCTAGCAATAGAAAATGGCAGGTAATTTTACGTACCCTCATTTTATTTAATTAGCTCAACTCTGCTGTGAAGTAGCCAGAGTAGTCATTCCTATTAACAGCTAAAGAAACTGACAGTAACTGCTTTGCACACAGTAACAACGAGCAAATGACAGAGCCAAGACTGAAATCCAGGTCTAGTGCTCTTTATGACAACTCCTCTTAAATTAAAAGACATGAAAATGTGTATGAATTCACCTGAGACCTTATAAATATTTATAGATCTGCCCAAAATTATTGCAGAGTGTTTTGTTTTCATTATTAATAGCATATGCACATAGTACCTGTCTGTACCCAAAGGTGAAGGGTATTTTTTCTCTTAGTCTTAAGGATCTATTTTTAATTTTATTTTATTTATTTAATTTTTTTTAACATCTTTATTGGAGTATAATTGCTTTACAGTGGTGTGTTAGTTTCTGATTTATAACAAAGTCAATCAGCTATACATATACAGCTATACATATACATATATCCACATATCTCTTCTCTCTTGCATCTCCCTCCCTCCCACCCTCCCTATCCCACCCCTCTAGGTGGTCAAAAAGCACCGAGCTGATCTCCCTGTGCTATGCGGCTGCTTCCCACTAGCTAGCTATTTTACATTTGGTAGCGTATATATGTCCATGCCACTCTCTCACTTTGTCACAGCTTACCCTTCCCCCTCCCCATATCCTCAAGTCCATTCTCTAGTAGGTCTGTGTCTTTATTCCTGTCTTACCCCTAGGTTCTTCATGACATTTTTTTTTCCACCTCATTACAAATAGCTCAATTTCGTTTCTTTTTATGGCTAATATTCCATTGTATATATGTGCCACATCTCCTTTATCCATTCATCCAACGATGGACACTTAGGTTGCTTCCATGTCCTGGCTATTGTAAATAGAGCTGCAATGAACATTTTGGTACATGACTCTTTCTGAATTCTGGTTTCCTCAGGGTATATGCCTAGTAGTGGGATTGCTGGGTCATATGGTAGTTCTATTTGTAGTTTTTTAAGGAACCTCCATACTGTTCTCCATAGTGGCTGAACCAATTCACAGTTCCACCAACAGTGCAAGAGGGTTCCCTTTACTCCACACCCTCTCCAGCATTTATTGTTTATAGATTTTTTGATGATGGCCATTCCGACCGGTGTGAGATGATACCTCATTGTAGTTTTGATTTGCATTTCTCTAATGATTAATGATGTTGAGCATTCTTTCATGTGTTTGTTGGCAATCTGTATATCTTCTTTGGAGAAATGTCTGTTTCAGTCTCCTGCCCATTTTTGGATTGGGTTGTTTGTTTTTTTGATACTGAGCTGCATGAGCTGCTTGCAAATTTTGGAGATTAATCCTTTGTCAGTTGCTTCATTTGCAAATATTTTCTCCCATTCTGAGGGTTGTCTTTTGGTCTTGTTTATGGTTTCCTTTGCTGTGCAAAAGATTTGAAGTTTCATTAGGTCCCATACGTTTATTTTTGTTTTTATTTCCATTTCTCTAGGAGGAGGGTCAAGAAGGATCTTGCTGTGATTTCTGTCATACAGTGTTCTGCCTTTGTTTTCCTCTAAGAGTTGCATGGTGTCTGGCCTTACATTTAGGAATTGAATCCATTTTGAGTTTATTTTTGTGTATGGTGTTAGGGAGTGTTCTAATTTCATTCTTTTACATGTAGCTGTCCAGCTGAAGAGGCTCTCTTTTCTCCACTGTATATTCTTGCCTCCTTTATCAAAGATAAGGTGACCATATGTGCATGGGTTTATCTCTGGGCTTTCTATCCTATTCCATTGATCTGTCTTTCTGTTTTTGTGCCAGTACCATACTGTCTTGATTACTGTAGCTTTGTAGTATAGTCTGAAGTCAGGCAGTCTGATTCCTCCAGCTCTGTTTTTCTTTCTCAACCTTGCTTTGGCTATTCGGGGTCTTTTGTGTTTCCATACAAATTGTGAAATTTTTTGTTCTAGTTCTGTGAAAAATGCCAGTGGTAGTTTGATAGGGATTGCATTGAATATGTAGATTGCTTTGGGTAGTAGAGTCATTTTCACAATGTTGATTCTTCCAATCCAAGAACATGGTATATCTCTCCATCTATTTGTATCATCTTTCATTTCTTTCATCAGTGTCTTATAATTTTCTGCATACAGGTCTTTTGTCTCCTTAGGTAGGTTTATTCTTCGATATTATATTCTTTTTGTTGCAGTGGTAAGGGGAGTGTTTTCTTAATTTCTCTTTCAGATTTTTCATCATAAGTGTATAGGCATGCAAGAGATTTCTGTGCATTAATTTTGTATCCTGCTACTTTACCAAATTCATTGATTAGATCGAGTACTTTTCTGGTAGCATCTTTAGGATTCTCTATGTATAGTATCATGTCATCTGCAAACAGTGACAGCTTTACTTCTTCTTTGCCCATTTGGATTCCTTTTATTTCTTTTTCTTCTCTGATTGCTGTGGCTAAAACTGCCAAAACTATCTTGAATAATAGTGGTAAGAGTGGGCAAACTTGTCTTGTTCCTGATCTTAGTGGAAATGGTTTCAGTTTTTCACCATTGAGGATGATGTTGGCTTTGGGTTTGTCATATATGGCCTTTATTATTATGTTGAGGAAAGTTCCCTCTATGCCTACTTTCTGGAGGGTTTTTATCATAAATGGGTGTTGAATTTTGTCAAAAGCTTTTTCTGCGTCTATTGAGATGATCATATGGTTTTTCTCCTTCAATCTGTTAATATGGTGTATCACATTGATTGATTTGCGTATATTGAAGAATCCTTGCATTCCTGGGATAAACCCCACTTGATCAAAGTGTATGATCCTTTTACTGTGTTGTTGGATTCTGTTTGCTAGTATTTTGTTGAGGATTTCTGCATTTAGGTTCATCAGTGATATTGGCCTGTAGTTTACTTTCCTTGTGACATCTTTTTCTGGTGTTGGTATCAGAGTGATGGTGGCCTCGTAGAATGAGTTTGGGAGTGTTCCTCCCTCTGCTATATTTTGGAAGGGTTTGAGAAGGGTAGGTATTAGCTCTACTCTAAATGTTTGATAGAATTTGCCTGTAAAGCCATCTGGTCCTGGGCTTTTGTTTGTTGGAAGATTTTTAATCAGAGTTTCAATTTCAGTTGTTGTGACTGATCTGTTCCTATTTTCTGTTTCTTCCTGGTTCAGTCTCAGAAAGTTGTGCATTTCTAAGACTTTGTCTATTTCTTCCAGGTGGTCCATTTTATTGGTATATAGTTGCTTGTAGTAATCTCTCATGATCCTTTATATTTCTGCAGTGTCAGTTGTTACTTCTCCTTTTTCATTTCTAATTCTATTGACTTGGGTCTTCTCCCTTTTTTCCTTGTTAAGTCTGGCTAATGGTTTATCAATTTTGTTTAGCTTCTCAAAGAACCAGCTTTTAGTTTTATTG
>NW_006771760.1:0-206 GCF_000442215.2 Lipotes vexillifer
TTTTTTTTTTTTTTTTTTTTTTTTTTTGCGGTACGCAGGCCTCTCGCCGTTGTGGCCTCTCCCGCGGCGGAGCACAGGCTCCAGACGCACAGGCCCAGCGGCCATGGCTCACGGCCCCAGCCACTCAGTGGCATGTGGGATCCTCCCAGACTGGGGCACGAACCCATGTCCCCTGCAACGGCAGGCGGACTCTCAACCACTGCACC
>NW_006771761.1:0-250 GCF_000442215.2 Lipotes vexillifer
AGGGTACGATAACGGTTTAGGGTTGGCGTACATGTTAGGTCACGGGTTAGTGTGAGCGAACGGTGTAGGTTTAGGGCATGGGTTACGGTAAGGCTTCGGATGAGTGTTAGGTTTAGGGTTAGGGAACGGGGACGCATTAGGGTATAGGTTAGTGTACGACCACGGTTGAGGGATAGCGTACGTCTTCGGGCATTGTTTAGTGTGAGCATACAGGTTAGGATTAGGGCACGGGTTAGGGTAAGGCTTCGGG
>NW_006771762.1:0-271 GCF_000442215.2 Lipotes vexillifer
CCTTCCAATCCTAAAAAAATTGTGGCCTCATATCCTTTATTAGTCAGTTATTTAATCATTCGGGAAAGAAAAAGAAGCAGAGAATTATTTGGAAAAGATGTTGATAATATTATTATACCTTATAATAAAGATCAATTTAAAACACTCCTAAATTTTAAAAACATGTGGGGAATTGCTTTGACAGCTTATACAGGGCAAATTCTTTTTAATCTGCCTAAACATCCACTTTTGCAATTTTTTGATAAACATCCTATGATATTCCCTAAGTGGT
>NW_006771763.1:0-232 GCF_000442215.2 Lipotes vexillifer
ACCTTTAGAAATGACTCTGGTTTGTACCATTCTTGAAGCTTCAGGATTATTATTTCTGTTCTTTGATTGATTGAACAGGATAGGGCCTTAAAGCCCATTATCGTCTTAAAGTACTAATTAGAGCAGTGATTCTCAACCCTGATTATACATTAGAATCACTTGAGGAAACTAAAAAATATGAACGCAGGAGTTCTACTCTTTGACATCCTGATTTATTTGGTCCAGAGTGGAG
>NW_006771764.1:0-309 GCF_000442215.2 Lipotes vexillifer
AAAAAAAAAAAAAAAAAAAAAAAAAACACGTATGTATATCAATTGCTAATATATAAACCTGATGGTAACCATAAACCAAAAATCTATAATAGACCCATACACAAAAAAGTAAAAGGAATCAAAACATAACACTAAAGATAGTCATCAAATCACAAGAGAACAGAAAGAAGGAACTAAAAAGACCTACAAAGCAATCCCAAAACAATTAACAAAATAACAATAAAAACATACGTATCAATAATTACTTTAAGGGCTTCCCTGGTGGCGCAGTGGTTGAGAGTCCGCCTGCCAATGCAGGGGACATGGGTT
>NW_006771765.1:0-225 GCF_000442215.2 Lipotes vexillifer
TTGTTGTACCCTAACCTGTACCCTAAATCGTCCCCATTCCCTAACCCTAACCCTAACCCTAACCCTAACACCTACCCGAAGCCTTACCCTGACACGTGCCCTAATCCTAACCTATAGGCTAACACTAACCCATGCCCTAACACGTATGCTAACCCTGAACCGTTGTCGTACTCTAACTGTACCCTAAACTGTCCCTGTTACCTAACCCTAACCCTAACCCTTACC
>NW_006771766.1:0-4117 GCF_000442215.2 Lipotes vexillifer
AGGCCACAACAGTGAGAGGCCCGCGTACCGCAAAAACAAAAAACAAAAAACAAACATAAAAGAACATCCATCTCACAGGGCTTGGTGAAGATTTAGGAGCACATATATAGCTTGTCTGGCACAGTTTCCAGCACAAAGCAAACCAGCAATCAACAGAAGGCATTATTACTTACTGACTTACTTCACTTACTATGATCATCTCTAGGTCCATCCATGTTGCTGCAAATGGCATTATTTCATTCTTTTTCTATGGCTGAGTAATATTCCATCGCATATATGTACCACATCTTCTTTATCCATTCCTCTGTCAATGGACATTTAGGTTAAGTAAGTCAGACAGAGAAAGACAAATGTCATATGATGTGGAATCTAAAAAGGTGATACAAATGAACTTATTTACAAAACAGAAAGAGACTCAGACTTCAAAAACAAGCTTAGGGGAAAGGTGGGGGGAAGAGATAAATTAAGAGTTTGGGATTAACATATACACACTACTATATATAAAATAGATCATCAACAAGGACCTACTGCATAGCACAGGGAACCCTACTCAATATTCTGTAATAACCTATATGGGAAAAGAATCTGAGAAAGAATGGATATATGTATATGTATAACTGAATCACTGAAGCTAACAAAACATTATAAATCAACTACACCCCAATATAAAATAAAAAGTAAATTTTTAAATAAATAAATAAATAGAAGGCATTCTTAGCTAACTTGTGTAAGGCAAGTGGTAAAACCAAGCATGTACCTTGAGCATGAGGTAATCGTGAGGCGCATTTGGAGTCATGTGACCCACAGGGCAAATGTTAGCTATTCTCATCGCTGGACTTTTAGGATGTTGCTGGTTGAGGTCACTACCATACCAATGGATACCTTCCTGCCTGCAACGTTTTTCTTCTTTTGAATTATTTCCCTGGGGCAAATTCAAAATCCTTTCTCCAGGCCTTTCTGCATCTGTCAGATCCAAAAAAAGCAGGTAGCAGTAAATCCTGCAGCAGCTGAGGCCCAGGACCAAGTCGTGGCAGCTCCCCTGCTATGAGCTGCCTGCAGCGGGTGACCCAGAGCTGCTCATTCTAGCTGAGGCCCGTGTGCCAGAGATGGCATCATCAAGGAAGATCAGTTCTCAGCAGTGGAGACGGGAGAGGAGAGGGGAGCAGGACTTTTTGTCTCTTGGGATTGCTACCTCATCCTGAGGGGGGAGGAAAATGGTACAAATGCAGGAGACAGGCTTGCCTAGTAGTCTTTTGAGAACAGTCCAGAGAATTCCCATGGGAGTGTAGGTGTCACATCGGAGCGGAGTTAGATGGGGCTGAGTGTTGGGGTTGAGGCCTCAGCCTTGGAATCTTCTGCACGACAGGAAAGGCAGGACTAAGTGTGGAGGAAGGAAGGAAACTCCGAAAGAGGAGGCAGGGTCCAAGATGGGGGCTCTCCACTCAGGGGATCCTGAGTCCTCAGAATCGTATGCAATATTTTGCGTGTGTGTGATCCAGATGTCAGCTAAGACACCCGATCCTTTGAGCTCTAATAAAATCAGTGCCTACTCCATCCCACATGCACCCTCCCAGCCCCTCCAAGGATTCTGGCATCTTGATAATGAATTTCCTGTTTATCACTGGCTCTATGGTCTTCCAAATTAGTTGTTTGTGGAGCATCTCACCACCTTGCAGGTACTGTCCTTGTTCTACTCTGGACGTGGAAATCAGCCCCTCTCTGTGACTTCAATACACACACAAAATCACTCATACATAAGTATATTGCAGACTGGGCTAAAGACTCAAGGGCCAGTCAGGTAGAGTAGACATTCGTTTTGTTTCAATGCTATTTGTGCATGTGTTGTGTCTTTTTTTTTTATCTGCCCAGTGTCTCTTTCACCATCGGGTAAAAACAGAGGGCTCTTTTCCCCAATTCCATGATTCTGAAAGTGCTGCCATATACAGTATCCAAGCTCACCCGCCACCAGGCTAAGCACCTGACCCAGGCCTGGCCCAATCCAACTAAGGTACCCCGTCCCCCAGAGACTGGGGGTGACTGAGCTGCTTCAAGGTAGGCCTGGGGCTGCTGGGGCTGCTGGGGCCACATCTTCCTAACTGTGTGGAAGAGGCCTCTCTACAGGAAAGAGAATGAAGACCAAAAGATGCCAAGCCAAGAGAGACAGGGGGACAAGAAGGGAGTGTCCTTTGAGTCCCTGGCTTCTCTTGAGCTACCACAGTGTGAACAGCGCCCCCTTGAGTTGTACATCTCAGTGGGAACATGGCTCTATCATCAACTTCCCAGCTAGGTGGGTCAACACATTTCATTTTTCCTGGGTTTTTTCTTAAGAAATTTGAATTGCGGTTTAATCACTTGCTACCAGAAGTCTGAACACAGCAAGGGTTTCCGTCTACTCCACCTTGCTCATCCTCAAAGTTTGGCCAAGTCTGCAACACATTTTTTGGTATAGAAGTGGTGGAGAGGGGCTGATTTCCAGTCTGGCTCAACCCAGAGCAAAAGGAAGGCAGGACCTGCAGGGCAGCGAGACCCTGCAAACAGAACTATTTTCTTTTACAGCGCGGTTAGTCATCACTTTGTTAAGCTCGGGCCTTTCATGCCCTGCTCTGGGGCCTGAGGTCCCATCAAGTCATTTTTGCAAAGGAAAACATTTTCTTTCCCAAAAGGATCTGAAGGCTAAAACAGTTATATTTTCATAGTGTGTGTATTTTTTTCTATGTGAATTTTTCTGGAGAGAAGATTGGTCATCTTCATCCAATTCAAAGAGTTCCATGACTCAGAAAACAAAATACAGGAAGTCCCCAACATACAAACGAGTTCTGTTCCGAGAGCGCGTTTGTAATTCCACTTTGTTCGTAAATCCAACAGTTAGCCTAGGTACCCAACTAACACAATCACTGTATAGTACCGTACTGTAATAGGTTGATAATACTTTTCACACGAATAATACATAAAAAACAAACAAACACAAAAAATAAAGAAAACATTTTGAATACAGTACTTTGAAAAGTACAGTACAATAGCTGGCGCTTCTTAGCAGTACCAGGTACATCACTGCTGCTTTTACGCTTGCTTCCGGACATCCCGGGCTTGAAATAAAGATACTGTACTACTGTACTCTATATCAGGGGTCCCCAGCCCCCGGGCCACAGACCGGTACTGGTCTGCGGCCTGCTAGGAGCCAGGCTGCACAGCAGGAGGTGAGCGGCAGGCGAGCGAGTGAAGTTTCATCTGCCGCTCCCCATCGCTCCCATTACCGCCTGAACCATCCCCCACCCCCACCCCCCGCCCACGGTCTGTGCAAAAATTGTCTTCCATGAAACCGGTCCCTGGTGTGGGAAAGGTTGGGGACTGCTGCTCTATAGGATACTGTAAGTAAAGTACACAAAAGCACAACCACTGCAGAGGATGCATGCACGTGACAACGTACGCCAGACGCGTAAACTAATTTACGTGATTGGACGTGCGAACTCACGTTTGCATCTTTGAAAGTTCAGTTTGGAGGTTCATATGTAGGGGACTTACCGTAGAATAAAGGAAGGTGATGGGGGGGGAGGGCAAGGGGTCCTCATACACTAGATCAGGACGGAGGAACTCGCCGCCAGAAGGAAGCCCGAGTCAGACACTACAGGGCAGATCGCACACTGTTCCAACCAGAGGAGTCCTGAGAAGTTTTCAAACATTTTCAGCCTCAGGACCCTTTGTTTCAAACAAAATCTTACCAGAAAACCCAATCTGTAAAACAGACAAAAGGAGTCAGGGAAAGTGGTAAGGGGGAGAGGAAGCCTTGAGCACCAAAGCCCCCAGAGAGGCCCTGAGGAAGGTTCTGTGAAATCTTTAAGTCTCCTCCGTGGGCACTTTGGAAAATCCCTGGATCTAATCGACTCATTTTACAGATGGGGAAACAGGCCCAGCGAAAAGAGAGTTGCTTGAGTGGTCCAGCTCGTTGTAACATCATCGGAACTAGAAAAGAAGACTCCCAGTCTCCAGTGGTCAGGTCTGTGCTCTTCTTTGTGTGTGTGTGTGTGTGTGTGTGTGGTACGTGGGCCTCTCACCACTGTGGCCCCTCCCGTTGCGGAGCACAGGCTCCAGACGCGCAGGCTCAGCGGCCATGGCTCAC
>NW_006771768.1:0-3259 GCF_000442215.2 Lipotes vexillifer
AAAAGAGAAAAAAAAAAAAAAAAAAAAGTTGGAAAAGTCACCCAGAAGTCAGCAGAAAAAAAGGGTCTAAGCTGGGAAATTCAGATTTTGGAGTTGCATAATTAAAGCTTTGGAAATGATTAAGATGATTTTTAAAATACATAAGACAAAAGGAATTTTAGAAACTTAATTTTGAAATGCTTATGTTTAGAGACTAGGAAGAGAAAGATGAGCCGATGAAAGAAATGGAAATATAAAAATTGCTCTTTCAAAGCATTCATATTGAAATGTTCCCATCAAAAATTTTTTCAAGTTAAGTATGGTAACTACTGCTACAAAAGGAGCATTTACAGAGGTAGGAGTAGAAAAAGAAGAAAACAAGTCAAAGATACAAGACGGGAGAGAATTTCAAGAACTTTGTATTTAATATGAAGAATAGAGTAAACAGCATATGGTCTGAAAAGAATGAACTGGTTAGCAGAAGGATACAGGTGACTTACAAAGATTTTTTTTTAAGGTAGCAGAGGTTTGTCCAAAACTTTCTGGAACTAAAGAGGGTATGGCAGAGAATAGGTTGAGGCAGTAATTGTAATATTTTTTAAAAATTTTATTATTGAACAGAAAAGACTCAGTGATTCTCCAGAGAAAAAGCCTGCATAATGCATTTTACCACATACAGGGACCTAGAGACTTTCTTTACAGATGAAGAAACTGACCTCTGGAGAGACATAAAAGTGTCCAATGTCACAATGCTAATAAGGGTTCAACTTAGACCAAACAAGACCCAGGTCTTATTCTCAGTCCTGCATTAGTATACCATATATCTCTACCATACTATCTCTGCAAGACAGAAAGGACTAGTTTTAATGTCAGTTTTGGTAGAGTTCTGATCCACTAGTTATCTATAGGAAATTTTAACTAAAAGTTTCCCTCAGTATGGGCAAAGACTGATGGGTTTGAAACAAACGCAAGGACATGCATTGCTATATTTTGCACTGCTATATTTTTAGAAGAAACTTACTGCCTTATTAAAACTTCATTTTGTACGCCCATTAATTTATCTCCTTTATAGTATGTTTTAACATGTTCTGAAATATTACTATTTTTTAAAGAAAAGCTACCTTTCTGGGAGAATATTTGAGAATGGACTTAACCTTATTTCAATCCTGACTTAAAGACAACTGTAAACAAATCAAAAGTGATAAACATTCCACTGTGAAAATTATCACATGATTACAAATGTTCTACAACATAGTATATTGTTTCATAGCCCAAGGTGAATGTGATTAGAAGCAAAAACAATGAAATAAATTTGGATTTTAAATAATCACATGTCCAGGATTAGAAATAAGTGTTAACACACAGGATTTAATAAAATATTAGGGGTGAATAAAAATTTAAACATTTTGAGAATGGAAAAATGGTTCAATATTATTAATCTAATATTTAGATAGCAAATAAACACACTGGAATAAACTTATAAAGCTAAGTGGTGTGTATTCAGAACATTATTTTGTATAGCAAAATATTACAAAGCAATTGATCCAATATAAAATGATCGAGGAAATTTTTCTAATGACAAATTAAATTGTGCAAAATACATTTATGAAATTACAATAATTATTGCCACAGTAATGCCAAGGCCACTATCAACTGGGAAAACAGTTATTAATTATCTTGAGAGCAATTCTGAACTTAAAAAAAATTTTGAATCCAAAAATAATAGCCAACTACATAAGTTACAGAGTTCTTGTTTTCTTTGTTCACAGTTTGACCATTTACTTATTTATGGTATCTCAAATGTTCCCATATCTTATAAATGTTCCACATAAACAGAAGGTATTCAACAAAATATTTTATTTTGTGATTTCAAATATTATAGTAATATAAACTACAACTTTGTTATTATATCTCTATTTACCATCCAAATAAATTTTAGTTCAACTGTCCACACAATATTTCAGAGAATATTCAAAGATAAATCCAAAGTTCAGGTATAAGTAACAGATGTGTCAACATACATTTAGTAGAAAATAATTTTCTAAATTCTGCTTCTAATTTTACAACTAATGATCAGCTTCTGCTTTCCTGATCAAATGTGGCTAATGCTGGTATATTTCAAAGCAGTTTGTGCTGGATTAGCAGCAGGATGGCTCCTAGTATTATTATCCTAATATTACATGACTCCAGAATCCTTCAGCATCTAGAGCTATATGGCACCCCAAATGATAACATGTACTAGTTTGTTTTCTATATTATGATCCTCTTCAAAATATGGAACCCAAGTCAACTCTGGGGAATTAAGGAGGATTATAGTACTATATTGAAGAAAACCAATATTAACTACAGATTTGTATAAGTACACTGGAAAGAAAATATTCTGGTGGGATGTCCTAGTCAATTTTATACTCTGGTTAATGGAAAAGTAATTCCTAAATCCCACAACCATTTAGGTTGTTATAAATACCATTTAGCATTTATTTCTACTTTATTATACATATATAATATGTATAATATATAATATATACCACTTTATAATATATATGATATATATAGTATATATATATAAAGTATATATATGGTTGTGATTTTATATATAGTATATTTTACCCTTACTTGTATTCATTATCATAGTTTACTGTTTTAAAATCTTAGCCTTGTTGTTTTGAAGAAAATTAACCCTTTATTCCTGTAAATCTGGACCCAAGAAGGTCCAGAGTACATCATTTTCAAGATAGCAATCATCCAATAGTATTATCGATGGTTGAATCTAAGTTAATGAACACTGTATAGTGTAATGTGATTCTTAGAAAAAAATGCCTAGGATTCTCCTCTTGGATTTTGGTGCTCTTTCATCAGGCTTGACTAGTCCCCAACATAATCATGCACTGACTATTTTCTATTGAGCAGACAATTTTCTAAGATTTGACATGTAGAATCTAATTCTCATAACTAACCTACAGGATAAAAGATTACTAATATCTTCTTCCAATAAATAAGGACACTAAGCTAACATATATTAAGTATGATCCTGTCAATACACTCTAGGAGGTGAGAGAGAAGATTTGAACTTAGGCACTCTAAGTCACAGATGGTACTCTTTTTTTTTTTTTCGGTACGAGGGCCTCTCACTGCTTTGGCCTCTCCCGCTGCGGAGCACAGGCTCTGGACGTGCAGGCTCAGCGGCCACGGCCACAGGCCCAGCCACTCCGTGGCATGTGGGATCCTCCCAGACTGGGGCACGAACCCGCGTCCGCTGCATCGGCAGGGGGGGGGGGGG
>NW_006771770.1:0-244 GCF_000442215.2 Lipotes vexillifer
CCCGCGTAGAGCAAAAAAAAAAAAAAAAAAAGAATTGTAAAGTATTTGTAGCTAGGACCATAATAGTCACATTTCTCTTTGCTGTACACTATTTTACTAATTGGAATTTTTGTTTGTTTGTTTGTTTGCTGTACGCCGGCCTCTCACCGCTGTGGCCTCTCCCAGTGTGGAGCACAGGCTTTGGACGCGCAGGCTCAGCGGCCATGGTTCACGGGCCCAGCTGCTCCGCGGCATGTGGGATCTT
>NW_006771771.1:0-433 GCF_000442215.2 Lipotes vexillifer
CTGAGACTTCCTGAGAGATGGCAGACTCACAGCTCCCATTTCCCTCTGAACCTGGGCTATGAGATCATCAAATGAGATGGTAAATAAAGTCACTGACATGGTTTAAAGCATAATTTTGTTCTCTCTTTTTCATTCAGAGCAAATTTAATGGAATTTGTATACAACATATGGATGAAATATCCATACGATGGGGCTTGACTATATGCTGATGATTCCCTTCCCTTTTCTACATCTGGCCCCTTTAGCTCTGCAGACTTAACTCCACACCATCAATCCACGCTGTCGGTCCGCTGAGCATCTCTTCCTCCTTTGCATCTCTTCCTCCTTCGCATCTGGTCGTTGTCGTCACCTTGTTCTCCACTACCACCTTCTGCAGTAGCTGTTAGGTCCAGAGAGGTTGGTTCACTGTGAGCAAGTAACTGTCAACTCCATG
>NW_006771772.1:0-211 GCF_000442215.2 Lipotes vexillifer
GGAGCCGTGAAGGAGGAAAGGTCTCCACACACTGGGAGCCCCTTCGCGGGCAGAGATTGCGGGGGGCGGAGCGGGGAGCTTCGGTGCCGCGGAGGACGGCGCAGCAACGGGGGCGCGGAGGGCAGAGCGGAGAGATTCCCGCACAGAAGATCGGCGCCGACCGGCGCTCACCAACCCGAGAGGCTCGTGTGCTCACCCGCCGGGGGCGGGC
>NW_006771773.1:0-4589 GCF_000442215.2 Lipotes vexillifer
TGTTTTCTGGGGGGGGGGGTGTTGGGATGGGAGGGGAGGAGGAGAGAAGGGTGTGAGAGTGACCAACTGAATTGCTTAACTCTCCATAAAATGCAGCTAATTTGGAGCATTCTCATTTTTCATTCAAAACCTTATAAAAGCTCTCCCGAGTGCAGTGTGGGGTGTTAGTCTAACTGGGGCAAGAAAAAGCACAGCAGACTTGGTGCCGCCCTCCCCAGCCTTCAGAAGCCGCCGGCTGCTGGGGAGGGTGCGACAGCCCGCACATGGTGTATGTGTACACGGGGCTTCTGGGAGAGGGGGGAGAAGCTCGCATCGTCCCGTGACTGGAGGACCCTAGCAGTAGCAGTACTCGCCGTGGGGAGAACTGCAATCAAGTCACACCGAGTAGCTCTAGGCTCGGTCATGGCGCATGACTTGGTTTAGAATATGTGGTTTTGAGTGACTGAATCTGATAACTTTGTACCAGTCAGTGAGTGAGACCTGCAGCCCCAAGGGGATGCTTTGTATTTGGTTGCACTTGGTTTTCCTGTGCAAGGTGCTGTGCAGTCAGTAGTAATCAACCCTCCAGTTACCTGGGGGTCTCAGAAGAAGTGAGCCCCTTCTTATGATGCACCAGCCTTGGGTGAGCTCCCTTCTGGATTTCCCTGACTTGGATGATTTTGGTCAGTAGGTCAGAGAGGCAGCAGCTTCCTGTCGGCTGGACCCCTTGGACCCGGGAGAGCTTCCCCAGGGCCTCTCTCCTTCCCTTTTCTCACACATCCCGAGGGTTACAAGTGTCCCTTTTGTGAAGTATTTTTAGCTTGAAGGCTGTCCATGGTGTTGACTTTGATCCACCAGGAGAAGGGAAGTGAAAGCACGGCGGGGAAGGGTGATGGAGGAAGGGATCCAGACCTGGCCCTGGTCTGGATGGGGCTGCTGCTGGCTGGGGTACCCTTGCTCTCTTTAGGGGAGACTCTGAAACCCAGCACTCTTCCTCCCAAACCACTTCCATGGCAGCTCAGCCCTTGTCCAGAAGCAGCCACAACATGGCACGCGAGCCATTTGACTTTGGTCTCGAGGGTGAGGTCTGGTGCTGACACGTGGAGCTGGGGGAGGATGGGAGAGGACGTGCATCCAGGTGGACTGAACAGCATGAGCCAGGGTCCAAGATGGAAAATCCCAGGTGAATGCAGGGGACACTGGAGGGTGTGGAGTGCGA
This sequence comes from Lipotes vexillifer, assembly GCF_000442215.2. Lineage (NCBI taxonomy): Eukaryota > Metazoa > Chordata > Mammalia > Artiodactyla > Lipotidae > Lipotes > Lipotes vexillifer. Next base: position 1,199 of record NW_006771773.1, read on the forward strand.
AGGGGAGGGGCTGGGAGCAGATGCAGGCAGCGGGGATCCACTGAAGGCTTGTGTGAAGGGCTGTGATGTGGTCAGAGCTCACTTTTGGGAGGTTAATCTTGCAGTGGTGGAAGGGGGTGAGGAGGGACTTCTGTCAGGAGACTGTGGTCACGGTCCAAGCTGTGTTTAAGGTAACACGTGAGACAGCTATGAAACCAGCCAAATGGCTTGTGAGACTTACCTCAGTTCCTGCAGGAAATAGTTTCTCAAATAGAAGAGCAATTTAGGGATGACATGTAATAAGAATTTTCCTTGATGAATCAACAAAGCTCCTTTAAGATTAGTGTATCTGTGGAGGTTTATTTGTGCAGTGTATGTTAGTTTGTCACGTGTGATATTACTGTCTTGTAGTTAAAAGCATGGACTCTGGATTCAAAGCACAGCCTCCCACTTATTAACTGTGAGACCTTAGGTGAACAACTTAGCCTTGCCGTGCCTCAGTACCTGCCACCTTCACAAAGGTTAACGTCGTTGTTGTTGTCATCGTCGTCGTCATCATCATTTGTAACATTTATTTATAACAAATTAAATGTCTTACTTCACAGAGATATAGGATCTTTTCAGCATCCTAAGTATTCCCCCTTAAGAATTGCATTTGGCCGAGAGTTAACAGGCACCCTCCCCGCCACGATCTTGAACTCCTAAGGGTTTACTTTCTATACAAGAAGACTGCAGGTAGACAGTTGCTGGCACTGCTTTGATGTCTTCAGGATGTCAGGGTAACTGAGATTCTTTTGGTCTCCCTCCTTCACGAGCTCAAGATGGCTGCTGCCACTCCAGCCACCATGTCTGTCTCACTGAAGGAAGAAGAATGAAGGGTGGAAGGTCAAAGGGGTACCTGCCGGTTCAGTAAGCTCTCTTTAAAATTCCTTCCTAGAAATCCTACCTGAGGGCTTCCACTAATATCTTATTGGCCATCTCTATCTTCAGGGGATGATGGAAAAGCTAATTTCCTCCAGGCACTTTGCTCCCCTCAAAAATACAGATGTTCTGCTGTTACTAAGAAAAAAGAAGGATGGATATTCTGTGGGCAGCTAGAGGTCTCTGCCACAGTGGGACCTCACTGCAGGAAAACTACCTCAAGGGCTTCAAAGAATTTTGTCTGTTTCTACAGTAGCAATTGATTGCCTTCTCCCAGATTGAGAACTTCTGGTAGTCTAATCAATTAAGTTTTTAGCATATTGTAAGTTTTTGCCTTTAAGAAGTTTGTTCAAGAAAGAAAAGGCAATTACAGAAAGAGATGGTAACATAGGATGTTTTCAGCTCAATTAATTGTCAGTATAGGTGTAGGGAGGAGTCATAGTTTATACCTAAGATCCACTCAGTGGGTCACATAACAGGTGCTGTCTGACCAATGGTGAGGAAGACTTTGTCATCTGGTCCATATCCTGTCTGTCATGTTTCTATATGTATATTCAGGCTGACAGTAATATAAAAACATGATAAATATATACGAGATGCAAAGAAGGAAGGTAATCAGCCTGATTCTGTAGATAAGAAAGACATCAGGCAAGAGTTACACATAAAGAAGGACCATGGCAACGAGCTGTAAGGACCTGCATAACCTCAAGTCCGAGTCAGAGCTGAAAGAAAGCCCATGAGCGCTATCTAGTAAGATCAACGCCCGGAAGTAGGAGGTTTCAGCTCTAGGCTTAGAGCTGCAGTAACTGATGTATATAACTGAAAAAATAACTTACCCTCTTTGTGCCCACGTTTTTTGTTTCAGTTGTGGTGAAATACACATAACATAAAATTTACCACCTTCACCATTTCTAAGTGTACAGTTCGGTGGCACTGAGCACATTCACATGGTGTACCCATCACCACCATCCATCTGTAGAGCTTCCTCACCTTCCCCAGCTGAACCTCTGTGAAACAATACCTCCTCATTCCCTCCCCGCAACCCCTGACAACCAGCCTTCTACTCTGTCTCTATGATTTTGACTGTTCCAGTTCCCTCAGAATGAGTGGAATCATCTAGTACATGTGCATTTGTGAGTGGCTTCCTGCACTAGGAATAATGTCTTCAAGATTCATCTGTGGTGTAGCATGCGTGGAACTTTCCTTCCTTTATTGAGGCTGAATAATATTCCATGGTTTGCATACACCACATTTTGTTGGTCTATTTGTTTGTCGATGGACACTTGGGTTGCTTCCACCTTTAGGCTATTACAAATAATGGTGCTGTGAGCATGAGTGCACAGATATTTCTTTGAGACCCTGCTTTCAATTCTTTTGGGTATATACCCTGAAGGAGAATTGCTGGATCATGTGGTAATTCTATTTTTAATTTTTGGAGGAACAGCCATACTGTTTCCCAGAGCGGCTGCAGCGTTTTGCATTCCCCCCGGCGGTGCACAAGGGTTCCAGGGTCTCCACATCCTCGCCAGCACTTGTTTTCTGTGGTTTTGACAGTGGCCGTCCTGATAGGAGTGAGGTACCTACCGAAGTTTTCAAGCAGTATCAGCAATGCCTCCAGATTAACCTCCTTTCGAGTCACTGCTCCTCTGCTTAATTCTTGTATCTTCTTGAGCGAGTAACTTAGCCCGAGAGCCCCAATTTCAGTTTCCACTCAATATAAATGCCCATATGGAGGGGTTGTATGGATGTTGATGAGATGACGCCCTAAGCTGTATGCTCATTCAAGTATTAATTTTACTGCCCTGGAAAAACTGAAAGCATTAACAAAGCACACTCTTGTTAATATTCCTCTTGTTCCTAGCTATAGATCTCCTCCCACATCTTAACCCAAAACACGATGTTTCCAAAGCGTTATAGTGGAAAAGGCATTGGTCTTGGAGCTAGAAGGCATGGAACAGCATTCCAGCTTTCCCACTTGCTAGTCACGGGGCCTTAGACAAATATCTGGGTCTTATTTTCTTTGTCTTTTAAAAAAAGGCATAACCGTGGGCACCTCAGGGGACTAGATTTTTATACTTACCTCTCCCTAACTCCCCACCACAGCCTAAAGTTTTTTTCCCAGCTTTATTGGGATGTTATTGACATGTAACACATGCAAGGTTAAGGCGTACAAGTGTGATGATTTGATACACCCGCGTATTGCAAGATGTTTACCACGATAAGATTAGCTGACACCTCCATCCTCTCAAAAATTACCATTTTGGGGCCTCCCTGGTGGTGCGGTGGTTAGGAATCTGCCTGCCAACGCAGGGGACATGGGTTCATTCCCTGGTCCGGGAAGATCCCACATGCCGTGGAGCAACTAAGCCCGTGTGCCACAACTACGGGCCTGCTCTCTAGGGCCCACGAGCCACAACTACTGAGCCCTTGTGCCACAACTACTGAGCCTGTGCTCTAGAGCCCATGTGCCACAACTACTGAAGCCTGCGTG
>NW_006771774.1:0-337 GCF_000442215.2 Lipotes vexillifer
TTTCCCTCCTGACAAACCCAAGTTGTCTTGTCTTCAGCCTCACGCTGTACAACCTCTTAGGAATCTCAGTCCTCTCGGCCACTGTCATTCTGCTGACATCACCTTGCCAGGTGTGTTCTTCTGGAATCTCTTTTCTGCATTTGCATCTCACCATTCGATATTTCTTCCTAATCGGTGTGGCATTTCAGTGTCCATTGTCTGGATGTACACAGTTTATTAGTCATTCCTGATGAAAGGACATCTTGGTTTTTCCCAAATTTTGGCAAATATGAATAAACTAAGTAAGCATCGTGTGCAGGGTTTTCTCTGGACTAAAGTCTTCTTGTCTTTCAGATAC
>NW_006771776.1:0-1801 GCF_000442215.2 Lipotes vexillifer
AATATCATATATTAATGCATATATGTGGAACCTAGAAAAACGGTACAGATGAACTGGTTTGCAGGGCAGAAATTGAGACACATGTTCTCTACATGAGAACAAAATATGGACACCAAGCAGAGAAAGCAGTGGGGTGGTGAGGGTGGTGGTGGGTGATTGGGATTGACATACATACACTGATGTGCATAAAATGGATGATTAATAAGAACCTGCTGTATAAAAAAATAAAATTCTAAAATTTTAAAAATAACCAGATATATGTAATTCCTAATATGTGTCATGCAATGCACACTGGTAGTCACGACAATAAACACATTTTTTCATTTGCAAAACAGTGTTAAAAATAGTGACAACCTGACAGGTTTGCTGTGAAATTTAATGAAAAGTGCTTAAAGACAGGTTTAATATAAAAACTCAATGAACGTTAGATATATTTCTTGTTATCTTTTATTCTTTCATGTAAACAAAAGTTCTAAACTTCATGTAGTACTAAGTGCTATGAATAAAATAAAACAGGGTAAAGTAATAGACACTGGCAAATGATGGGGGTAAGATAAAAGCACTACTTGGTGAGCTGGGAGGTCCTCTCTATTTAAGTGATCTTTAATCAAAGGCCTAAATAAAGTGATGGAGCAAGCCACATAGCTGTGTAGAGAAGAACATTCTAGGTGAAGGAAAAAGCCATTGCAAACATTGTTGGGCAGGAATAAACTAAGGGGTTCATATTCATTTACTCATTTAGTTACAGGTTATCATGGGACAGAGTGTAACTTTTGATGCAGTGTTTCTCAAAGGGCTAAAAATCTTATTATGGATGGATTCTGCATCCCCACCCCCAGTTTATACGATGAAGCCCTGACCCCCAGTACTTCAGAATGTACTTATATTTGGAGATAGGGTCTTTACAGAGGTAATTAAGTTAAAATGAGGTCAACCCTAAGGGTTGGTCCTAATCCAATATGAATGAAAATTTGGACTGAGACATGTACAGAAGGAAGACAATATAAAGACACAGGAAGGAGATAACCAGCTATAAGCCAAAGAGAGAGGCCTGGAACAGATCCTTCCTTCATGGCCCTCAGAAGAAAACAACCCAGGCAACACTCTGATCTTGAACTTCTAGCCTACAGAACAGTGAGAAAATATATTTCTATTGTTTAAGCCGGTCTATGGTATTTTGTTACGGCAGCCCAAGCAAACTAAATACAGGCTTGATTCTCAAGAATAAAGAGAATTTTTCCCTTCTATTTATTATTCAAATTTAAAAGTTTATACTTAAAAGATTTTGACCTACAAAAGGATAGTAAATGCTAATTCAGATTAGATTTCCCAGGACTTTTGTCAAGTGGGTTAGTGAAATGGGAAGAAGTCTAGAAGCAAACTAGTTCTCTAGGAGTTGGGGCTCCGTTGACATCTTTGAAAGCTTCCTGAACAGCACAGGATTAAGGTTTCCCATGAATGGATTTAACTCTGTGGAAAGAGTACAGAACAGTCCTCTGGTAAGCCACCAAAGAATTTCATTCCTCTTATCATCACAAGGTCCCCAGGCTTCTGGATGGAGGACAAGTTACTGAAAGTCATACCATTTCTGAGCCTAACTCCCCAGGCTGTGTACTCAGTAGGAACAGGCCAAGATTGGCATCTAAGAATTAGAAGTGCCAGGGTTGTAACGAAGAGGAGCATGGTGAGTAGACAGGTGTTATACCCTTGGAAGTGCCTGGCCAGCAAGAGAGAGCCGTGGGGCTTCCCTGGTGGCGCACTGGTTGAGAGTCCACCTGCCGATGCAGGGGACACGGGTTCG
>NW_006771777.1:0-233 GCF_000442215.2 Lipotes vexillifer
GCTGATAAATTGAAATGCTCGGTGAATAAACACAAATAAATTGGGAGCTCTGGTTCTTCGCCAACTGTCAGCAGTGTGGCCAGGTCATTTTGCCAAGTCCTAGAAAAAAACCACTGTACAAGCTATTGATTTCAAGTTGCTTTGTATCATGAACATTTGCTTTGAGGTATCAGAGCCAGAATGTGAGCTCCTCGCTGGCCTGATAACGTGCTATTCCTTGCCAGAGGACTTAA
>NW_006771778.1:0-301 GCF_000442215.2 Lipotes vexillifer
TGTTATAAAGCAGAAACTAACACACCATTGTAAAGCAATTATACTCCATTAAAGATGTAAAAATAAATAAATAAATAAATAAATAAAATAAGTGGTGCTGGGAAAACTGGACAGCTACATGTAAAGGAATGAAATTGGAACACTCCATAACACCATACACAAAAATAAACTCAAAATGGATTAAAGACCTAAAGACTGTGTAAGACTGGACACTGTAAAACTGTTAGAGGAAAACATAAGAACACTCTTTGACATAAATCTCAGCAAGATCTTTTTTGACCCACCTCCTAGAGTAATGGAA
>NW_006771779.1:0-1941 GCF_000442215.2 Lipotes vexillifer
AGAGAGAGAGAGAGAGAGAGAGAGCTCTCTGGTGTCTCTTCCTCTTCTTATAAGGACACCAATCCTGTTGGATTAGGATCTCACCCTTATGACCCTATTTAACTTTAATTACCTTCCTAAAGGTCCCATCTCCAAATAGTCACATTGCGGGTTATGATATCAACATATGAATTTGGCGGGGGGACAGTATTCGGTCCATAGCACATTCTAACAGATCAATTCTTAAAGAAAAGAGCAATTTACTCAGAGGAAGCTAATAAGTAATAACAAATGTAAGGGCACATGTAAAATGAAAGACTGGGATATTAACTAAAGAATCTTCAAAGTGAATACAGAGTATGGTATCTTTCCTGAAGAAAACTAGTGTGCAAAAATATCTGTATCATAAATGAATGCGACATTCAAAATGCACCTCAACTTCCCCAAGACACCAATTTTCAGGAACATTTGTGAACATATTCTTTGACTCATTCAGGCTGGTATGTATAAAAGAAATTATAAAAACATAGTTGCTGCTTACTTTACTCTCAAACCTGAAACTCTTTAGGGAATTTAAGATGTTTATTAAAATGAAACATATTAGTATTAAGACTATTTCATGTTGATATTGATATGCTATAAAAGAAACCCAAATTCTCTTTCCAATTGGGTAAAGATTTGGAAAGGGTTACTATTCTTATGTTATTGATGTGTTTGTATGTGTATATGTGTGCATATATGTGTACATATGGGACTTATGGATATAAATTTAAAATCTATGTGGCAATATTTTTGTAACTTTTTGGTGACTTTAGTCTTAAGTAGTCACTTAACTTTTAACAAATTTAGGCACCACCACACTTATTATGGACCATTAGAATGTGATTCATAACAATAAAAATAAGCGTTATGTACACAACCTCCAGCACTTACAGATTAACAGAAGAGATCTAGAGAGTAGACTGCTGGAAGAGGTTTTCAAACAAGATTTGTAGCCATAAATGTATCATAGGCTGTTCTACACAGATCAAGAATAATTTAGGTTAGGAAATTGTGGATCGTAATATCCATATGTACATTATCATTTGTACAAATTAATGTGTACAAACTATACCATATGTAGAAATGAAATGTGACAAACAACACAAAATTTTCACAGTATTTAGAGGTAAATGTGAGAAGACAGCAAAGTGAGAGTTGGTTAAGTTATATATTAATGACCCAAGTTTTTGCTTAAAATTTGTAGGTTTTATGATAGAGCACAAGATACTTTGATAAAAATCAGAATTTTGTGCAAATCTCACGTATTTTTGTTCAGAAATTTAATCCTACAAAAATTTTCACTTTTTCAAATCAGATTTCTTTTCTTCAAATGTAACTTTTGAGGACGTCTCTCTGAATTTATCATTAATTAATACAAATACAAGACAAAAAACTGGCCTGCTCTTCTCCCCGTCCCAAACCTCCCAAATTAGAGAATAATATTCTTTTTTATTGAAATATAGTTGATGTACAATATTATGTTATTTTTATGTATACTACATGGAGATTTGGCATTTTCATAAGGTATGAAATGATCACCACCATAAGTCTGGTAGCCATCAGTCCCCTGATAAATTTATTAAATATTATTGACTATATTTATTATTATGTATATTACATCATGTGTCTTATTTATATTATAACTGGAAGTCTGTACCTCTTAATCCCTTTCATCAGTTTTACCCACCCCTACCTCTTCCCTTCTGGCAACCAGCCATTTGTTCTCTGTATCTAGGAGCCTGTTATACTTTTATTTTGTTTATTTGTTTTTAGAATCCACATATAATTGGGATCATACATTATTTGTCTTCTTCTAGCTGATTTATCTCACTTAGGGTAATGCTCTAGATCCATCCATGTTGTAAAAAAATGCCAATATTTTATTTTTTTAAGGCTGAATAATATTATATATACATATAC
>NW_006771780.1:0-281 GCF_000442215.2 Lipotes vexillifer
ACGTTGCACCAGCCTGAGGCCTGCTGTGTGTTCTCCCTGAGAAGTTGTCCCTGGATCCCGGGAGTCTGGCAGTGGGGGGCTGCACAGGCTCCCCGGAAGGGGGGTGTGGATAGTGACCTGTGCTCGCACACAGGCCCCTTGGTGGCGGCAGCAGCAGCCTTAGCTCTGGGGTCCGCGCTTTTAGCTGCGGCTCGCGCCCGTCTCTGGAGCTCCTTTAAGCAGCGCTCTTAAAACCCCTCTCCTCACGCCCCAGGAAACAAAGAGGGAAGAAAAAGTCTCTT
>NW_006771781.1:0-4421 GCF_000442215.2 Lipotes vexillifer
TTTTTCTTTCTCAAGATTGCTTTGGCTATTTGGGGTCTTTTGTGTTTCCATACAAATTGTAAACTTTTTTTCTAGTTCTGTGAAAAATGCCATTGGTAATTTTATAGGGATTGTGTTGAATCAGTAGATTGCTTTGGACCGTATAGTCATTTTCACAATATTGATTCTTCCAATCCAAGAACATAGTATAGCTCTCCATCTGTTTGCTAAACATCTTTGCATTCAGAAGGTATGTTACCTTCCTAATAATGATAATGATAAAAATAATGTCAAGCATGTATAATGAATTATCTGATTTAATCCTTACCCCCATCCCCCAAAATAAGAAGTACACTTTCCAGATGAGGAAATTAAAGTTTAAAGTGACTAGCATGAAGTCACATAGGGGAACTTGGATTCCAACCTAGCCTTGCACTTCAAAAAATAAGATATTGATTCTCAAAGTCACCTTGTATTCAAAATACATTTTGTTAAAAATGTTTATATTTCACCCCAGAGGTTTTCAATCTATATTGTGACAACAAACATTGTGGTCTCCTAAAGTATGGGCCCATCTGTCTATAGGCATAGCTTACACACCATCTCAAAGAACCCATGGACTCTGATCACCACCCACTCATGGGCTCCAGTGTGAGCATCCTAGACTGAAAAAAGGAACTAATACTTCCCTGGTGGCGCAGTGGTTAAGAATCTACCTGCCAATGCAGGGGACACGGGTTTGATCCCTGGTCCAGGAAGATCCCACATGCTACAGAGCAACTCAGCCTGTGTGCCACAACTACTGAGCCTGTGCTCTAGAACCCATGAGCCACAGTTACTGAGCCCACATGCCACAACTACTGAAGTGCACGCTCTAGGGCCCCTGTGCTGCAACTGCTGCGCTTGCTGCAACTACTGAAGCTCACGTGCCTAGAGCCCGTGCTCTGCAACAGGAGAAGCCACCGCAATGAGAAGCCCACACACTGCAACAAAGAGTAACCCCCGCTCACTGCAACTAGAGAAAGCCTGCGTGCAGCAATGAAGACCCAACACAGCCGTAAATAAAAAACGAAACAAAACAAACAAGAACAACAAGAACTAAATCACAAATTTAAAAATATTAGGCAGCATAAAAGAAAACTGAAAAGGCATTTTGGAGGGCAGGATAAAACTTTCTGCACTTAATAATCATTTAAATCACTGGCCTAGTTCCTGAAAATATAAACAAAATTTTCCCTTTTAAAAAGAAATACAAGGTTTATCCTTAGTATATTACTAGAGATTTAAAATTATCCTACCTTGCAATTATAATATAAAGACATTGGATTCTTTTACAAATTTAAGATATATTATGAAATTATATGTATTACATTTCCTGTATTATGACAAATCTTGGTACTTTGGCATTCTATGAATTACCTCACTATCAACTCATTCCTAACTCGTCAATTATTCCCAACTATGTCAAAAGGGATGACATAATAAGAAAATGGAAGTATGATTAAATCATATAGAGTGGTGGTGTCCAATACAGTAACAACCAGTCATATGTGGCTATTTAAATTTAACTATAAATTGATTAAAATTAAATAAAATTTAAACTGCAGTTCCTTAGAAGATCCACATTGCAAATTCTGAGCAGCTATATGTAGCTAGCTATTGGCTACTATTTTGGGACAGATATAGAACATTTCCATCATCACAGTAACTTCTTTTCGACAGTGCTAGTGTGGAAAGATTATGCAAGAGTGATATAAATCATCACTGTTGCCGATCCCTATTTACTTATCCCTATTTACTTATATAAATCATCACCGTTGCTCAGGTTATACATTTTCTTTCATGGTGGTGGGAAAGAAGTCTGGAAATAAAACACCATCATTGTAGCTTTGTTTGGTTGTTTGTTGGTTGTTTAGCTTTCATGCTCTCAGTTAAGAATTAAGAATCTTTCATTTTCTGATTATAATTGCAAGAAGGAAATTGTCAGAGGAAGATATCTCAAAATTATTAGATAAGACAATAAACACAAAGAGAAAATAGAAGTCAAGAATCTAGTGAAAATGGTGAAACAGAAGTCTTCACTTATTCTAGATTAATTTTAGTAAACTCAAAAATCAATAAGTGAAAAATTTGTTTATAAGGAAAAGAAAGGAAGAATTTCATCACGTAATATTTTGCAGCATGATTTTGCTAAAAAGAATATATGACAATCCTCTTTCATCTTTGATAATTTCTGTGCATAAGAATTTATACAGTTTACAAGTGGAAAAATGTTGTAGGTATTTGATGATAAAGAAATTAAAGCATTCATTTAAAAAAATTTAATTAATGCTTATAAATCTAAAAATGAAAATGTTTTACAATTTTGGAAAAAAGATATTTTTACTCCCTTCGAAAAAATTATGAACCATCAAAGTTTTTTTAAAGTATTACATTCTGACAATGCAGATGCAGGAAGAACCAGAAAAAATGATAAATATGACACATTAAGATTGTATTTGAAATCGGAACTCCATATTTACAATATGGATATGTTCCAGGATCATGCATGACACTTGTTGCCCATTTTGGGTAGATATATCATCAAACCCAGAAAAATATGAAATAGAAATTCAGGTTTGCTATATTTAAATTCTTATTAAAAGTCTAATAAAGTTGTTTTACACTATCCCTTTCTCCTTTATTATTACATCTACACATTATTCAAAACATAACTTAAAAACCTAAAAAAAAAACCCCTAAGAATAAAATGTATGTTAGACCCAGGTGATGAATGGTAATTACATTCTTTCCTGATCTTATCAAGGATTAACGCAATAAAGTTTAACATATTTATTGATTATATTTGTCTTAATTACAAATGTAATCAAATTCATAATAATTTATAATTACAAATTTACAAATATGAACAAAATTCCTGAAGATGAAAAATAAACTCTGAGGACTGACACTACCTGACTTTAAGACTTAGCATAAAGCTCCAGTAATCAAGAGAGTGTGGTATTGGTGAAAATATAAACAAATAGATCAATAGAACAGAATAGAGGGCCAGAAAGAACCCTACATAAATATAGTCAGCTGACTTTTACTGAAGGAGCAAAGGCAATTCAATGAAGAAAGAAGAGTCTTTTTAACAAATGGCACTGGAACAACTGGTCATCCGTATGCAAAGACATGGCTCTAAACACAGACTTGACATCTTTCACAATAATTAATTCTAAATGCATCATAGATCTAAATGTAAAATGCAAAACTATAAAACTTCTAGAAGATAACATAGGAAAAAACTAGGTGACGTTGAGTTCGGTTTTACACTTTTTAGATATAACACCAACAGCATAATCTATGGGAAAAAAAACTGATAAGCTAGAATTCATTAAAATTAAATGCTCTTGAGAAAAATCACTGTTAAAAGAATGAAAAGACAAGGGGGGAAGTATTTGCAAAGGACATATCTGACAAATGACTGGTATCCAAGATGCACAAAAACCTCTTAAAATGCAACAATTAAAAAAAAAAAATCCCAGTTAAAAAAATTCCAAAGATCTAAGCAGACACCTCAACAAATACACACAAATGGAAAATAAGCATATGAAAAGATGCTCAGCATCAAATGTCATTACTGAATTGCAAATTAAAACAATAAGGAGATACCACTATACACTATTTACAGTGGCCAAAATCTGAAACACTGACACCACCAAATGCTAATGAAGACATGGAGTAACAGGAACTCTCATTCACTGCTGGTGGGAATGCAGAATGGTTCAGCCACCCTAGAGGATAGTTTGCAGTTTCTTACAAACTAAACATGGTCTTCCCATAATAAGGTATATAGTATAAGGTAAACATAATTCTTTTTATGGTCACTTTATCTGTCTTTTGCTAAAATGTGGTTTAATTAAAATTCAAATGACTTTTTTTACTCGAAGGAGTTGAAAAATTATGTTTACACAAAAACCTGTGCATGAATATTTATAGTAGTTGTTTTCATAATTGCCAGAATTTAGAAGTAACTAAGATATCCTTTAGTAGGGGAATGGATAAACAAACACTGATACATGCAGACAGTGAAATATTATACAGCAATAAAAAGAAATGTGCTATACGCCACAGAAAGACATATTGGAATCTTAAATGCATATTGCTAAATGAAAGCAGACTGTCTGAAAAGGTTACATCCTATATAATGCCAACTATATGACATTCTAGAAAAGGCAAAACTGTACAGCCAATTAAAAGGCCGATGTTTGTCAGGAAATTGCGGGGAGGAAAGGAGCAATCAAGAAGTAAAGCACAGGGGTTTAAGGGCAGTGAAATTATTTTGTATGATATTGTAACTGTGGCTACTTGACATTATACATTGGTCAAGAACTATACAAGGGCTTCCCTGGTGGCGCAGTGGTTGAGAGTCTGCCTGCTGATGCAGGGGACACGGGTTC
>NW_006771782.1:0-27232 GCF_000442215.2 Lipotes vexillifer
CCTCCTTTCACTCTCTCCACCCCTCCCCCCTGCCTCCTTTTCTTTCTTTCACTAACACACTTTAAAAAGTGTATAAAAAACAAAGCCATCCAGAGTTTGACAATAGGAAGTCAACTTGCACCTCTAGTCAGCTCCCAGACACTGGTGTTTGGCCAGAAGCCAGAAGATAATTATGACAGTTTTTTAAAGTCATCTTTATAACATGCCCATCGTATCCATTCATAAGCTACTCCTCAATATTCTAAGGAAATAAGGAGACAAATGTAACAGATTCTCCCCCCCCGAGGGGCCCAGCCTTTCAGTGACATGTTATGTGCCCAGGCACACAAGGCTCTTTGAGGCTTCTTTCAACAGAAAGAGTTACAACATTTGATTTGAGCTTTTTAACTGAAAGCAGTATTATCAGTATTGATGGTTAACAAGAACTTACTTCAGGTGCAGAAATAAAGCAAAAACCAACCAGCTGTATTTCTCACAAGGTCTGCAGAAACACTGGGAACCCACGTGCACGTGGATGACATACAACAAAAGTTGCATCTGCCATTTCAAGTGCTCACGATGTCACCACCACCCCATATTTTTAACAAAGATAAAGATAATGCCCCCAGCCTTTGTTAAAAAGAAGATGGTGGGCCCAAAATGGAGTCACTCAGGCTAAGACCCGCATCACCAAACAGAGACAAAGAGTTTCAGCTCTCCCAGAAATGGAATCTTAAATAAATACACCAGAAAGCCCCAGATTGGTGCTAGCCAGGTAATCTGCCTGATGGGCCCCTGCCATCCCCTGAAGGAAAGTAACTTTGCAATAACCAACCGGCTTTTTTGCCTAATAAAACTTCCTTGTTCTCACTCCTTTCTGCCTATAAAATTCATTCATTTTGTACAGCTTCTCAGAGTTTCTTTCCATCTGCTACACTGGATGCTGCCTGAATCAAATCAACTTTTGCTCTTAAAATTTTTAATATGCCTCGGTTTATCTTTTAAATAAATAGGCGTCAGAGAGGGAACCTAAGGAGACCCCCTCCCCCGACAGCCCCCAGGAGCGCTAAGCAACCAGGGAAGGTACCTGCTGAGTCCCTGGAGCTGGGTGTTTTCTCACTGCCTCTGGAGGTGCTGGGCAAGTCCTCTCGGCCCTGGATCCTGGACCCGCAGCTCTTGCCTCGTGAGCTTTCCGACCGTCTGAGCCTTTCTTTTTCTGGCCTGGGTCCGGAAACCTGATGGAGGCTGATTGGTCTGACGTAGAAAGGCTCACGCCTGGATCTGACTTGAGCCGGAGCGAGCCAGTATGGGGCCTCAGGTGAAAACAATTGTGTTTTAAGGCTGAACTAACAGGTTAAACTTATCAAAGATAATCTTGAATTAGAGGGGCCACAGTTGAGAACTTTTTAACCTAGGTAAGTGTGAAATAAATATATATGTGTGTATATATAAATTGGTCTCTGCCCCTGGTCCGCGGCACAGAGCTCCTAAAACCCTTATTAAGTTCCTACGTGATAAGAACACTAGGAGAGGGCTTCCCTGGTGGTGCAGTGGTTGAGAGTCCGCCTGCCGATGCAGGGGATGTGGGTTCGTGCCCCGGTCCGGGAAGATCCCACATGCCGCGGAGCGGCTGGGCCCGTGAGCCATGGCCGCTGAGCCTACGCGTCTGGAGCCTGTGCTCCGCAACGGGAGGGGCCACAACAGTGAGAGGCCCGAGTACCGCAAAAAAAAATTAAAAAAGATTAAAAGAACACTAGCAGCAAGTCTTGTTCTAATATTTGTCTCCGACACAGGACTCCTAAACTCTTGTAAATTCCTAGTGAGAAGAGCGCCAGGTGCATCTTGTTTTCTAATGAGGCAACCCTGGCGGGGTGGGGGGGGAACCCCTGGTGAGATACTGGATGGGGGCTGGCCACCAGAAAGACCAAGCCATGGTTATTAACTTGGAATTTTCAGCCCTACCCCTCATCCTTCAGGGAGGGGCTAAAAACAGAGTTAATCATTCGTCATGCCTACCTGAGGAAGTCTCCATAAAAATCCAATAGTAAGGGATTTGGAGAGTTTCCAGGTGTGTGAACCATCTCTACCAACTCCAGGGAGACAGAAGATCCTGCACTTGGGACGCTCCCAGACCTTGCTCTGTGTATCTCTTCAGCTGGCTGCTCGTCTGTATCCTTTATCAAACCCTTTAATAAACTGATAAGTGTAAGCCAACATTTCCCTGAGTTCATGAGTTGCTCTAGCAGGTTCATCTCATCAAACATAAGGAGGGGCTGTTGGAACCGCCCATCTATAGCCAGTTGGTTGTTAGCACAGGTGGTAACCTAGCTGCCACTGGCATCTTAAGTGTGTTTGGGGGTGTAGAGTGGGGAGCAGTCTTGTGGGACTGAGTCTTTAATTTGTGGGATCTGACACTCTCTGGGTAGAAAGTGTCAGTTATAAATTGTAGGACACCCAGCTGCTGGCTCAGAGAATTGCTTGGTGTGGGGAAGGACCTCCATACATCTGGTGACCAGAAGTTTTAGAAGTAAAGTGTTCTTTAGAGACTCACAGGAGAGAAACACATGGTGGGGAAGAACTGGGTTTTTCTCCAGTCAGGAGTAGGAAAACTGAGTTGTTTTCCTAAACAATAAGCTAATCCATTTATTAGATGCCCTAGAGGAAAAGGGGTCTCAACCAAGCACTCACCATAAGCGTGGACGGAAAATTAACTTTCCTCCTTTACAGTTTCTGGTGGCCAGGGTGAGACCCCCTGGGACAGTCCGCTCACTCCAGAGCTGGCAGACGGCATCCTGGGAAAACTGGCAGATGCCGGCAAAGGGTGACAATTGTTAGCAAAATCGCCTCTCCCGGATCTCTATCTGAGGTGGCTGCGTGAGAGAGAAAGATAAAATTTCGTGTTGTCTTTCCCTTTGCAGATTCAGACTCTTATGAATTTGGTAGCCACTGGTTGTTGATCTTTCTCACCCAGGCCAGCTATTGCCTCTTGTTTCTCTCGTTTTGTGTCCTGATAACGTAGCTTGGCAACCATCAGGTTGGGGGCCCCAAGATGTGGCCAGACAGAAATGCAGGTTGCACTCCCTTGGCAGCTAGGGTTCTGCCAACTGCTGCCAGCTCTCGGGGGAACTGTCTACGTCTCTCTTCCTTTTGGCTGTCCTTGGGAGTGGCTCTGGATCTTGGGAGAGTAGTGTCTTTTGCACCCTCTTTGGGGACATCTTTTGTATCCAAGCGGTTGTTCAATAGTGCCAGGAGTATCTACTGTTTGTCCCGGCTGAAACCTGACAAGATATTTGTAAGGAATATTTTAAAAGTAGCTCTATGGTCAGAATCGGTCAAATCAGAAGCTGATATTCAGAGCCCAATAGGAACTTTTCTTTTCAGGTTTTCTCTGCTAAGCTAAAATGAAACGATGAACCTAGATGGAAGGAAAGAAAAATTGAAGCATTTGTGGACAAATTTACTAAAACATTCAAACAACACCAAGCTCTAAATGTAGAACATAAGAATATTTTGATTTCCATTTTAGTTAAAGATCTTCACCCTAATATAAAGAAGCAAATTGAAAATAATGTAGTTGGATGGGTGGGTCAGCCTCCATATCATTCAGGTGAGCCCCAACTCTTTGAGAAATTAAAAAGAATTGTACTAGTTTTATAACTCTAGCCTTTAGAAGATCAGAAATGTGGCCCTAGAAATAATTCAAAGCACACCTATCCTTCTTACCAAGCCCCAAACCTCCCCCACTCATCTCAGAAGGGCTGCCAATATTGTAAAAAATTTGGATTTAGGAAACAGAAGCCCTTCATGGTAGAACTTGTATTGTTTTTTGCTGCCTTTTGAGATGTAACTATTCTACATGGTTTTCTCCAAGGTAATTCTTTTTTTTTTTTTTTTTTTTTTTTTTTTTGCGGTACGCGGGCCTCTCACTGTTGTGGCCTCTCGCTCCGGACGCGCAGGCTCAGTGGCCATGGCTCACGGGCCCAGCTGCTCCGTGGCATGTGGGATCCTCCCAGACCGGGGCACGAACCCGCGTCCCCTGCATCGGCAGGCGGACTCTCAACCACTGCGCCACCAGGGAAGCCCTCCAAGGTAATTCTTAATCAGAAAGAAAAAACAACAACATAAAGGCTATTTTGAAAACTAGGCCTATAAGAAAATCTTAAAAGTCTCTTCCACAAATATTTGTAAAAAGCTTTAGCCATCTGAGCAAGTAATCTTAACTTATTCCATCTCCCAGAAAAGCAATTTGAATCCAACTGCTCTTTTATAAATTGGTGGGTTTTGCATTAGTGTACCTATCCTGTGGCTAAAATCAGGATACTGACTTTTTTCTACCTTCAGATAACATTGCCAAAATTAATTTGTGAAGAGTTCTATTTAACTGACTTAAAGACAGATGAATCTAAAAATTAAAAAATGGTTCTGCAAAACCTAGGGGCAGGACAGGAATAAAGAAGCAGACGTAGAGAATGGACTTGAGGACACGGGGACAGGGAAGGGTAAGCTGGGACGAAGTGAGAGAGTGGCATGGACATATATACACTACCAAATATAAAACAGATAGCTAGTGGAAAGCAGCCACATAGCACAGGGAGATCAGCTTGGTGCTTTGTGACCACCTAGAGGGGTGGGATAGGGCGGGTGGGAGGGAGATGCAAGAGGGAGGAGATATGGGGATATATGTATATGTACAGCTGATTCACTTTGTTATAAAGCAGCAACTAACACACCATTGTAAAGCAATTATACTCCAATAAAGATGTTAAAAAAAAGACAGATGAGTGTTTATATAAGTCAAGTATACGTTCAGAAATATAGAAACTAACTATATTCAATATCCAATAATAAACCATAATGGAAAAGAATATGAAAAAAGAGATATATATATGAATCACTTTGCTGTACACCAGAAACTAACATAACATTGTAAATCAGCTATACTTCAATTAAAAAATATACATATATATATATAGAGAGAGAGAGAGAGAGAGAAAGAGAGAGAGGGAGAGAGAGAAACTGACCCAGGTGTTTTACAAGTTTACATGATCTAGGGTAATCTGTGGTAAATAAAAGCTAGCTTAAGTTTGTTGGTTTACTTAAAACAGGCATGTCTTTAGAGTTATCAGCGTTAAATATAATATTTTCATTCTACCTAGGTTTACTAAAAGTTAAATAAGCTCATTTTATCTCTGTTACAGAATTTGTCAGCAAAAAAAAAAAAAAAAGATAACTTATGATGGTGGTTAGCTGTTTAATGTCTCACGAAAATTTCAAGACTAATCTAAATATAATTGTTGAGAACAACTGAATTAACTAAATGTAAATAAGATAAAAGTTTATAAATGAACTTTTCAACAATAATTATGCTTTATAATATGTCTACTTAAAAATGGTTTCCATAATTTTTTTGGTAACTTTAAACCTTAAAGTTATACTGAGGTAAGTTAAATCATGGATATTCACCATCTACATCATTTCCAAATAAGACAAAATACTGAAACATTAATTACTGAACACGGGTTTATCCATTTTTGTTCTTTTACAGAGGCACCAAAGATTTGGGGGTCTATTAGTAAACACGTCTTGTGCCACATTGAAAATTTTATTACGAGGACGACTATACTTCTAGAAAATGTGAAATGTACATATTTATAAATTTTCCAATCCACAGAATGCTAGTGTAACAGACAGTCCACAATTGCTGACTTCTTAGTTTTCACTAGAAACGAAGGACTCTAAGGGTTAATAACTCTAATTAATATATGTAATTAAAACTACTTAGAAATAATAAAGGTGAAAGGAAACAATTGTGTATGAAAAGTAAGAAAAGTAAAATGACTGATTGGTCCCGAATGAGAAAGAGGAAAAAAACCAAGGGCAACATCTAAATGGATATAAAAAAAAGATGGAGAAGGCTTGTGGAAAAAGAACCTTGGGAAAGGAATTTCATGTGTGGCCACACTAGCTAAGATTGGAATGGATTTATTTAAGTCTTTCAAAGAGTGAGTTTTAATATCAAATGTATAGTGGAGCAAAGTTGGAATTTAGTTTTCTATTAAAATGACAAAGTTTTATGGACTATTGGTCTGCTCTTGATAAGTGATTGTTAAAGGTTCGGGATGGGGGGGTTATTTTGTTTTGTTTTTAACTTTTGAGTAATCTACCTGAAAAGCAAAGATTTTTGTGGCTTACCAAATAATTTACTCTGCTTCACATTGTCTTAATATATCTTTAATTACTTAAGAAAACCCAGGCTTCTCAACACTGAAACAGCTAAGTTTTGTTCACACTATGTAACCTTCTGTATTTGCCTTTAAAATCTTCTACTGGTTACATAGATAATTAAATATTATTTCATAATGATCTATGCTCCTATTTAATCAAATGTTCAAACATTTGACCTTTTCCCAAAATCAAATTCTAAATGGAGTCATTTGGACCTCAAACTAACTGCAAGATTTCCCAGAGGACCCCTGGCAAGTCTCAAAGGTTTTGTCTCTCACCTTGTAAAACAGAGATGTTAAACTAAGTAGATAAATAACCTACAACTTTAAGCCTTTCAACAAGTAAACTCCACATTCTCTGTGTAATGAATATTGTGTTGGCAACCAGTGTTTGATTCTTTTATTTTGCTCTTCCCAGCATCACCTGACATCTGCATTTCTCACATTCCTTTCACGCCAAGCTTGTGGATTCTCTTTATGTTCTGCCATTGAGATTCATTTACATGAGATTTTGAAAATGCAAAGACGACAGATGCGGTATTATTCTTCTTTAGATCTGGTGAGCAAAGGCTCACAGTGCCAGATGTGAGGCTGCACTCCCACAGGTTCTTACCCTGTTTCATTCACTTCAGTGATCATAAGCACTGGTTTCCTACAATTTGCCTATTAGGGCAGCACGAGTATATTCCTGACCCTCTGGACCAGAACTGTAGTGATAGGCCTGAAAAGAAGCTTCAGCCTCTGATGCTTTCTGCAGCCTTTCCAGCATTGTTTAACACCAAATTCCCTATATAAATCACTTTCTGCTGCAAATATCTAAAGTGGTATTATGTACTACTGAATATTTACTCTTAAACTTATGACTCAGATAATGAGCAAAGGCACATCCGTGTTTCCTTCCCCAAACTACATTTTTATTGGGAAAAGTGCAACAGTCCAAATAAGCCAGGTTATTTAGGTCAAGACAAATAGCAATTCTTACCAGTCTTTGAAACACTCTTTTTTTTTTTTTTGCGGTACGCAGGCCTCTCACTGCTGTGGCCTCTCCCGTTGTGGAGCACAGGCTCGTCCCGGACGCGCAGGCTCAGCGGTCATGGCTCACAGGCCCAGCCGCTCCGCGGCATGTGGGATCTTCCCGGACCGGGGCACGAACCCGTATCCCCTGCATCAGCAGGCGGACTCTCAACCACTGCGCCACCAGGGAAGCCCTGAAACACTCTTAAAGGAAATATATCTACAGAAATCTACTTCTTCCCAAATTTGAATTCTCATTATACGGCAGCATACTGAATATTGAATTAGTATATCTCTATAAAACTTTAACAATGTGTAAAAAGTCAATTGTCTCATGTAAAATAGTCTTAATTATAGCTGTGTGGTAAATTTCTTTAAATTCTGCATGCAATCATCAAACCTTGGTAAATAAGGAAGGAGAATGAATTCTTGACCTATAATTTTATAAGACAAACACTATCACAAGAAAGTAATATTGAGGGAGGAGCTTCAAGATGGTGGAAGAGTAAGACGCGGAGATCACCTTCCTCCCCACAAACACATCAGAAATACATCTACACGTGGAACAACGCCTACAGAACACCTACTGAATGCTGGCAGGAGACCTCAGACCTCCCAAAAGGCAAGAAACTCCCCACATACCTGGGTAGAGCAAAAGGAAAAAGAAAAAACAGAGACAAAAGAATAGGGATGGGACCTGTACCAGTGGGAGGGAGCTGTGAAGGAGGAAAGGTTTCCACACACTAGGAAGGCCCTTTGCGGGCCGAGACTGCGGGTGGCGGAGGGGGAAAGCTTCGGGGCCGCGGAGGACAGCACAGCCACAGGGGTGCGGAGGGCAAAGTGGAGAGATTCCCGCACAGAGGATCGGTGCCGACCGGCACTCACCAGCCCGAGAGGCTTGTCTGCTCACCCGCCGGGGCGGGTGGGGGCTGGGAGCTGAGGCTCGGGCTTCGGTCTGAGCGCCGGGAGAGGACTGGCGTTGGCGGCGTGAACACAGCCTGCAGGGGGTTAGTGCGCCACGGCTGGCCGGGAGGGAGTCCGGGGAAAAGTCTGGAGCTGCCGAAGAGGCAAGAGCCTTTTTCTTTCCTCTTTGTTTCCTGGTGCGCGAGGAGAGGGGATTAAAAGCGCTACTTAAAGGAGCTCCAGAGACGGGCGCGAGCCGCGGCTAAAAGCGCGGACCTCAGAGACGGGCATGACACGCTAAGGCTGCTGCTGCCGCCACCAAGGGGCCTGTGTGCGAGCACAGGTCACTATCCACACCTCACTTACGGGGAGCCTGCGCAGCCCGTCACTGCCAGGGTGCCGTGATCCAGGGACAACTTCCCCGGGAGAACGCACGGTGTGCCTCACGCTGGTGCAACGTCATGGTGGCCTCTGCCGCTGCAGGCTCGCCCCGCACTCCGTACCCCTCCCCCCCCCGGCCTGAGTGAGCCAGAGCCCTCGAATCAGCTGCTCCTTTAACCCCATCCTGTCTGAGCGAAGAACAGACGCCCTGTTAAAGTTTTATAGAGATATACTCATGCGATATTCAGTATGCTGCCGTATAATGAGAATTCAAATTTGGGATGAAGTAGGTTTCTGCAGATATATTTCCTTTAAGAGTGTTTCAGGGCTTCCCTCGTGGCGCAGTGGTTGAGAGTCCGCCTGCCGATGCAGGGGACACGGGTTCGTGCGACCTACACGCAGAGGCGGGTCCAAATCCAAAGCTGAACCCCGGAGCTGTGTGAACAAAGAAGAGAAAGGGAAATCTCTCCCAGCAGCCTCAGGAGCAGTGGATTAAATCTCCACAGTCAACTTCATGTACGTGGAATACCTGAATAGCCAATGAATCATCCCAAATTGAGGAGGTGGACTTTGGGAACAACGATATATTTTTTTTTTCTTCCCTTTTTCTCTTTTTGTGAGTCTGTATATGAATGCTTCTGTGTGTGATTTTGTCTCTATAGCTTTGCTTTTACCACTTGTCCTAGGGTTCTGTCTCTCCATTTTTTTTTTTTTTTTTTTTTTTTTTTTTTTTTTAGTATACTTTTCACACTTGTTATCATTGCTGGATTTGTTTTTTGGTTTCGTTGGCCTCTTTTTTCTTTCTTTTTTTATTACTTAAAAATTTTTTAATAATTATTTTAATAACTTTTAAATTTTATTTTATTTTATTTCATCTTCTTTCTTTCGTTCTTTTTTTCCCCTTCCTTTTATTCTGAGCTGTGTGGATGACAGGCTCTTGGTGCTCCAACCAGGCATCAGGGCTGTGCCTCTGAGGTGGGAAAGCCAAGTTCAGGAGATAGGACATTGGTCCACAAGAGACCTCCCAGCTCCACGTAATATCAAACGGCCAAAATCTCCCAGAAATCTCCATATCAACGCCAAGGCCCAGCTTCACTCAACGACCAGCAAGCTACAGTGCCGGACACCCTATGCCAAACAACTAGCAAGACAGGAACACAACCCCACCCATTATCAGAGAGGCTGCCTAAAATCATAATAAGGCCACTGACACCCCAAAACACACCACCAGACGTGGACCTGCCCACCAAAAAGGCAAGATCCAGCCTCACCCACCAGAACACAGGCACTAGTCCCCTCCACCAGGAAGCCTACACAACCCACTGAACCAACCTTAGCAACTGGGGGCAGACACCAAAAACAATAGGAACTACGAACCTGCAGCCTGCGAAAAGAAGACCCCAAACACAGTAAGTTAAGCAAAATGAGAAGACAGAGAAACACACAGCAGATGAAGGAGCAAGGTAAAACCCCACCAAACCTAACAAATGAAGAGGAAATAGGTAGTCTACCTGAAAAAGAATTCAGAATAATGATAGTAAAGATGATCCAAAATCTTGGAAATAGAAAGGAGAAAATACAAGAGACGTTTAACAAGGACCTAGAAAAACTAAAGAGCAAACAAACAATGATAAACAAAGCAAGAGATGAAATTTAAAATTCTCTAGAAGGGATCAATAGCAGAATAACTGAGGCAAAGAACAGATAAGTGATCTGGAAGATAAAATAGTGGAAATAACTACCACAAAGCAGAATAAAGAAAAAAGAATGAAAAGAATTGAGGACAGTTTCAGAGGCCTCTGGAACAAAATTAAATGCACCAACATTTGAATTATAGGCATCCCAGAAGAAGAAGAGAAAAAGACAGGGACTGAGAAAATACTTGAAGAGATTATAGATGAAAACTTCCCTAATATGGGAAAGGAAATAATTAATCAAGTCCAGCAAGCACAGAGAGTCCCATACAGGATACATCCAAGGAGAAACACACCAAGACACATATCAATCAAACTTTCAAAAATTAAATACAAAGAACAAATATTAAAAGCAGCAAGGGAAAAACAACAGAAACACAAGGGAATCTCCATAAGGTTAACAGCTGATCTTTCAGCAGACACTCTCCAACCAGGGAGTGGCAGGACATATTTAAAGTGATAAAAGGGAAAAACCTCTAACCAAGATTACTCTACCTAGCAAGGATCTCATTCAGATTTGACAGAGAAATTAAAACCTTTCCAGACAAGCAAAAGCTAAGAGAATTCAGCACCACCAAACCAGCTTTATAACAAATGCTAAACAAACTTCTCTAGGCAGGAAACACAAGAGAAGGAAAAGACCTAAAATAACAAACCCAAGACAATTAAGAAAATGGTAATAGGAACATACATATCTATAATTACCTTAAATGTAAATGGATTAAATGCTCCAACCAAAACACATAGACTGGCTGAATGGATACAAAAACAAGACCCGTATATATGCTGTCTACAAGAGAGCCACTTCAGACCTAGGGACACATACAGACTGAAAGTGAGGGGATGGAAAAAGATATTCCATGCAAATGGAAATCAAAAGAAAGCTGGAGTAGCAATTCTCGTATCAGACAAAATAGACTTTAAAACAAAGACTATTACAAGAGACAAAGAAGGACACTACATAATGATCAAGGGATCGATCCAAGAAGAAGATACAGCAATTGTAAATATTTATGCACCCAACATAGGAGCACCTCAATACATAAGGCAAATCCTAACAGCCATAAGAGGGGAAATCGACAGTAACACAATCATAGTAGGGGACTTTAACACCCCACTTTCACCAACAGACAGTTAGTCCAAAATGAAAATAAATAAGGAAACACAAGCTTTAAATGATACATTAAACAAAATGGACTTAATTGATATTTATAGGACATTCCGTCCAAAAACAACAGAATACACTTTCTTCTCAAGTGCTCATGGAACACTCTCCAGGATAGATCATATCTTGGGTCACAAATCAAGCCTTGGTAAATTTAAGAAAATTGAAATCGTATCAAGTATTTTTTCCGACCACAATACTATGAGACTAGATATCAATTACAGGAAAAAATCTGTAAAAAATACAAACACATGGAGGCTAAACAATACACTACTTAATAACCAAGAGATCACTGAAGAAATCAAAGAGGAAATCAAAAAGTACCTAGAAACAAATGACAATGAAAACACAACGACCCAAAACCTATGGGATGCAGCAAAAACAGTTCTAAGAGGGAAGTTTATAGCAATACAATCCTACCTTAAGAAACAAGAAACATCTCGAATAAACAACCTAACCTTACACCTAAAGTCATTAGAGAAAGAAGAACAAAAAACCCCCTAAGTTAGCAGAAGGAAAGAAATCATAAAAATCAGATCAGAAATAAATGAAAAAGAAATGAAGGAAACAATAGCAAAGCAAAATAGATAAACCATTAGCCAGACTCATCAAGAAAAAAAGGGAGAAGACTCATATCAATAGAATCAGAAATGCAAAAGGAGACGTAACAGCTGACACTGCAGAAATACAAAGGATCCTGAGGGATTACTACAAGCAACTCTATGCCAATAAAATGGACAACCTGGAAGAAATGGACAAATTCTTAGAAATGCACAACCTGCCAAGACTGAATCAGGAAGAAATAGAAAATATGAACAGACCAATCACAAGCACTGACATTGAAACTGTGATTAAAAATCTTCCAACAAACAAAAGCCCAGGACCAGATGGCTTCACAGGCGAATTCTATCAAACATTTAGAGAAGAGCTAACACCTATCCTTCTCAAACTCTTCCAAAATATAGCAGAGGGAGGAACACTCCCAAACTCATTCTACGAGGCCACCATCACCTTGATACCAAAACCAGACAAGGATGTCACAAAGAAAGAAAACTACAGGCCAATATCACTGATGAACATAGATGCAAAAATCCTCAACAAAATACTAGCAAACAGAATCCAACAGCACATTAAAAGGATCATACACCATGATCAAGTGGGGTTTATTCCAGGAATGCAAGGATTCTTCAATATACGCAAATCTATCAATGTGATAAACCATATTAACAAATTGAAGGAGAAAAACCATATGATCATCTCAATAGATGCAGAGAAAGCTTTTGACAAAATTCAACACCCATTTATGATAAAAACCCTGCAGAAAGTAGGTGTAGAGGGAACTTTCCTCGACGTAATAAAGGCCATATATGACAGACCCACAGCCAACATCATCCTCAATGGTGAAAAACTGAAAGCATTTCCACTAAGATCAGGAACAAGACAAGATTGCCCACTCTCACCACTCTTATTGAACATAGTTTTGGAAGTTTTAGCGACAGCAATCAGAGAAGGAAAGGAAATAAAAGGAATCCAAATCGGAAAAGAAGAAGTAAAGCTGTCACTGTTTGCAGATGACATGATACTATACATAGAGACTCCTAAAGATGCTACCAGAAAACTAGTAGCGCTAATCAATGAATTTGGTAAAGTAGCAGGATACAAAATTAATGCACAGAAATCGCTGGCATTCCTCTACACTAATGATGAAAAATTGGGAAGTGAAATCAGAAAACACTCCCATTTACCACTGCAACAAAAAGAATAAAATACCTAGGAATAAACCTACCTAAGGAGACAAAAGACCTGTATGCAGAAAACTATAAGACACTGATGAAAGAAATTCAATATGATACAAACAGATGGAGATATATACCATGTTCTATGATTGGAAGAATCAACATTGTGAAAATGCCTATACTAGCCAAAGCAATCTATAGATTCAATGCAATCCCTATCAAACTACCACTGGCATTTTTCAAAGAACTGGAACAAAAAATTTCACAATTTGTATGGAAACACAAAAGACCCCGAATAGCCAAAGCAATCTTGAGAAAGAAAAACGGAGTTGGAGGAATCAGGCTCCCTGACTTCAAACTATACTACAAAGCTACAGTAATCATGACAGTATGGTACTGGCACAAAAACAGAAATATAGATCAATGGTCCAGGATAGAAAGCCCAGAGATAAAGCCATGCACATATGGTCACCTTATCTTTGATAAAGGAGGCAGGAATATACAGTGGAGAAAGGACAGCCTCTTCAATAAGTGGTGCTGGGAAAATTGGACAGGTACATGTAAAAGTATGAGATTAGATCACTCCCTAACACCATACACAAAAATAAGCTCAAAATGGATTAAAGACCTAAATGTAAGGCCAGAAACTATCAAACTCTTAGAGGAAAACATAGGCAGAACACTCTATGACATAAATCACAGCAAGATCCTTTTTGACCCACCTCCTAGAGAAATGGAAATAAAAACAAAAATAAACAAATGGGACCTAATGAAACTTCAAAGCTTTTGCACAGCATAGGAAACCATAAAGAAGACAAAAAGACAACCCTCAGAATGGGAGGGTTGCAAATGAAGCAACTGATGAAGGATTAATCTCCAAAATTTACAAAGCAGCTCATGCAGCTCAATACCAAAACAACAAACAACCCAATCCAAAAATGGGCAGAAGACCTAAATAGACATTTCTCCAAAGAAGATATACAGATTGCCAACAAACAGATGAAAGAATACTCAACATCATTAATCATTAGAGAAATGCAAATCAAAACTACAATGAGATATCATCTCACACCGGTCAGAATGGCCATCATCAAAAAATCTAGAAACAATAAATGCTGGAGAGGGTGTCGAGAAAAGGGAACCCTCTTGCACTGTTGGTGGGAATGTAAATTGATACAGCCACTATGGAGAACAGTATGGAGGTTCCGTAAAAAGCTAAAAATAGAACTAACATACGAGCCAGCAATCCCACTACTGGGCATATACCCTGAGTAAACCAAAATTCAAAAAGAGTCGTGTACCACAATGTTCGCTGCAGCTCTATTTACAATAGCCAGGACATGGAAGCAACCTTGTGTCTATCAGCAGATGAAAGGATAAAGAAGATGTGGCACATATATACAATGGAATGTTGCACATATATACACTGGAATGTTACTCAGCCATATAAAGAATCGAAATTGAGTTATTTGTAGTGAGGTGGATGGACCTAGAGTCTGTCATACAGAGTGAAGTAAGTCAGAAAGAGAAAAATACCGTATGCTTAGACATATATAGAGAATCTAAAAAACAAAGAAGAAAAATGGTCATGAAGAACCTATGGGCACGATGGGAATAAAGACGCAGACCTACTAGAGAATGGACTTGTGGATACGGGGAGGGGGAAGGGTAGGCTGAGACAAAGTGAGAGAGTGGCATGGACATATATACACTACCAAATGCAAAATAGAGAGTGGAAAGCAGCCACATAGCACAGGAAGATCAGCTCGGTGTTTTGTGATCACCTAGAGGGGTGGGATAGGGAGGGTGGGAGGGAGGGAGACGCAAGAGGGAAGAGATATGGGGATATATGTATATGTATCACTGATTCACTTTGTTATAAAGCAGAAACTAAAACACCACTGTAAAGCAATTATACTCCAGTAAAGATGTTTACAAAAAGAAAGTAATATTAATCACCTTGTGCTGATTCTTAACTGTGGACCTCAAAACCGACAAGGGATTAATTTCCAAAATATACAAACAACTTATACAGCTTAGCACCAAAGAAAACCCCAATGAAATATGGGCAGAAGACCTAAATAGACATTTCTCCAAAAAAGACATACAGGTGGCCAGGAAGCGTATGAAAAGATGCTCAACATCATTAATTATTAGAGACATGCAAATCAGAACTACAATGAGGCATCACCTCACACTGGCCATCATCAAAAGGTGTACAAATAATAAGTGCTGGAGAGGGTGTGGAGAAAAGGGAACTCTCCTTCGCTGTTGGTGGGAATATAAGCTGGTGTAGTCACTATGGAAAACAGTATGAGGGTTCCTTAAAAAACTAAAAGTAGAGTTACTATATGATCCAGCAATCCCACTTCTGTGCATGTATCAGGAGAAAACTCCAATTTGAAAAGATACGTACACCCCAGCATTCATTGCAACACTATTTACAATAGCCAAGACATGAAAGCAACCTAAATGTCCATCGACAGATGAATGGATAAAGAAGATGTGGTACATATACACAGTGAAATACTATCCAGCCATAAAAAAATGAAATAACGACATGTGCCGCAACATGGATGGACCTAGAGATTATCATACTAAGTGAAGTAAGTCAGAAAGAGAAAGACAAATATCATATGATACCACTTATCTGTGGAATCTAAAAAGATGCAAATGAACTTATTTACAAAACAGAAACAGACTCAGAAACAGAGAAAACAAACTTATGGTTACCAAAGGGGAATGGGGGGAGGGGTAGATTAGGAATTTTTTTTTTTTTTTTTTTTTTTTACTAAAGTATTTTTTTGAAGTATAGTTGATTTACAATGCTGTGTTAATTTCTGGTGTACAGCAAACTGGTTCAGTTATATATACATTCTTTTTTTTATATTCTTTTCCTCCCGGACCGGGGCACGAACCCGTGTCCCCTGCAGGGAACAGTCCGGCAGGCGGACTCTCAACCACTGCGCCACCAGGGAAGCCCGTAAATTAGGAATTTGGTATTAAGAGATACACACTACTATATATAAAATAGATAAACAACAAGGACCTACTGTATAGCACAGGAATTCTATTCAGTTATCTTTCAATAACCTATAATGGAAAAGAATCTGAAAAAGAATATATATATGTACATGTATAACTGAATCAGTTTGCTGTACACCTGAAACATTGTGAATCAACTATACTTCGATTTTTTAAAACTGTGGACTGCAAAAATAACTTATTTAGTGATATTACCAAATTTAGTCTCATTAAACAAGATAAAGCAGTCCAGTCAGTAGGAAATGGATCCCTGTTTCTAGTGATCCATTTAGAAATAAACAAGTGCACAAATCTTGGTTTCCGGTGCAGCAAGCTTGGGAGACAGAGACAGAAGAAGCAGGCCCTGCTTCTGATAACAGGAAGAGAACGACACTGTAAAATGTCAGAGGCCAGGTCATACAGCAGGTCTGCCATGAACCACATTCTGTTTGTGGATAAGATACTTTTTGAATTTTATTCAACTCTACCGTGTTCTCCCCCTCAACCAAATAATCTAATCAGGTTGGACACCAAGAAGCAGCCAAATATAATCCAAGAAGAATCACCATCAGAGCCTTGGGCACCCTATGTTAGGATAAATGGACCGGGAGGGTCCACCACCCTAAGAAGACCAGGGAACTGGGGAGATCGTGCCACTAGTTTGCCTTAAAGAAAGAAAAATTAAAGCAATGAAAGAGCCTCTCACACCAGACTTACTGAATCAGAATCTGCCTTTTAACAAGATCCCAGGTGATTTATCTGCAAATTAAATTTTGAGAAGCATGGATCTATGATTCATTGGCAATTACCAGCTGTACTCTCAGAATAACAAAGTAAAGAGAATAATACTCTTGGCTTTGTAACAGAGAAATGTATTCCTAGTCACAGGAGAGAATGCTCTGAAAAATAAATATAAATATATGCCAAGGGTGTGGGAAACCAACCAACACATTTTGAATAAAATCAATGCTGGGCTGAGGATCCTGCTCTACAGAAAAGTCACGTCAAGATGATCAGTCCCACAACTTACAGTTTAATAGCCTTGAAATGTGTCCTGTGAGGGAGGAACAGCATTATTATGCTATGAGCCAATTCAGATATAGTTTAATTAAGTAATACGCAAGGTCATGGCGCATGACTGGCAGAGTGATTTAGAACAGAATTAACTACTCCTTTCATTGTGGCCATTTCTGGTTGTCATCTAACACTGCAGCATATAAACTCTAAGAAAGGTTCTGGCATTGCAGATTTATCCCTGCAGTCAGGGGAACTGAATTCTCTCTCTTGGAAGCCATAGAAACCCAACCCATCTTTCTGTTTTCAGTCCTTTGCTGATTCTAGAGGGTTTCTACCAAATAATTTGTTGTCAAACAGTTGTTCCCCTTGCAGCTGACAGGCAGACCAGCATTTGCAGCCTCGGGTTGTGTCCTGTGTTGGCTCTCTCCCCAATGTCATTCCCTACCAGGCTTTCTTTCAACTGACAGCATTAGGGTCTTGAATGACTACATGAAATTAACTGGAAACTGACATGCATGAGAAAAGATGTTCCTTTCCAATACTGACTCTCCACCCATCTGTCATTGCTTCCTTCTCTGGCAGCTTCACAGTTTCCCACAAATCCCAAGCAGCTTGATACAAATATGATCGTCAGAGGGTTTTTGTACATTAATGCAAAGTATGCCCTGGCAACGCTTAGGATAATCTGCCCAGACTAGACTAACTGACGCCCTCCCATAGAAGAGTGTGTGTCAAGAGAGTGCAAAACCAAGCCACGTTCCTTTAAATTACCTCTTCACTAAAATTATTATAAAACATTTCCAATAAAATTATCCAAAAAAACCAAGGTCCTTTAATTAACTTTGATGACTTTTGTCAACTATAAAATTAAATCAAAACTTTCTTACCTACAGCAAAAACGTATCACCTGATAATATGAGAAAGAAAAGAGAAAGAGAGAGACAAGGATAAATGATTCACAGATAGAGAGATGATGCATGGATGGATAGATAGATAGATAACGTATAAACAGATGCAACAAATGCTGAGATCCTAAAAGAGGGCCAAGAGATGTTAACAGTGCTAGTTACAACAGAAGATCCAGAAAAATGAGAAATCCTATTTTCAAGGAAAATTAAATTGAGTTAATTAAAATTTGTTTCAAGAATAAGTATTTGAGCTCCATAAAAAATAAGTTTATATACAATAGAATATATGTGGCAGGAACTGGAGATAAGGACTTGCATAGCTATGAGTTGATAAGACGTAGTTAAAGATTAAGGAAGAATATTTTCTTTGCACTGAGGAGAAGACAGCTGAATATTTAAAGCAAGCCACACAAAACAAACCAAGGTGGTGAAGCAGAAAATAAGACCAGTATTTTTAGTCATTCATTAATCCAGTCAGTAAACAATCATTAATCCCCTTGTCCTGGAAGAAAGACCAAGACAGATCCAGGTCACTCCATCCCTATTCTGTAACCACTTATGTTATTGCTGCTGGGAGAAATAAACTCATGAACTGATGAATGAAAGGAACACGCAATTCCACTGACCACCCTTTCAGGCTATTTTAAGTAGGAGGCCATAGATAAGATGCTGGCAAGTTGGTTTAAAGTTGGATCCAAAAAAGTCTTTAAAAGTTAGGATGACTATTCATTTCGTCATGGAATTTTTCCTTTTACCAAATTATGTACCTTAAGTTTACATTAAATTTCTAGTTTCAGCAGTGGACTCAAAAGACATGATTAAAAACATGGTCTGTGCAACTAAATATTTTCAAAATTCTTTTAATTCGTTTAAATGGCAAAGGCAAATATTATCTATAAAAGAGGTTAACAAAATAGGCCAAAAGTAATGTGGTAGGCTGAATAATGCATCCCCCTCCTCCCCCCACACCATAAAGATGTTTATGCCCTGTTCCCAGAAACTGTGAATATATTACTCTATGTGATAAAGGGACTTTGCAAATATAAGTAAGTTATGGCTCTTAAAGCAGGGAGATTATCCTGGATTATCTGTTCGGGCCAAGTGTAATCACAAGGTCCTTAAAAGATGGAAGACGGACAGTCAGAATCAGAGAAGGTGACGTGATGTTAGAAGCAGAGATCAGAAACAGAAAGAGAGAGGGACGGAAAGATATTTTGTCATTGTCTTTGAAGATGGGAGATAGGACTAGGGGCCATGAAACACAGGCAGCCTCTAGAAGTTGGAAAAGCTAGGGAAATAGGTTCTTCCCTAGAGCCTCCAGACGGAATTCAGCCCTGCTGGCACCTTAATTTTAGGACTTCTGACCTCCAGAACTGTAAGATAATAAATCTGTGTTGTTTGAAGACATTAAATTTCTGGTAATCTGTTACAACAGCAACAGGAAACAAATGCAAGTATACAAAACGTTGTTTAACATCATTCATTGACATTAAAATAAAAATTAAATCACAATGAGAAGACAGTTTATACACACCAGACTCACTAAAAATGGTGTAACCGCTAAAAATGGAAGCTATTGCGTATTGGCGAGGCTGTGGAGATACAGAAGCACTCATACTGGTGGTGGGAATGTAAGTTGGTGCAATCACTGTGGCAGACTGTTACCCTACTGGCTCCCATTTACTCTCCCATTTGTGTTGGGCGTGGTCACGTGGCTTGCTTGGCCAATGAAACGTCAGCTGATGGAAAGTGCCAGGACGTTGGAGCCCTCTTGGGACAAGGCTGTCACCATATGAGGAAGAGGCTTGGTAAGTGCCAGGATGTTGGAGCCCTCTTGGGACAAGGCTGTCACCATATGAGGAAGAACAGTGTAGTATCTTGGGGTATGGGAGATGACCTGTACACAGAGGGACACAGTCAGTGATCCTAGCTAAGCCCCTCCCTAGTCAACCTTCTGGGTGTATATGCAAAACTAGCAGAAGAACACAGCCTGCCCAGAGATCTGTGAGAAATAATACCTTGTTGTTATTTTAAGTCACTGAGCATAGAAGACTAGTTTGTGCTTCAGATCCCATAAACCTAGGGCAAGGGAAGCACCAGGAACTTCTAGAAGCCAAAGTGTACAAGCATTAGAAACAGAAGGATCAGTCAGAGGCCCCAGGTTTCCTCCATAACACGCCCTGCATCTGGCTGCCTCCTTGACTCCCCTGCACTCTGGACAGGCACTAGGACTCCAGGGCACAAGTCTCATGCTGAAAACAAAGGGATCAGGTGAAAGTATCCACTGAAAAGCAAGACTCCGATGCATCAACCAAATTCATGCCATCAGTCTTAGAATTTCCAGCCACACTGGGAGGGACACCAAGCCAATTTGCAGACAGCTAGAGGTCCCTTGTGAGATAGCTCTGTTGGGTCACCACACAAGGAGGACCACTGGAGGACAATGCCCAAGCTACCCTCACTCCTGAGCTTCCAAAAAAGTTTCATGTAACTTTCTCAAAAACGTGAGTAGACAGGCAAGTCCAACTGGCATTGAGGTAAAGCTCCTGCCGTAACAGACACGAAACCAAAAAAGAGAAAACAAAGGGAAATTAGTGCTTGGAGCAGATTTTTTTTTAATGCTATAATTGATATCCTCAAAGAGATTTGAGAAGGTATTTTATTGGAGAAACAAGAACAGGAGAATATAAGAAAAGAACTCCTGGAGGACAATAAAGAGCCCTTGGAAACTGCAATACAGTAACCGAAATGAAATTTTTTTCTTTCAAAAAAATGTTGAAAGATAAACTTAAGGGACTCTCCAAGAAGATAAGAAGACAACGGCAAAAAACAAACAACAAAACAGCAAAAAAAGGGAAACAGTAGAGGAAAGATAGGAACATTAAAGTATCTATCCAGGAGGCCCAAATCCAACAATAGGATTTCCAGAAAGATAAAACAGAAAAATTAAGGGGAAGAAATTGTCCCCCAAAAATCAGCCAACAAATTTCCTCAGAACTGACATGAAAGTTCAGATTGAGATGGCTCCCCAAACCCAGCATGATGTAAAAAAAAAACACGTCAAACAGGTTTTCAGAATTTTTCAAAAAATAAACATTTGAAAGTCTCCAGAGGGCCAGGCATTCAATCTTCAATTAGATGGAAAATCAACATGGTATCAGACTTCTCAGAAGAAACACCAGAAAGATGCTAGAAAAATCGCCTGAGAGTTCTGAGGGAAGATTATTTTCAGTGGAATGGGATCCTGTTTTTAATATATGCAAGTGAAAGTTCTGACTTTAGTTTTTGCTCAACAAGCACTTGGGAGTATCAGAGACAACTGTCTACTTTGTGCTGTCAGTGAACAGGCCATCGAAAACCTGCCCCATGTCTGAGAGAAAAATAAAAGGAATGTTCGTGTATGTCCCCCAAGATGTGTATCAATTTCCTAGCTAACATATTTGATTTGTATCTCATGCTTCCTAAATAATAGTAATAGCAATAATAATAATAAAGTTTTGCATCAAAGGGAGCAATGCTCTGCAACAAAAGATCTAGAGACTCTGTATTCTATATTCTAGAATACAATTCTTATTCTATATTCTAAAATAAAATATTCATTGAGGCTTTTAAATGGATCTAAACTCATACCAATCAGAAGAAAAGTTCAAATGAATCTCTTTCCTTTACACAGGAGAAATGGCATTAATTTATTGGACAGTATTTAGCAATTTACACACACCAACTCTTAAAGCTCAGCACATCTCTCCTCAGTAAGAAATTACAAAAGGGGTGGTAGATTTTTATCGTTTAATATGACATCATAGTTTTTCCTTTATCAAATTAAGTGGATTAAAAGTATATATTATCTTTCAGTTGTTTAGCGGAAGACATTATGTGAGATGTATAGTTTGGACATTCTGGAGGCAACACTCTCACTTTATTTTTCCCTATATGACTTAGAACCCCTATTGTAGTTCAGTATGAGGAGAAAGTTTTCAATAAATACATAATGAGAATAAAATTTAAAAAAATATTTTTCAATATATTTGCAAAGTCTGATAATAGATATTAGACAAGAAGTTTAAATAGGATGAATTTTATTTAACTTTCTACTTAGTAAACTTAGTTTTAGAAATATTTCTACTCTGGTAGAATTCTATACAATCAAGTTCTTGGTATTACAGAAATATGTACATGATGCTTGTAATGCATAAGGTCCTGCAAGATATGGAGAAAAGCCTGGCCAGAAAACAAAATTTACCCATCTACCAGAATTTTCCAATTCTACCATGAACTAAATGATAACATATACAACAACCTCTCTCTCTCTATCTCAGCATCTAGAAATATTATCTCAAAAGAAGGAAGAAAAAAGAATTACAGTGTGCCACTATAGTCCGTTACAATTTGACATAAAAATGTTATGCTCTCATTCATTCTGTACCAAGTTTCAATGTAACTGTTAGCAAGGGACCATAACCCCATGTCTGTCTGCGTGAAAAACTGGCCATGTGTCCTTTATATTGCATTCCAGAGCTCCCCCATCTATGCGTTATTTCTTTATTATTAATTCTGAGTCTCCAGTTGCTGGTGAGGCAGTGAGAATGGGAGATAATAAGCCAGTGTGTCCTCTTGCCCCAAATGTCTTCTTACACGTGTCACTCTTCTTGCACTCTTCTGCATCCCATCCCATTCTGGAGGATGCCACGTCGGAATGGAAAATATGTATTGCTTGTATTACACCTCCTCTAGTTTCCAGGCTCCTCTCCTAAGCTCCCAAAAGTTTCTGAGGCAGCTCAGAAACCATGAAAAGAAGTGAAAGGAAAAGATACACTATGACTCAGGTCCTATCGTAATGCAGGTGCTAAGCATGTTTACCTTGGCTCATACTAATATTAAGAGGATTATTATTTTATTGCAATTTTATAGATGAGTCGATTGTGATTCCGAATTTAAATAATTTCTGCAGTTCACGGAGCTAGCAAATGGCAAAGCCAGGATTCACAACCCAGACCACTGGCCCCTGAGTGTTAGCCTTGCCAAGCTGCCCAGGTGCGTCTCATTCTCCGCTCTCTGCCTCTTCCTTGCTGTCCCCCAGTTAAATCAGTTAAGGGCTCCACTGCCCTTGTACAGTTTGCCATTTAGAATTACTGTTACTGAAGATGAAGTCCATCTGACGCAGCAGCTTTTGAACAATGACCTCCAAGCTCTGTGTCTCAGAACCTCAATATATCTAACCAGGATCAAAAAGAAAACTTTATAAATACCATAGGAAAAAATCAAAACACCATTATTTTTAATGTGCTGATTTCATCTCCCTAGAGTGCTTTTAGAAAAATAATGAGATAAATAATTACAAAGTCATAACTAGATGGTATTTAACATTTTACAAATGCAGTACACTCAGAACCATGTGAAATAATGACGGTATTCATTCCTACTCATCTCCTCTTACTTTCACGCAAGAATAAAAATGGAATGTTCTGGTTACATTTCATTTTTCTCCTTCCATTCTGCTCTGCTCTATGCCCTGCGAGGCTGAAATCTACAGACTACGATTTCCAGGCTTCCCCACCTTCAGCTCCTCATTAGATTCAGCCAGTGAGAGACACAGGAACATGAACTGTAGGAGGAGGAGAGAGTCGAGATCTCTTTATTCCTGTCCCCTCCCCGCCAGATCATGGCGTTGGCAGTGGCTGTGTTCTTTTCTCTGCAGCCACAGCTCCTGTCGTGTGGCTGTTCTCCCCTGCTACAGCTTCCATCACATCCCAAGAACAGCTTCCTCTCCACAGCCCTTCAGACCGGATGGAGGTGACAGCTTTGAGAAGTTATCAGTTCCTTGGTGATTCAACAGCACATCAATTAAAACTGCCCTCAATTGACCCTCTGGTTGTGACAACTGTCTCCTGACCATGAGAGTAATGACTGCCAGAGTTACCCCCAAAGCGTACCCTCAAAATAGGATAATGGGATAGGATTGCTCCCGTATTTCATCAAGGCAGAAAACGCCTCCCTGATGGGGAAGATGGACCTTACAGCTCTATGGCCTGCAGTGGCATCACTGTTACACCAACACTCCTGGTAGCATGGGACGAAGGTCAGCGGGGAGGATAAGGTTGGCACTTAGTTAACCAAAGCAACAATACTATTTATCAGGATGTAAGGTGGGATAACTGCTCCTGACTGCTCTGGGGAGTGTAACCAAGGGGACAGATACATTTAAAGTGTTGACTTAATTCCAAGTACTGCGGATTGCAACCCTGCAAGCCTTACAGGGTGATGTTCAACCCTGCCTGCCCTACAGAGTTAAACGTGCAACTTGCAGCTCTCCCAGGCTAAGGTAAAGCCTTGGTTGAAAAGAAGTGGGATTCTGCATGGCAGTGGCTGAAGCATACTTGAGGTTGAAAAATCAGAATCTCCAAATCTCTCTGTCACTACCAGAAGTATACGACTGAAGAAAAAAATAATATTAAATTTGGGCTAAATTTATTTATATGCACCCACATAACTTGGGATAATATGGGTGCATATAATCCCAAACTTGGGATTTAATAAATTGATTTAAGCACCTGGGAATGGTATTAGCATTCCACATGATGGATCAATTCTTTCATCAATAGGCATTTATAGTTAAAAAAAAAAAAAAAAAAAAAAAAAAAAAAAAAAAAAAAAAAAAAAAAAAAAAAAAAAAAAAAAAAAAAAAAAAAAAAAAAAAAAAAAAAAAGGTTAAAATGAGAACTCCTCAAGGTAAATCGTGAATGAATGGGGCCAATGACTTAGCAAATGGACCTAACCTATGCAAACTGCTCAGCTACCCCTAAACACACCCCAGGAAGGGACAGGATATGACTTTCACAAAACATTAAAGATTTTGTTGTGAGGCTGACACCACTGTGAAGAGCTTTTCTCAGGATGCCCTCAATAGCCAGCTGCCCAGATGACCCACCCCTGTGGATCCAAGACACCTCCTTTTTCCGGTTACCCTGGGGCTTGTTCAATGGTCTCACACACAAAGTGGCCAAGGTAGCAAGAACGGAGGCTCCGTGTGAGCTCAATAGCAGGACCTCTCCACATCTGACCTGGCTGCTGCTAGCACTGAGTGTCCACGCTGCCAGCAGCGGAAGCCAGCACCAAAGCCTGATATGGCCTCGTTCCCGTGATGGCCAGAACCACCATTACCCAGTAATTCACCAAAACGACCAACACAAAGGGACAGAGGAGAGGCCCCGCTCTCCGCTCTCCAGGCCTTTTAGAAAGTATGGCGCTGTTCCTCTGGCCACGTATGTGCAAATCCTCCAGAAGAGCAACGTGGCAGACATCAAGGGAATGGCACTGTTCACAAAGGAGCCCCAAGCCAATGTTCCTAGGGTGAAACCAGAAGCGTCCACAGTGTCAGGCGGCAAGCTGTTGGCATCGCTGCAGCAATGAAACAAAGGTTCTTGCCAAGAGAATTAATTTACGAACTGAGCACATACACTCCGAGAGCAGAGACTGCTCCCTGAAGCATGTGAAGGGAATGATCAGAGAGAGAAAGGAGGCTGAACAGAAAGTCAAGTGGGCTGGGCCGAAGCGCCAGCCTGCTCTGCCCAGAAAAGCGTGCTTTGTGAGAACCACCGAGAAAGGGGCTGAGCTGCTGGAACCCACTGCCTACCAATTCATGGCACAACAGGCATTTAAAAAAAAAAAAAAAAAAAAATGTGAAAAACACAAACAAAACAACAAACCAGTAAGTAGCATTCTTGCCACTGCTAAAACTCTGACCAAGTTCCGGACCAGCGTCTTGCCCCTTGGGCCTCGGCAAAGGGACCACTGTCCGTGGTGACCAGACCCTGGTGACCTCCTCACGCCCCTGCCTGCTCTTTCTTCACTTACGCCTCCACCTGGGCTCTTCGTTACACTCTCTTAGTTCACTCAGAGGGTGCCATCCGCTGCCTGCCAGGGCCTGACTCATCCACAGTTGTCATGTCTGTGAATATCAGGTCAGCTGTACACAGTGACTCAAGACTTTGGGAACAATACACCCTCACAAGGTATCATTACATAATGTTTTCTTTTGTGAGCTAAAAATTGTCCTTAGGTCTTTGTATAAGGGATGGCTTCATTTCTTCTAAGTAAAGACATTAATGTTTGATGATACTTGTGAATTATATACAGTTGACCCTTGAACAACAAGGGGATTAGGGGTTCTGATCCCTGTGCAGTTGAAAATTCACATATAACTTTACAGTCGGCTCTCCGTATCCATGGTTCTCCGTCCACAAATTCAACCCAACCACAGCTCCTGTACCCTGTAATACATGTTTATTGAAAACACTCCCCGTATAAGTGGGCCCACCACCAGTTCAAACCTGTGTTGTTCAAGGGTCAACTGTAATTCCCTTTTTGTCATTATTTGCTCAGTAAACATATTTACTATTCATTTGTTCAATAAACGTATTTACTATTTACCTCCACCGTGCTTAGTACTACGGATAGAGCAGTGAACAAGGTCCCTACTCTTATGGAGTTTCAAGACATTAAAAAAAAAAATGAAATTAACAAAATAAGTAGAGATGAGTCCTGGTGTTAATAGGAAAGGAGTCAGTCAGGTGAAGCCATGAAGGAGGCGACTCTCGATCTGAGGGACAGGACGAGTCGGGGGTGGGGGTTGGTGTCCTCCTCATTCTCCATTGTCTGCTTTAGTTCAGGTGTTTACATTCTCATGTACCCAAGAGAATGGCTCATCCCCAGCTCCAGGAGGTAAACGTTGGTGACTCCAAGCTAATCATGGTAATTCCACCCCCTTGACACTGAGTCATTCAAGCTTGGGCATGACACACGACCCCACTGAATGGGACATACAGGGATATCCGTAGGGCACCTTCCTGGAAGGATTTTTTTCTCTCTAAGAAAAGAAGACATAGATATAAAGGTTCCTTCTTTTTTGGGTGAATGTCACCATAAACACCTGTGATGCTTGAAACTGCAACAGACAACTTCCAATCGTGAGGTGACAAGGCTGTGTCCACCCATGTCCGGAGGATAGCAGAGCAGAAAGATGAACAGAGCTGGGTCCTGGATGGCACTGCTGAGCTGATACACCTTGGACTCCCCAGCCCTTTAATTACTTACGCCATGCTTAGTTAGCTTAAAAGCATTCAGGTAGGGCTTCCCTGGTGGCGCAGTGCTTGAGGGTCCGCCTGCCGATGCAGGAGACGCGGGTTCG
>NW_006771782.1:27259-50620 GCF_000442215.2 Lipotes vexillifer
GAGCCCCCTTCCCACTGCCCCCTAGCCTGGCGTTCCATTCTCTCCTAACATATGGCCCGCAAAAAGAAAGGAAAAAAAAAAAAAAAAAAGCATTCAGGTAGGCAAGAACTCAAGGAAGCTGTCACATTTAAGCCGAGACCTGGAAGTTGAGAAGAGGCCAGCAATTGAAAAAGTAGGGGGCAGCATGCCAGGGGGAGGGAAAAACAAGGATAAAGACCCACTACCTGCAAAGGACAGGGCCACCAGCTGCTAAATAGCCCCAGCCTGTGTACACGCATCGTCAGTCAGCGGTTTCCCCAACTTTTTACGGTCTTCACTTTTCATTTTCTAGGATCTAATATTTACCCTATACGTATTTTTGTAAACAGTCTTAAATAATATTTGGAGAGTATAAAAATGTACAGAGAAAAAAAAAAAGTACAGAAAGAGATCCCCTGAACTCCACAACTTTCCCAGGTTCAAATAATTTGCCTACTTTTTTCCACTATATTTTACAGAACTGGAATCCCAATTTTGAAGGGGAAAATATACTCACAATCATCATTATTCACGTTGGACACCAATCCCAGTGTTTGAGTCTGATCTGACTCACTGAGACGTAGTCCAATAGTTATCAGCCATAGTTTATTCTGATAATAATTTAGGCCATCGTAAAAGATAAATGAATTTAGATACATCAGCTGTGCTTCCTGTTATGACCATCTTGAGTGTGCCCTTCTATACTTTTTCTTATTATTTATTTTTACAGGGCCCATGGGCTTGGCTGAGTCTGTGGAGAAAGCCTTCCAGACAGGCATCAAATGTGCTTTAACATAATCCCTTCGTTAACTGCCAA
The DNA here is from genome assembly GCF_000442215.2 of Lipotes vexillifer. Lineage (NCBI taxonomy): Eukaryota > Metazoa > Chordata > Mammalia > Artiodactyla > Lipotidae > Lipotes > Lipotes vexillifer. Next base: position 28,095 of record NW_006771782.1, read on the forward strand.
CATAATCTCTCTAATAACTACTAAGCTTCAAAACTCATGACTTCCTGTTTGTGGTTTGTGACATTCAAACATGTAGGGTCTTTAATAGTAAAACAAGAAACAAGCAGAAAGTTCTCTGAACTCTAACCTTGCCAGACTGAAACAGTTCCCTGATTTGGTTCAAGACCACTTTTTCAAAAATATCAGAAAAAAGTACAATGTACAATAGGAAATTGCACCATAATCGATTTTGAAGCAAGACTCGTGGTCTTAAAAGCGTGACTTCATTTATCCTGTGGCTCTCTTTGCTTCTCCCTCCTTTACTTTTCTCTTTATTTTTGTACCTGAATAATCCCAGGAAGGGTGCTTTGTCATTCGCCTGCAGTGGCTCAAGCCTTCTCAAGATTATTAGAAATCCAATACAGTTGTGCAGTTGCAGTGTGGCTATCTGATTTATGGATTTCAGCTAAAGAAATACACAAAATAAGTATTTCCACCTGTGTGTACAGTAAAAATTTGGCAAGGCACAGTTTAAATCAGGTTTGGCAGAAAAAGAGCTATAAACACATTAGAACAGTTTTAAACAAACTGTTCCAAAACATATGAAAGCCCTATAAGTGCTAAGTTATAGCACTGCTCAACATATTATGCAGTTAAGAGCCTGTGGGTCTCATCATTAAAAATCCTGTTTTCAGTGCTCTTCAGCACCCGTATAAATATTACACCTGAACAAAGATTAAGGATATAATGCCTCAGTGAAAGAACAAGATATTTTGGGTTCTTAAAAGCTTTGGGGTTTTCTCTGTTATTGTTGTTCAGTTAATATAAACCAACAACCTACAGATCATATTCACTTTGATTTTGCCCTTTTATTTGTGAAAACACAAAGACATGTTTTGTTGATGCAAACTGACAAGATTCTCAATAATAAAACAGTGCCTTACTTGTATGGTATTATTTCTTAATCCAAATCACTAGCTGTGAATTGGTTTGTCACTGATTAAAAGCAGACACTGCTTCTCAAAGTACCATCCCCAGCAGTTCAGAATATTTATCGAATATCCATTAAATAGATAATGGGTAATACTTGCAATAGATGTCTTTTCCTACTCTTTTTCCCGAGCCAAATAATAAACACCTCTCATTACTCATGTTCTCAAAGCTCTTAAAAGCCTACTGGGTAAGACCAGGTGCATGCTTAGATTTTTCATTTATCTAAATAATCCATAACGATATTCTTTTACTCACAAAGTGCTAACAACGGTGAATGGAAAGACTTAGACTAAGGCCCATGTTTGAGAGGTTACACTGGCCGGCCCCTCATGATCTGTAAAGAGCCACGTCACACAACATGGGGTTCCAGTAGTTGCTGTCCTATAATAGCTGGTGTCCTTTGGTTTGTTGATAATGACACTCCTCTCTCACTGCTTTGAATCAATTATTGCTCTGGGTATTATTATCATTATGTATTTAAATCATGCATAATATTTTAATACCTAAAAATTGTAGAGGGGCAGGAAGGAAGTCACTATAAGCCATACCCAGGGTGAAGAGGCACGATTCAGGCTTCCAGATTACTCAAGAATCTTCTAGAATGTCTCTTCTGGCCAGAGCAGGAAAGAAGGGCAGTGCATGCAGTGCAGGCATCAAGGACAGTGCAGCCAGTGTAGGGGCCCCAGGAGACACCGAGGGGGAGTTCCAGATGGTATTCGGTCCAGGGAGAAATGTCCTGGGCATTCGGGAAAAACCCAGATGACCCTGGAGACCCTCAGGGTACGCACTGGGAAGGCTACCTTCCCAGGCCTGACCAGAAACTCACTTTCTACACTAAGCTTGACCCAAGATCAAGAGCTGTGAACTTTCCCTTCCAGGTGAGCCAGGCGGTGTTTGCTGCTGCCAAACCAAACAGCAGTGCTTTGTCTCGACCAAGAACTGGGCTTGCCCTGCCCTCACCCACCCCCACCCATCTATGATTTTAATTCCTTCCAGCACCACTGCAAGAGACTGGAAGAAGACCCTCCTTATAATGTGCAGGCAGTCCCGTTTCCATTCTTGAGAAATGTCTTTAAGAGGCAGGTCACATTTGGTTCTCACAGAATTACCTGAGCCTCTGGCTCTCTTGCGAAAAGTCTAGATGCTGCCACCAAACTTCCTGAGCAACCAGAACAGCAGATGCAGTGGATACAGAATGGACAAAGAGGCAGGATAGGTCCTGACAAGTTACCCAGCTCATTTCTGAACAGGGAGAGGCTTGGAGAGACCATGAGAGCAAGACAGATTCTGTCCCTGCCCTCAGAGACAGAAACTTCAATACTGCATGATCCAGTCTGCACTAGGGCATTAAAAATAGCGCTACGGAAGATCAAAACAAGGACACCTAATGGAATCTCATGGAGGTGGGCAGGTGGGAAGGAAAGGACCCCTGTAGGCGACGCCAGGGAAGTCAGTCTGGAGAAAGATAGGCATTTAGGTGAAGACCAGAAGGACCCATCCACTTTAGAGCCTCCCCACCAAAAATAATTAGAAACACATTTTCACTTCCAGCCAAATCCCATCACATGGCTTACTTCCCTAGTTACTATGGAAAGTTGACTATAATTAATTAGTGCCCTAAATTGTTCTCAAATTTGTTCCTGGGTTAAAAAACACTGTCTCCTTGATTAATTGATATCTCCTTGCTGGCAGTCACCGTCCTGGTCATTGTTTGCAGTCCCCAGTGTTTACCAATGCCGAAAACAGTGAATTTAATTAATAAAACTCTTGTTACATGAATGATTGGTTCACGTACTTTAAAAAATAATGTTTGCCAATATTTTATAAATGTCAGCTACTGTACTCTGTCATCTTGAGACAAGGGAATCTCTTGAAATGAGTGTAACTTGTATACTGCTCTCTAGGCCCATTTATCACTTTTATCTTTTCTTTAAAAGCATTAGAATTATTGATATTATCTTAGACACATAATTCTACATCATGACCTAAATCTACCAGAAATATTCTTTTTTATAACGGAGATTTTCAGACAACTGTATTCTCCACACGGTGCTTGTTAATGAGAATCGTCATGATTAATGTTAAAAGATAAAGCACACAAACCCTAGCTCGCATTACCCATGTACCTGAAGGACTGTCTTCTCAAGTTCTCGGACAAACTGCCATGGAACACTATTCTCTTTAAACTCCCTCATTTCCAAACCAGCAAATATTTTTCAACAGACGATGTTAGTCAACAGCACAGACTAAAAAGAGTCCTAAAAATGGCCAAATCAATATAAACAAAATTTATTTAGTAGCAGAAAATTGCTTCTGTGCAAATATCTCATACACTATGTTTTAACTTAAAGGGGATATTTTACAATGATAAGCACCTGGTGACAGATCCATAACTCTGTCAGCGACAGTGGGTCTCTGGCTCCTAAATTACTGTCCTGTTTTGGAGTTTAATCATTTTTCTTAGATGAAGTAATTATAATTGTTAAAAATGTGGTCTTAAATTAAAATACAGACCCTTATGAAGAAGCATAATGTCTGAAAATAATGCAAAGTAAAATATAAAATAAAAATAATAAAATATAAAATAAAAAGTATATAGAATTATTTTGTAAACAGAATTATTTGATTTGTTGTTTCCTCCAAGAAAATTACTTTTGTGATTCAATGGTTCCAAGAGGTAAAATCTTTCAAGAAATATAAGGAAAACTTTTTTTCTGAGCTTTACAAAGATGCCTGAAAACCCCTCCTATAGTTTATGTGTATGTTTATAACACATATAGTATTGATAATGTAACAAATGTAAAGTGAATAATATCTTTTCCCACACTCACCCCCCAGACCATGTAATATGACTTTACTGGGAAATGGTATTCATCTGGGCTTTTACTCTCCTATTCTCATAATTGTGTGAACTTGGAAAACAATGGACATGTGCAAGTTATTTAACTTCTCTCTGCCTTCGTATCTCACCTGTAAAACAAGACAACGACACTTAGCTGGGCTGGGCCGGGACTCTGTCTAATACCTCCCCTCAGCCCGCCCCTCTCTGTTGGGGCTTTGCCGATAGCAGGCGCCAGAGCCAGACCTCGAGGCTGGAGGAGGGACCCGCTCCTTCCTGACTGCTTCCTGGTGCTCCCTCCAGCCTGCCTGTCTCCCCACTGTTCCTGTCAGCACGACGCTGGCCTTGCTTCTTACCCCTGGCAGCAGCACTTCATTCCCATAACAGCCTCTGAACACAGGCTGGAACTGTCCCACTGCTGCAGGACCAGCCTCATCACGGCCTCTCCCCATCAGAGACACCTGCACAGTGGCAACACTTGATCTCAAAGCCCAGAACCCTAGTCCCCCGTGGCTCCACCTGACACCAGAGACACCAGCATCCGCCAAACAAGGCCTCCTCCTCTGAGGCCTCAGGGGCAGCCTCACGAGGCTGCCCTCCCAGCTTCTAGTTGTAATCGTTCCAGCCTCAGGCTGAGTGGTGACAGCTGCTTTCTGAAACTGCTACCTGTGAGAGCTCAGTTTTCTCTGTTGGCTTTTTCAGTTGCCTAGCAAACAATGTGTTAGACCACATGAACAGTTCTTTAAAGCAACTTTCTTTCTCTCTTAAAATAACTGATGTGACTCCTGTCTCCGTACCAGAGCAGGCCTGAGCCAACAGTATCTCTATACCACCACCCTGTCACGAAGATCACATTCACTCTTTACTCTTTGGCATTATTTAGCACCGTTAGAACAGAGACTAGTCCGGTACTGTCCTAGGCGGTGGATGCAGAATGTTGATCAAGACATACAAAATTATGCTGTAGAATAAAATTTAATTTCACAGTGCTGGACACCACAGAGAGCCCAGAAATTTAGAGAAGCTTCTGGTTCTATCAACTCTGGCTAGAACACTTACAGTCAAGCCTACTGAAAACAAAGCATATTATACACAGTGGAAAAATCCAGGAAATGAACAAATCCAGTATAAGTGAATGAGTTTTCTAACAAATACATGCCACTAAGAAGTGCTGCTGTGAACTGGCCCTCCCTTCCAGGGCAGGGAAGTTCTTGCCTTTATTCGCAGAGGCTGCTCCTGGGTTTTAGTTTAGCGCCGTGAAATGACACAGAGAATTGGAAGGAGTTCCAAGAAGTTCCCCCCCACCAAAAAAAAAAAGATTCAGAGCAGTGGAAGGGCAGAGTAATTAGGCAAGATTGCAATGACTAAATGTATTTTGATCTAGTATTCAACTAAGTGCAATGGTGATGTCTAAAAATAAGTGGGGCAGAAAAAGAAAAAATAATTATAGGGAAGATAATACATAATAATTAACTACTGAGAAAGAGTGTGCTTTAAATAATGGGTGAGAGGAGTGTTATCATTTGAAATTCACAGCCCCTAAAAAAAAAAGAACAGACAAAACATGTAATTATTATCTGCCAAGGGCACAGTCCAAAATGATGCAGTAGTGTTCGTCTGTTTCTAATTTATAAAGTTCTACATGTTTCTCAAGTTATCCAACCCATTCATTTCACTTTAATTAAAGTACTCAGAAAATTCTTGTAAATCTTAGAAATGCCTGTGATGTTCTCTTTCTGAAAGGCACTGGTAAGTGCCACAAAAAATAACGCAGTCACAAAAAATTAAAGTTAGACATCTCTGTAGATACAGCTTTCACTGTGTATCATATAACAAACAAATCTCAAGAAAAACAAATGTATTTTATGTATGAAGTGAGAGTAATCTCTGATTTTCAATAATAAACTTTACAGCATTATGAAAGTTAATGTGGGTCTGCTCTCAATCAGTTAGCAAAAGTGAATATTTTGTGGTAATCGGGCTATAAATGATCAACATTAGAAGAGAGCAGAAAAGGTCTTTTACCCAGATATTCTCAATCTCACCAACAAATCTGCTCTAAAACACTCTCTTATGTTACTCTTTAGTCAACCCTTCTCTCGTATTTCAGGGTCTAAACTTAAGTTAATCATCCTTGTTGGCCCTCAGTATAGACATTCACTGTCTTTATTTGTGCAATAATCTTTTAGAAGTATGTCTTCAGGGCTCCCTGTCATGTTCAGTATACAAAGTCCTCTTTACTACCTAGAGAAAGGAGTCGAGGACTGGTTTGACTTAACTATCAGGTCGCTGTAACTGATTGACAACACAACTTCTCAGAGGTTTGGGAGCATGTTTTTCTTTTTGTTCTTTGTACCTCTGCCATACTTTGTCCATTCTTCGGACGGTCTTGAAGCTGAGGTTGTGTATCTTCCCGATTACTGAAAGCTGAAAAAGAAACTTTTCTAGAGACATAGTAAAATACAAATGTGATGTCATTTTTTGATGTTTAAGTTTTATATTTTTAAAGAAAAACTTATATTTTATATTTAAATATATATTTATATTTTTAAAGAAAAACTTTGCATAATTTATAAGTAGGTTGAGAAAACACATTTTAAAAACAGAATTACCACGTAGAGCAAAAGTTAATCAAAGCTGACTCTAGATTACAATCTCATCAAAATGACTCATCTAAACATTTCTCAGAGATTTAGAAGGTAACTTATTTTTTTCTGGTTAGCTGGATGGCCCTCTGGCCCTGCTGTAGTTGAGCTCAGACCATAAAGCTTTAACCCCATAAAGTATAAAAGCCTATTTTCTAAGTGGTGACTCTTTGGCTCTGAGGGTGACTCGGACGCTATGGCTGAGTCAGGCGCTCTTGCTGCCCGAGCTGACGTCACTTTTCTCTCTGCTTGTTCCGTATGAGCCCTGAGTAAGCTCAGTACAGCACTGAGAACCACGCGTGGACCCACCTGATCCAAAGGTTACAGAAGTATAAGGGAACTCAGTAAGCTAACTCTTCTATTTTACGGGAGATAAAATGAGCCTGGAGTCCTTAAACTAATTATTAAAGCCCTACGGCATGTTATGAGTGATGTGTAATAATAACAAGAGTGTGTACTGAGGATTTGATATACTTTAGTCAGTAAATTAAGGGCTACCCGTATGTTATAAGATTTAACCCTCACATGAGCCATGTGAGAAAGGCACTATTATTACCCTTATTTTACAGAAAAGATGAATGAGGCACAGATAAATGGTGTCATTCATTTTAGGTCTCACATGTAGAATGTGGAATGATTAGAACTCAGATGGCTGGACGTCAGATATTATTCTCTTAACCACTGTATGTAATATACTTATCTGTAGCTGGTTCAACAAATAATTATGAAGCAGCACAAAGCAAAATGTCAGGGACTCAGATGTGACTAAATCTTTGTCCTTGCCCTCCTGAAGGTCACAATCTAGTACAGGGGTTGACAAACTTTTTCTGTCAGGGCCCAGATCATAAATATTTTAAGTTTAGTGGGCCATTTAATCTCTGTTGCAACTACTCAATGTTGCCACTGTGGCATGAAATCATCCAGAGACGGTACATAAATGAATGGACATGGCTGGGTGCCGATAAAACTTTATTGACAAAAACAGGATGAGGGCTGACTTAGTTTGCCCATCTCTGGAAAAATCAATTACATAAATATATTACAATGCAACATATGTCCTGAGGGGGGCATATATAAGCCACTGCAGAATCACAGAGGGAGGAGTGATTTATCCTGCCTGAGGTATTCAGGGGAAGAAACATTTGAGAAATATATCTAAACATTAGTAAATTAATTAGGCAAGAAGGTAAGGATACTCCAGGCAGAGGTGACAGCATAAGTAAAGTTTTAGAGACAGGACATTTGAGAAACAGTAGATAGTTTAGCAAGACTGAAGACAGGTATCTGCTAAGTAATATTGTAAGAGAAAAAGAAAAGAGGTGGATGGAGTAAAGGTGGCATTTCATGACAGGTCTACAATAGCGTGCTAAGGAATCTGAATTTTAGATGATAGAACATGGGGAGGTACTGAAAACTCTTTAACAGAGAAATATCATCATTAGATTTATGGGGTTTTTAAATGAATAATCTTGCAGGATTTTCTTCAAAGGGAAAAATGTGATAGAGCATATCCCCAAAGCACCTTTTGTACTGGACATATCCAAGTTTTAAAATACAAGTCAACTTCAAGAAATATAGTAATACACCGTAAGAAGGAAAAATGGAAAGGAAAAAAGCCCATGTTGGCTTTTTTAACTTGTGATGCTATTACAGCTTTTTTTTTTTATTAATGCCCTCACAAGCTATACTTTTTGTTTAATTAATCTTTGCATCTTGGATTCATATATTGTTTTATGTTGTTCATGAACAGGAAATCTGTTTCATAATTCTCCTCTGTTCCAGTCTAAATAAAAATGTTTAGGGCTTCTCTGGTGGCGCAGTGGTTGAGAGTCCGCCTGCCGATGCAGGGGACGGGGGTTCGTGCCCCGGTCTGGGAAGATCCCACATGCCGCGGAACGGCTGGGCACGTGAGCCATGGCCACTGGGCCTGTGCATCCGGAGCCTGTGCTCCGCAACGGGAGAGGCCACAACAGTGAGAGGCCCGCGTAAAGCAAAAAAAAAAAAAAAGTTTCATAGAAATATGTATTTACAAGAAGTCTATCCTGTGCTACCATTTAAAAATATATTTTATACCACCAAATTTATTTTGGTACATTGTGCTTATGTTTTCTTCCAGGTCCACCTTAAATGCAATCCAAAAATACAACTCTGGTAGATAAAGGGCATGGGCAAAAGAGCAATGACCTAGAACTTAGGACATGAGAGACCTCTTTAGACCCTGCCACCAATTAGTCATTTCACCTTGAATTTACTAATTCTCAAACCAAAAGGCAGATTACCTGCTATAACAATGTATCAGAGTATTTCAAAAAGATAGGTTCTGTGAATATATGATACTTGGCAAAATGAATCATATTTTTAGGACTTCAAATTTTTAGTTTTCCTAAGTTTTCCTTTCACTAACAGGCAATCTCACACACACACACACACACACACACACACACTCTCTCTCTCTCACACACATTTCCAAATGAAACCTTGGAAATTAAAATAATAGGTATAAAAGATGAATGTCTTTTGAAATAAACTGTGAAATGGTCAATAGAAGCTATGACAGAGTTATCTTAGATGACTCCCAATAACATGGAACAATACATGAATATTTTTAATATAATTAACATGAAATTACAGTGGGTTTTTTTTAAAGCTTCTGGTTCAAGTTATTGTTCCCTCATATCCTAACCTATGGCTTAAGTTACCTTCATTTTTAAGCCCAGCTCTGTCTTGGTGTCTAGGTCTTGGCATTGACAAAGACAGCATTGCTGAAAACTTAACAATACAACACGAATTAGATATAGCCTTCTTCACAATAGGATTACCAAGCTGAACCAGAAACAGTTTATTAATTGTTCTGAAAAAGATCTTTCTTCTCTCTTAGGACAGGTGTGGTGAGATGAGGAAAAATTCTCCTTTAGTCTGTTCAACTGGTGAATACACTAATTGATTTTTTTAATGTTAAAGTAAACTTGCATTCCAGAGATAAACTCTACTTTTCATCATGCATTATCCTTTTGATATATTCCTAGAATCAAACTGTTACTATTTCATCAAGGATGTTTGCAGCTATGTTTACAAGAGACAGCAGTCTGTAATTTTCTATTCTTGTAATGTCTTTGCTATCAGGGTACTGCTGACCCCAAGAATCAAGTTGGGAATTCTTCCCTCCTCCTCTAATTTCTGAAGGAGAATTTGTACGATTGGTGTTATTTCTTCCTTCAATGTTCTACAGAATTTAACCAGTGAAACTATCTCAGTTTTGAGTGTGCTTATATGTATTTGAAGGTTTTTTGGAACAAATTCAATTGTGTGTGTGTGTGTGTGTGTGTGTGTGTGTGTGTGTGTGTGTGTGTTCAGTTTTCTATTTCATTTTGTGCCAGCTGGATAAATTCTGGCTTTTATGAATGTGTCCATTTAAGCTAGGTTTTCAGATTTATTGACATTAAAATGCTTGTAATATCTGCATATCTTTTTAATATCTGTAGACTCTATGGAAATAGCTCTTCTTTTATCCCTGATACTGATCATTTATGGTCTTTCCTTTGTGTGCCACCTTTCTCAAATGAGTTTCCATGAGAAAATTAAGGCCCCAAAATATCCACTGAATGTAATGAACTAACTTATCTATGCACTAGAATGACAGCAACTAAGGACCATTTGGGTGGCAACTGGAAAATAGTCCCTACATTCATTTTCTGTATTGTTTAATTCTCTCATGGAAATTGGTGTGGTTAAGACTCCTCTAGGAGTTACAGTATTTTCTCTTAACTTATCACTGTCTGTTCTTTATATAAAATACAAAGACACTGTAATAATGGAGTTCCACGTAGCCCCCGTCATTTGGGGTATGGTCACGTATACTACTCCGAAAGCATTATGATCACCACTGAGGTGGTATTATTTTGTTTAAACATTTACGTGTCTTTTTAAAAAATAAAAGAGTGAAAATATTTGATATTTTCCCACATATTTACCACTTCTGGTGCTTTTTATTCTTTCCCAGAGTTTTTAGCTTTCATCTTCTGTCGCTTTCCCGTACCCAGAAGAACCTGAGCATTTCCTGTAGTGCTAATCTAACTGCAACAAATTCTCTCACTTTTATTTATCTGTAAATGTCTTTATTTCACCTTGATTTTTGAAGGAGATTGTTGATACATGTAAAATTTAGACTATTATTTTCTTTAAGCACTTTAAAATTTTCACATTGCCTTCTGGCTTCTTTTGATGAGAAATCAGTTATCATTTGTATTTTTGCTCCCACCGTGTAATGTGTAATTTTCTTTTGCTGCTTTTAACATTTCCTCTACATTTCTGGGGTTTTTTTTTGTTTTTTGTTTTTCTGCGGCACGCGGGCCTCTCACTGTTGTGGCCTCTCCCGTTACGGAGCACAGGCTCTGGACGCGCAGGCTCAGTGGCCATGGCTCACGGGCCCAGCCGCTCCGCGGCACGCGTGATCCTCCCGGACCGGGGCACGAACCCGTGTCCCCTGCATCGGCAGGCGGACTCCCAACCACTGCGCCACCAGGGAAGCCCTACATCTCCGGTTTTTAGCAGTTTGACCACCATGTGCTTAGCTGAGCTCTTCTTTGCATTCATCCTATTTGCTGTTTGCTAAGGATGATGGATTTACATGTTTGTGTTTTTTACCAAAGTTTGGAAATTAAGTCATTATTTCCTCAAATGCTTTTTGTCCCATTTTTGCCTTCCCTGGGGCTCAAATGACACATATGTTATATGTCCCATGAGTCACTGAAGTGCTGTTCGTTTCTTTAATCTTACTTCTCTCTGTACTTTAGAAAAGATAATTTCCTTGTTATATCTACAAATTCACTGACGCATTCTTTGGCTATCTTCATGATGCTGTCAAATCCGTCCAGTAAATTTTCCATCTCACATATTTACTCTTAAGTTCTAGAATTATTTGATTCTATGTTATAGTTTGTAATTCTCTGCTTAAATTTTTCTATCCCTCATTATGGCCATAATTCCCTTTACATTTTTGAAAATATATTTATAACACATATTTTAAAGTTTCTGTATGTTGATCACAATATCTGAGTTATCATGAGTTGAGTCTTTATGCACTACAGCTTCCCCCTACTACCCTAAAGTAGACCATTCCTATGAAATCTTTCATAAACTGAAATGGCACAAAGCAAAGCAGCAGTTACCTTAGAACACATCTTGCTAATGGGTGCACAAAATAAATCGAGATAAAGCACAGACACCCACAGATACAGTGCAAAGCTACGGCAGCTTAGCGCTTTGACATCGATCTTAGTAATTTTTTTTGCATACATCTCTTCAGACAAGGGAAACAAAAGCAAAAATAAACGGGACTACACCAAAGTAAAAAGCTATTGCACAGTGAAGGAAACTATCAACAAAATGAAAAAGCAGCCTACTGAGTGGGGGAAGATATGTGCAACAATATATCCGATAAGGGGTTAATATCCAAAACACACAAAGAACTAATACAACTCAACATCCAAGACAAAAACAAAAAATAGGCAGAGGACCTGAAATAGACATTTTTCCAAAGAAAACATACAGATGGCCAACAGGCACATGGAAAGATGCTCAACATCACTAATCAAGGAAATGCAAATCAAAGCCACTATGAGATATCACCCCACACCGTCAGAATGGCTATTATCAAACAGGCAACAGATAAAAAGTTTTGACAAGAATGCGGACAAAGGGGAACCTTCCTGCACTGTTGGTGGGAATGTAAATTGGGTAAATTGGTGCAGCCACTATGGAGAACAGTATGGAGATGCCTCAAAAAATTAAAAATAGAACTACCATACAATCAAACAATTCCACTTCTGAGTATTTTTCCGAAGAAAACAAAAACATTAATTAGAAAAAATATATGCACCCCCATGCTTATTGCAACATTATTTACAATAGCCAAGATATGAAAGCAACCTCAGTGCCCATAAGTATATGAATGGATCGAGAAGGTGTGGTATGTATATACACTGGAATATTACTCAGCCATAAAAAAGAATGAAACCTTGCCATTTGCAACAACATGGATGGACTTAGAAGGTATTATGCCAAGTCAACTAAGTCACACAGAGAAAGAGAAGGACCACATGATTTCACTTATATGTGGAACCTAAAAAAAAAAGAATAAATATTAAAAAACAGAAATAGAATTAAAGATACAGAGAACAAACAGGTGGTTGCCAGAGAGGAGGGGGCTGGGAGGAGGAAAGAAATAGGTGAGGCAGATTAAGAGGTATGAAATAAATGTCAATGGGTATGAAATGCACAGTGTGGGGAATATAGTCAATAACTACATAATATCTTTTTATGGTGATAATTGTAACTGAAATTTTGTGGTGCTCATGAAATGTGTAGAAATACTGAATGTGTAGAAATATTGAATCACTATGTGGTATTACAGGAACTAACACAGTGTTGTAGGTCAATTATACTTCAAAAACAAAGAAAGAAACTCATAGAAAAGGAGATCAGGGCTCCCCTGGTGGCACAGTGGTTAAGAATCCGCCTGCCAATGCAGGGGACATGGGTTCGAGCCCTGGTCTGGGAAGATCCCACATGCCGCGAAGCAACGAAGCCCGTGCACCACAACTACTCAGCCTGCGCTCTAGAACCCACGAGCCACAACTACTGAGCCTGCGTGCCACAGCTACTGAAGCCCACACGTCTAGAGCCCGAGCTCCACAACAAGAGAAGCCACGGCAATGAGAAGTCCGAGCACTGCAATGAAGATCCAACACAGCCAAAAATAAATAAAAATAAAATAATAAATTTATTTTTAAAAAAGAAAAAGAGATCAGATTTGTGGTTACCAGGGACAGGGGAGTGGAGGGAGAGGTAACTGGATGAAAGCAGTCAGAAGGTACAAACGTCCAGTTAGAAGATAAGTACCAGGGATGTGATGTACAACAGGATAAACATAATGAACACTGCTGCATGTTATATATGAAAGTTGCCAAGACAGTAAATCCTAAGAGCTCTCATCACAAGTGAAAACATTTTTCTATTTCAATTTATTTTAAGTTTTTTTTTGTGTGTGACGAAGTTTCTTTTTTTTTAAATTTATTTTATGATTGGCTGCGTTGGGTCTTCGTTGCTGTGCGTGGGCTTTGTCTCTAGTTGCGGCGAGCAGGCGCTACTCTGTTGCAGCGCGCAGGCTTCTCTTGTTGCGGAGCACAGGTTCTAGGCACGTGTGGCTCACGGGTTCTACAGCACAGGCTCAGTACTTGTGGCGAACGGGCTTAGTTGCTCCGTGGCATCTTCCCAGACCAGGGCTTGAACCCATGTCCCACACATTGGCAGGCAGATTGTTAACCACTGCGCCACCAGGGAAGCCCTCTATTTCTTTAAGTTTGTATCCATATGAGATGATGGGTGTTCACAAAACTATTTCATTAATCATTTCTTGATGTATGTTGGTCAAATCGTTACGCTGGACACCTTAAATTTATGCTGTACTGTATGTCAATTATATCTCAATAAAACTGAAAGAAAACAAAAAGCTACGTTGGCTTGATGCTGAAATGCTGAGTGCAGTTCCTGGGGAAGGAGCTTAGTAGTGTCACTCTCCCTGCTGAGGGTGAGCGCTGCCACTATAACAGCTCACTGCAAAACCAACAAAACAACGCTGAACGCTATTTCCTATTTTCGCTTTTGGTCTTTTTTCTTAAAAGTGGAAATCCCGCTTGGATTTCCTCCAGTTAGCGAAACCAGGTACTAATGTAGGTCTTTTGTAAAAGCCAAGTGGTGGAAAGCGAACTTTCAAAAGGCAGGGGATGCCTGTATTTTTTCTCTTGATTTTGGGTCACATCACCTTATTTCTTTACAGGTTGGATTTTTTTTTTTTTAATCCAAGATACTGCATATGATATGTTATAGAGACTTTGGGATCTCTTATTCTTCTTTGAAATATCGATGTTTATTTTAGCAAACAGTTAACTTGGCTGGACCCAAACTTCAAACTCTGTCTCACTGAGATGAATAGCAGTGAAAATCTCTTCATCCTTTCAGGTTTCCTGCTGCTGTTTTTCAGTGGCAACTGTGACATCTCCCCCATACGTGCCAAGTGCAAGGGTAGGACAAAGATTAGGGGGCTCCCCTTCTGTGGCTTCCTTCTTTGTGGGATTCCTCACCTCACATTCTAGCCACTTAGGGAGCCCTAAACTCCGTATCTCTGACTGTCAATTAGTAAGACAGTGGTTTTCTTCTTGATGTCCTGGTGCCATGCAAAACAAAATTGGTAGAACAAATCATATCCAACGCACTTCTCTTTTTTTTCAAAGACCATGTACCCTACAGTTTCTGACTGCTTTTGGTCATTCTCCAGTGCGTTCATATATTACTTTCTTATATTGGTCTATAGCTATAATTGCTACCCGACAGTGTCAGTTTAATACAAGCTATTTCACCATTATTGCAAGTCATTTATATCCTTTTTATCTAACCTGCACATAGTAGGAATCCGGGGGATATTATGTCGAGTGAATTTAAGTCCCCCTACATAGTCTTTTTTTGTTTCAATTTTCTGATTTATAAAATGAGAGAGATTTCCTACCTTAAACTCCAGTTACATTCCTCACCCTCCAGTCTGTCCCGTTTCTCTCACCTGTATTATTTTAATAACCGCCACCTGTCATTCTTCCTCTAAACTCAGCTCTCCACTGTGTTTTTCACAATGACTAATTTGTCTCTAGAATCCACACTGATAATGATTTCCAACTTCATCTCAAAGAATAAAGTCTTTGATAACTATCATTGCCAGATCAAAAAAACCTGATTTTTAAAGTTAGTGAGTCATTTATTATCTCCCAAATTCTGATTCCAAATGAACTTTTCTCTTTTATGCCTCATACACCCTGAGTTCAAGCCTCACCATCCTACTTCCCTCAACAGGTCTTGTATCCTCCCCACTCCACATCTTCCCTTCTTATTTTCTACTTGCCAAATATGCTAATCTTCTCCAGTTAAAAATAACATTTCCCCTGTAAAGCCTTAGAATTAATCACACTAGGGACGGAAAAGGCACTTTTGAGCCGTTATTATGCTCCTTTATCATATTCACCTTATATCTTGCAGTTCAGCAAAATTATCCTCCCACCTTTATAAGTACTTCTTAAGAAGAAAGTACACTTTATTTATTTGTGTTGCAAGTATAGAGCTAAGTGTATGGTACTGGTCATTCTCTGATGCCACTTCAAAGCAGCACCATTCACACAACTGGATTCCATCTATAGGATATCTACAGAACTCCATCTGTATGTAGTACCATCTATAGGACAAAATGTAAATATCCCTTCCGAGGTTGAGAACTCATCTGGCTCTTCACACTGTATGCTCAGCAAATGCCTGCAGAATACAATTAAAACTCCTTAAACCATATTTTAATAAAGCTGAAAGGGACATGATGACCTCCCTCTATGTCCCTCATCTGCCATATCCTCGGGTCCTACATATCTAATAGATATTCTATGAATTATTCCCATCCTCTTTCCCATCTTATGGTTATCAAGTTCATGGTTTGAAATATGAAAGATCAAACAGCCGAGTTTCACTGCTGGTTTGTCTCACTTTCATACCAAGCATCAGTCTGGCTAGAGTAGGGGCTACGTTTCCTGTCTGGCCCTTGTCCTACCTATACACGTAGTTCCTCATATTTTCACAGCTGAAAATCAGTTCATGTTAGAAAGAATTTTACAAGCAGAAAAGGCGGGGCTGTGGAAGAAATTGATGCTTCGCTGAAAAAAAAAGGCATCACCAACGCTTCTGCCACCAACAACGGAGACTGGAAAAATATAAAGCATCAAAATGCATTTTCTCAGCCTCCTTAGCAGTGAGCAGTGGACAGTAAACTAGTTCTTTCCCATGGGATAAAGATCGATGGCCCATCTTCCTGATAAGAGGGAGAGATGAAACTGGTGTCCTTCACCCCTATTCTTTCATCTCTGAAGGCAGATAGAATATCTGCAGTAGCAGCATTTACTTTGCAAACATAAGACAATACCAAACAAATCATACAAATGTCAGCTTTTACATGACTGAACTGTTGAACCAACTCCTGTGACTGCTTTACTCTGGAACTTTTTATTATATAAGAAAAGTAAACCTCTATTTTCTTAATTGATCATATTCATGTTTCTTGTCACTTACAGCAATATCAATTTTTATGGCCGTCATCGAAAAGACAGGAGATGACAGATGCCGGTGTAGATGTGGAGAAAAGGAAACCCTTGTTCACTATTAGTGGGACTGTAAATTGGTCCAGTCAGTATGGAAAACAGTGTAAAGGATGCTCAAAACACTTTAAAAAATAGAACTACCATACGATTCAGCAATTCCACTTCTGGGAATACAGTTGACCTTTGAACAAGGTGGGCTTAGGGGTGCCAACCCCCCATGTACTTGATAATCTGCATATAAGTTTTGACTCCCCCTAAACTCAATGACCAATAGCCTACTGTTCACCAGAAGCCTTTACCGATAACACAGTCAACAGACATGTATTTTGTTTGTTATATGCATTATAGACTATATTCTTACCATAAAGTAAGCTAGAGAAAATAACTTTTTATTAATAAAATCAGAAGGAAGAGAAAATACATTTATAGTCATGCACTGTATTTATTAATACCATAAGTTTACATCATCTGTTTACAAGATAAATCATGTCAGTACCTACATCAATATTTTCTTGATACAGATCACTGTAGTATATGTATTACTAACACTAGACCTCACACATGGAAAGATAATGTGAAAAAGAAATTCATGTTTATTTACAGGTATAATGATTCATGCATTGATAATGAAAAAGCAGCAGTATGATTGCTTTATGGTAGCCTAGCCTACACACTAATGAATGGTTATAAAATTTTTACAGCATACAGTATTAGACATATTCATAATACAGTACTGGAAACATTGTTACATTTTTTTGGTGGGGGCGATGGAGGAAGGTGGTCAAAAGATGCAAACTTCCAGTTATAAGATAAACAAATACTAGGGATGTAATGTACAATAGGATGGCTATGGTTAACACTGCTGTACAATATACAGGTGAGCTGTTAAGAGAGCAAAGCCTAAGAGTTCTCATCAGAGGGACAAATTTTTTTTTCCTTTTTTCTTTCCTTTTTTCTCTTCTTTTTATTGTATATATATGAAAAAATGGGTGTTGGCTGAACCTGTGGTAATCATTTCACAATACATATAAATCGAGCCATCGTGCTGTACCCCTTAAACTTATACAGTGATGTATGTCAATTATTTTTCAATAAAACTAGAAAGAAACCTCATAGAACTGTTCACTGAAAGGTTGAATTTGATGTAAGTAAGTAATACCTTAAAATTCTTTTAAAGGATCAATTTCTAAATGAAGTGTGACCCAGTAGTATGTAAGCTATGTCTGAAGCACTGTCCTCAGCTCTTTAGTTTGTAGTTTGGTTTTTTTTTTTTTTAAGTTATTCCTTATGGTAACACATGACCCCTCCATTTTTTGGTTGGGTAAATTGAGACTTAGGAAACACAGTGACAGGGTGAGCAGTTAGTATGGATTTGGATATCACACACACCCAGGCTCCGTCCCTGCACCTTGCCACTCCCTCTTCAAGTGATACTAGGCATGCTGCCTCTTTAAACTTTACCTTCCTAATCTGGAAGGCAAGACTACAAGAAGTCCTTATTTATAGGGCTTCCCTGGTGGCGCAGTGGTGGGGAGTCCACCTGCCGATGCAGGGGATGTGGGTTCGAGCGCTGGTCCAGGAAGATCCTACATGCTGTGGAGCAACTAAGCCCGGTGCCGCAACTACTGAGCCTGCGCTCTAGAGCCCACAAGCCACAACTACTGAGTCCACGTGCCACACCTACTGAAGCCCAGGCGCCTAGAGCCTGTGCTCCGCAACCAGAGAAGCCACCGCAGTGAGAAGCCCGCGCACTGAAACGAAGAGTAGCCCCCGCTCGCCACAACTAGAGAAAGCCCATGCAGCAACGAAGTCCCAATGCAGCAAAAAATAAATAAATAAACTTTAAAAAAAAATGACAGTATAAATCGATGATACAAGATTCAAACCCAAGCTTCTTCAATCCCTACACTTGTGGCTTTTTCTATATTATGGTAAGAATATTTAGATAGTTAGAATTTCTCCTAGAAGTCATAGGGATCCAATATACACTCTGTTGTGACATTTTATATTTCTGTATCATGATTTTTTGTGTGTGAGCTCAGAAAGTGGCAGAATGATACCTTAAATATATAAGTATGTACAACTTTCGGTGTTTTCTGATCTCCTTCTCTTCAAAGAATTTAAAAAAAAAAATCAGAACAAGCCTCAAACAGACTGAAAATTCCTCTTTGTATGCCTAACCTCATTAACAATGCACACGTAGGCATGTGCATGTGGACCATGCATGAACACCCACCCTAACCCAGCCGAGCGCTGGATGAACGGTGATAACTGCCATGGATGCTCAGGTGGTGAATACAGTATGTTCATTGAGGACACGATCCATCTGGTCCCTCAGTCTATGATGATGGCAGGCAGCAGCCAGGATGTGGTGACGGCACATCTCACTTTTCCTGTTTGTCAGGGAGAAGGTGAGACAAATGAAGCTGCCGACAAGTCCTGCCATTTACACCTTTAAGGAGCATATATTACAATATTTCGTTCCACTCAGCGTGGAAATAACCACCTAAAATTAACTGGCATTTCAAAGTAACATTAGAAATCTTGTCAGTGGTACCACAGCCAATGTAGGCTAACAAGTGTTTTTAGTGAGAAGGCTTCCTGTGCGGTGCTTGTTAAATCAAGTGGGGCCTGAGAAGGCCCGTTTCTTGGGTAGAATATACCAGAGTTCTTTGAATTAGAATATTGGGCATCTCTCTCCCCTTAGATGTCTAAAAAGATGATTCATAGAGGAATAAATTAAATCAATAAATAGTGATGCTTCTCTGACCAATTAAAGTTGCCATCTGCTTAGCTTGGAGAATATCCTCAAAGAAGTCATCTTACAGCTGATTTGAGCCATCGTGGGAGCTTTACACCAAACAGAGACCACGGGTTTCTTTTCTGCTGATTTAAGAAATATTCTCAGTGTGAAAGGCAAATGTCCTAAAGGCAGGTTTGATGATATGGCATTTTGAGAAACTCTGATTTCTAAAAGACCTCTAAGATCTAGTCCCTAGAGAAAAGGCTTAACTTTTGAACTATCTATTGAAAAGAAATGGAATAAAAAGCTAAATACAAGTCACGGGACAGACCTAATTTATTTGAAGAATAAATATTGCAAGATGGAAGCTTAGAAGAAGGGCTAGAAGGATAAGGGTAGCACCTGCCTGTGAATCTCAGCGTAGGGTTGGCTTTAGCTTCAGAGCAATGTCAGGGCTGGTTTACATTCTAACTGCCACCTAAGCCATATAACCTGGGGCAAGTCCCTTAGCTGCCAGGGAGCTCAGGTAAAACAGAAACACCTGCTTGCTCCCTGAGATCATGGGAGGGCTGAGTGAGACCCCTCAGCAGAGCCCTGGCCCACAGTATTGGCTCAAAAATGGTAACTCTTTGTATGAGTACAATTCAATAAAAGTCAATGGAAACTAATATTCATACAAACCCTTTAGTAAGTGTACGTTGCAAAAACAGATGATGATGCAGGAAGTAAGTTATAATTCTCCATGAAGATTGCCCCATCTATCTGTATAAATGAATAAATACACTTAAGTTTAGTATGTACATGGATTAGTTCCCTTCTCCAACGTGTCTCACATGACAGGGAATGGATTGGCCTTTTGTTGTCCATTATTGACAGTTTTAATAAGTTTATGCTATACCTCTTTGAACATAAACAAATACTGCAAAAACATTTTCACAAGAGAAGCACTGGTTTTTTTCTTAGTTTGCAATTACTGTGTCACAGAATGGAACTTAATTCTGAAAACAACCTGAAAAAGGACTTAATTATAACAAGAGCTACCAGTTAGTGTTTATTGAGCAAATATTCTATCGTTTAATAATCAAAAGTCCAATGGGTGCTCATTATAAATGCGCTCTTTACAGATGGGGAACCTGAGCAATACATGAGTTATATGGTTTCTTGAAGTCATATGACTCCTCATTGGAAAAGTCAGAATTCAGTTGGCTCCCTGGTGTCACTCGGAAAACAGTTTTGCTGAAACAAATACAGTGGTGGACACTCGTCCCCCATTCCTCAAGCTCTCCCTTCAGATCCGGCAAGCTAGGCTCGCCCTTTCCAGTCAGGGGCAAGAGAATGCCCTCATCTTTTCACGGCCATGTCCCAAGAGATCCAAACTTGTCCTGCTGCCTGTGTCAGGCTCCGTTACTTGGCCGATCTCTGAGGCAAGGGCAAGGAAGCCCACTTACGCCACCAGAGCTGGAGCAATTTGGTGTTGGAAAGTTTTCTCCGTAGGAAAGCATGCATTTTTGGTTTCTGTCTCACCTGACTCCTGTTTCTATCCTTCAACTGTTTCCAAACTCAGATGTGAAGAAAGGAGGTGCAGTTTATCATTTCAGAAGCCCACTTTCCAAAGTGAAAGTCCTCTGCTCTCACAAATATCTAGCCTCTCCCATACTATCCCACCCAACTCATGCGATTATAAATCAAGAAAACAGTATTATAGGCTGTATTATTCTGGGAGACCTGAGAAGATCCCAGCTAACAACAGCATGGGATGTCTTCTCAGCTGGATAGGAAATAAAAAAGCTCAAAGTTGAGAAAAAGTTCACGGAAGGTGCTCCGGGCACCCGTTTTAAAATGATCAGACTGTGGCATCCACCGCACGCTGACTGCTGAAGCTGCAGAGTGAATCTGGCCACAGCTTAATTCCTCGGATGCTTAGTCGCCTTGAAGTTAACACCACCTATCTCTTCAAAATTGTTCTAACTATTATTATTTGAAAATATTACTATTCATATGTGGTGAAGCCAGCAGATCAGGAGGTGACTGCTAGAAAGATAGTTCTATGAGAGGACAATCTCAGAAACTGTATAGCTCACAGTTCCTGAGAGGAGGGGGCATGCCAGACCACAGGGGGGCCATATGGGGGTTGCTAGGGTCCCTCCAGAGCAAAGAGAGAGTAAGGGGGAAAAGTGGGCAAGAGCCTCTATGGTGGTTTCTGCAGGAAGGAAAAGGCAGGCAGGGTAAGCAGGTTTGGGACTGGTGAATCTGACTCACTGCAGTGGGTTCTGAGGCACAGAGGCTGCCCCTAGTTGTCTGGCACCCGGCCCTGGGCTCCTTAGGGCGGGTGGCTAGTGGCCCAGAGTGTGAGAGCTCTATGAGAGCTCAACAGAAGCAGCTGGTTGCGGGATGGGATCTGGATTGGTTGTTCACACATGAAAGGCACCTTCTATCTCTAGCAACTGGCCCAACCTGTCGGGGGGGAGTCTCTCCAGGGTCAGCAAAACTCCAGATGTCAAAGAATCAGAAACAGATGGTTAATACACTCTAGTCTTCAGTTATTCTTGCCTTACCCACTTTAAGCAAAAATATATCCTAGTGAAGGGAGAAAAGATAATGCAGAAATTTTAAGTCATAATTCAAAAGCTCAAAGGACAATATATAAATAAATCATGATCTTATTTAAAATTTACAAACATCACCTTTATAAATATTGGCTTCTGCATCTTACGTGATTTCTAAGCTTTCTTTTCCTACCAGAGAATAAGCTGCGTTCATGCTATCAACACAATGACTTCCTCTTACCTATTACCTATCATGGTCACATTCTTGGGGTTTTTTCTCCTAATAATTCTTATAATTAATCTCAAATGAGAGAGAGAGGGCACTACGTGCTCAGGCAGTATGATATGCTGGGTGTTGGCAATATGGACCCATGAGCACTCAGCTCCTGTGTGGAGCTTACAAGTCTAGTATAGGAAACAGTAGAGTATACAGCATAGTATAGGTTTGGTTTCTGTGGCCACAGACCAGCAAACACATTAGACAGATGACAGCGGCACACCTTGAGATGTCTGGATAAAACTTCAAAAGCTGAGACGTCAGGGCTTCCCTGGTGGTGCAGTGGTTGAGAGTCCGCCTGCCGATGCAGGGGACACGGG